>NC_143523.1:20681293-21026293 GCF_031878675.1 Megascapheus bottae
CAGTACTTGGGAGGCTGAGATAGAAGGATCAAGAGTTCAAGACCAGGTCTCAAAATACACACAATAACAAAAATCAATTTTTAAAAGCTGAGGAAACAAATTAGCAAAACAAGATTTTGTGTGTGAAAATGTGTGTATGTGTGTGTGTGTATGTGAGAGAGACAGAGACAGAGACAGAAAGTCACCCTTACACTTCTATAACAAGGATAAACATTTCTGCTCTTGATCACATCAATTTCAGGTACTAAGTTGTACAGACTTTGCCTTTGGACTGTTTATCTCTGTGTGTATATGTCTTTCTAGAAAAGACATGGAAAGGAACAAAAATTGCAGAAAATAATATGGTAAAAGCTTTTGCCAAGAGTAAGAGAGGAAGGATGGTTCCCCCTACTGCACCCCATCCACTTTGGCACCTAGAGCAATGCTCCTATTAGGTTTCAAAATGCCAGTCGGAGGTGGAATCAACGCAGGCAAACTTCTCTTCCTGAATAAAGAAGCAAGCCACCCAGCAAGTAAAGCTGAGGTGCTCCATTTACTGCTTATCTCCATACCTGAACCACTCTTTGCTCAAAAGCCCTGAGCTGGCTAGATCAGAATCCATAACTTGCTCTCCCAGGGGCTAGCCTCACAGCCAGGCCTGAGGGGTCTCACTCTACTTCATCCAACCGACCTTCCAAGAATCTTAGCTTTGATCTGTCACCAAGACACAAATGTATGCACTATGAAAAATGGAGCCAAGGAGTCAGGCACTGGTGGCTCAGGCCTGTAATCCCACCAGCTACTTAGGAGGCTGAGATCTGCAGGAAAAGACCACTGGACTCTTAGCACCAGTGAACCACCAAAAAAGCTAGATGTGGAAGTGGTTCAAGTGGTAGAGTGCTAACCTTAAGAAAAGACAAAATCAATAATTAAAATCTCAGGGACAGCACCCAGGTTCTGAGTTCAAGCCTCAGGACCAGCACAAAACAAAACAAAACCAAAAATGAAGCCAAGATGTCCTCGGAGTTTTCCCGGTCCAGTCTGAAATAAACATCCTCCCAGGCCAGCTCAGCAGCCGTGTGGCCCTCAACACACAAGTGCACACAGCCCGGGCCACCTGCCCCATAGGTGATGCGGGGCAAGAGGCTGACTTCAACCCACAGGTTCCGTGACAGCCACTCCCGTGCACCCACCGTGCCGCCGTCCCAAAGGCCCCGGCGTCGCTCGGCCTCCGGCCCACCACCTCCCCGACACCAACACCTTCACAGGTGTTCCTCGCCTAAACACCAACGCCCCCTCAGCTCCGGTCCACGCTGGCCACCGGCGTTCCCCTGGGAACCCCTCAACTCCTTACAACAACAGTCCTCCAAACCCCTCCAGCCCCATCTCCACCATTTCACCCCACCTCACCCCACCCCCGGCTCCCAGCCTGGCCCGGACGCCCCCTCCTCTTACCTGCGGGGGTTCGGCTCGGGCTGACAGGGGACCGGGCAGCGCCTGGAGGAGCAGGAGCGCCATGCCACCCAGGAGCCTTCTCCTCTCCATCCCCCTCCGGCTCCTGCTCCTCCGCCACGGCGCCGCCACCTTCCTCCTCCGCCTCCCTCTCTTCTTCCTCTCCTTCCTTCTTCCCTTCTTTCCTGTCTCACTCTCCCCTCCCGCTTCCGGCTCTGCTCTGCCCCGCCTCAGGAAAAGCTCCCACCCAGACCCGGGGGAGGATCTCCAGTCACAGCGCCTCATTGGCTCCTACCCCCCGCCCATTGATCAAATTAGCTGTCGATCAAAATACTGGGCACGCCCACCCCACGTGAAGACGAACCAGGCGGCCCAGCCAATGAAAAGTAAGAAGGAAGCCGGGCCATCTTGAGTGCTGCGAGGTGACGTAAAATGCCTTCTGCCCCGGAGAGAGTGGCGGAAGTAGCTGAGATCACGGGGGGGGGGGGGGGGGGGGGGGGGGGGGAAGGGGGGAGAGGGGGGAAGGGCCAAGAAATGTACGGAAAAGGCGAGTTCGAACGCAGCCATTTGGAGTGTGGCGGAACTTCTAGGTTCCCACGGTTCAGCAAAAAAAAAAAACAAAAACAAAAACAAAAAAATGAGGCGTGTTAAAAGATGCTTGAGAGGAGCCAGGAGTTTGGCCCAGTGGTAGAGTGCTTGCCTAGCATGCACTAAGACCCGGGTTCGATTCCTCAGTACCCCACATACATAGCAAAAAGCCGGAAGTGGTGCTGAGGCTCAAGTGGTAGAGCTCTAGCCTTGAGAAAGTCCAAGGACAGTGCTCAGACCCTGAGCTTAAGCCCAGGACTGGCAAAAAAAAAAAGAAAAAGAAAAGAAAAAAGGTGCTTGACAGTGAGCTGTTTCCAGGTTCACTGAGCACTTCCCAAGCGATAAATAATTGCAATCGAATACAAGCTGTGACACCTCTTGTCTCGAAACACAATTGCCAGGGTACCTTTTCCCAAACTCAAACTACCCGAGCGGCAAGTTAGGTCTATCCGGATTATGGAGGCATTGTACCTTTTATCTAAGGCACCTCAAGTTTCAAGTACAAAATTCCAGTGACTTTTTTTTCTTTGGGTGGGTCATGGGGCTTGAACTCTGCCTGAGCACTGTCCCTGAGCTCTTCAGCTCAAGGCTACCGCCCTACCCTTGAGCCAAGACCCACTTCCCGTTTTCTAGAGGTTAATTGGAGATAAGGAGTCTCTGGTCCTTTTGAGCCCTGGCTGGCTTTGAATCTTGATCCTCAGATCTCAGGCCCCTGAATTGCTAGGATTAGAGGAGTAAGCTACCACGCCCAGCTCCAGTGACTGTTACCTCAGAAATAGCTCTGAAATCCATATCCCATTGCTTTCATCCATGTTATCTTCTGGATCAATACAAATACCCTCCCTTATGATTCACAAACTAGTCAATTCTTCCTGTCAAACATTTTTCACACACCACAGCAAGAGTTCTGTACATAAACCCAAACATTGTTATGTAACAGCTTTGTCTTTTACTTACTTATTTCATTTCTGCTACTTACAAGATGCATAATTCTAGTTTCTCAACAAGGCCCTTTCTATGACCTAGTCCCTACCTACTTTCCTTATGTTATAGCCTGTCACCACATATTCCCACATATTCTGCTCACATGAAACATTTAGCAGAGGTGGGTAACCTACAGCCCACAAAAATCATTTGGTACACGATGCTTCTAATCTCTTTCCTGATGGCTTTCCATTGCCATCTGTCTGTATTGATAATTTTGTGTGATCCTCTGCTAATGCCACAAATATCCAAATGATCCTAGTCAGAAAAAAAAAGTTCCTGACCCAAGCCTTAAGGAATGACAAACCATTTCTCTATATCTTACACAAATTACTTATTTCTTTAATAAATTACTAACCATCACCTTGCTTACCCTGTTTCTTCTCTCTAAATTCATATACCACTGCACTGTATATAGAATTTGTAATATCTGCTTACAGATTCTATATCTGCCAACCTGGTTTGCTGGTGTTTGTACAGAACACGAAGTCATCCTCTGCCTATCCTCCTCCTTTTTAAATATATCCTATATAGGGCTGACAATGAATTCCATCAATGTTGGTAAAACAGCTGAACATACTTAGCATTCATAAGGTCCTGGATACAATCTTCAGCACCTGCAAACAAATACACACACACACACACACACACACACACACACACACACACACACACGCACACACACTCATAAAAACCAGGCAGCATCATTGGGAAACAACAATTCCATCTGGCAAATACAGAGGATTCTGCTCCATCCTTTTCTCTTGAGAGCTACTAAACAAGACAACCTCAAAACCCTCCTGAGTCTGGATTGGCATCCCCTCACCAAGGCCTTGTAATCACCCTCACTGCCTTTCATCCATAGGAGCCAACTTAAGGAAAGGCAGAGATGCTACAAAACAGAATTTAGATACAGTCTAGAGAAACTTTTTAAAGTGTTCCAGGCTCAAGACAGTAGAACACTGGCCTAGCATGCACAAAGCCCTGGCTTCCGTCCTAGGCACTTCAAATATACATAAATAAAAGTTCCCCCACCCCCAACACACACTCAGCTACCACATACTCTAAACTTTTCTAAAGGACTAATTGTCTATGAAGAGAAGAAGCATGCCAGCTCCAGGAGCAGGAAAACAAAGGGAAAGGCTGCCAAATCTCTCACAAGAGTATCAGTGAGGAACTGTTCCTGAGTTCTGGCTAGCTGTGGTAATGTTTCTTTTCCTATCTACCTGAAAAATGGAAGCCAGTTCCCCTATCCTAAGAAAGCCAGCTTAGATTTCTACTCAGATACTAGCTAGAATTAAATTGCTCAGATGACATGCTTGAACCTTGAAAACATACTAAGTACAAGAAGTCAGACACGTGAAACTCCATACGCACTGACTCTATTTACACAAAATGTTGAGGAGACAGGGCTGGCATGGTGATACACACCTATAATACCAGCACCGGGAGGCTGGGGCAAGAGGATTGGGAGTTCCAAACTGCCTAGGCTACATAGTGAGATTTCTGCTACAAATAAAAAGGAGTGAATTCTATGGTTGGTAAATTATACTTGCTTCTTCGTGGTACTGGAGTTGAGTTCAGGGTCTCATGCTTGCTACGTTGGCATTCTGCTGTGTGTCTGTATGTGTGTGTGTGTGTGTGTGTGTGTGTGTGTGTGCTCGTGCGCGCACGTGCGTACCTGCATGTACATGCTCATTCACATGTCAGTCCTGAGGCTTGAACTTAGGGCATGGGGGCACTGTTCCTGAGCTGCTTTTTGCTCAAGGCTTAAACCATATCACTACTTCCAGTCTTTTCTATTTATGTACTACTAAGGAATCAAACGCAGAGCTTCATGCATGTGAAGTAAGCACTCTACCACTAAGCCATATTCCCAGCCCTAAATAGTCTTCTACTTGAGTCGTATTTATTTTGATAGTATCTCTTTGCCTAGGCCAATTTGGACTTTGATCCTCCTATTTATACCTCCATGAGTTGTTGGCTGATAAGCACCAGTCTCAGTGCCTAGCCATTGGTTGAGATGAAGTATCTCAATACTTTTTTTTTGGTCAGTCCTGGGGCTTGAACCCTGGGCCTAGGCACTGTCCCTGAGCTCTTTAGCCCAAGGCTAATGTCCTACCCCTGGGGCCACAACGCTACTTCCAGTTTTCTGGTGGTTAATTCGAGATAAGAATTTCAGACTTTAGTGCCCAGGCTGGCTTTGAACCGTGATCCTCAGATCTCAGCCTCCTAAGTAGCTAGGATTACAGGCATGAGCCACCACACCCAGCTGTCAGTAGTTTTTTTCCCCTGAGCTGACCTTGAACCTAGGTCACCTAATATCCTTCTCCAAAGTGTCTTTGGATTACAAGCATGAACCACCATGCTTTTCCTTTTTTTCTTTTTTTTTTTTTTTCAATGTGGAAAATCAAATTGCAGCCAGGATTTAGTATCCGAAAGGAGGTCCTTTCCCTTTTTCAGAAGGCCTCTGGTTTGGAGGACCCATAGAATTGGCATCCCTGGTAAATTGTACAAAATGGATCCTCATGTTCTCAGCTCTGTTTGACCTACAGAACTAGAACTTCTGGGAATGTGTTCATTGTTTGCACAAGCCTGTCAGATGACTCTCAGGCCTGCTTTTAAGAGCCTAATAACCACTGCTCCAGGGCAGACTTTTTGTATAAACAGCCAGACAGTAAACAGTCTAGGCTTCACATGTCAAGTTTATAGATATTACCAAATATTCTTGTATTGCCTTTTCATAACCTTCAGAGATAGAAAACCATTCTTAGTCCCCAGGTGCCCAAAATCAGTAGCAAGTGGCTTTGGTTCTTTGTATCATAATTCACCAACTCCAACCTGAGGGCCATAGCTTCCATTCTGGGAGATTTCTGGAGCTTCACAGACAAGGGGATTCTTCTGCTGGGATTAGGGGAATAAGCAATTAACTCCAGACACCAGATAGTTCTGTTCCCCTTAAGAGTTGAGATCCCCTATAACACCTCAAGGCCACATTATGGCTCTGCATAGAGCATTTCTCACTTAGTCTCCACACTGTTTTTCATACTCTTTTGAGTCATTTATTCAGTTCGTTGGAATAATTTTGAACGGACCCAGCAAAATTATCAGAGAAAACTCACACACAGAGAGGTCACAAAAGCCCCCATCAGAGAAGAGGCTAGGTGATGCTTTGTCAGCACACTCTTAGGGCTCTTTGGTGCTGTTGATTTTCTCTTACCAGGGTCCAAACAAAACTTCCCTTTCCTATCAGTTCACACCAGTCTTTCTTTGGTGTTAACTTCACTGGCTGAGGAAGGGAGGTAGCCAGGAAATCATATTCATTAGGATGTGTGGTTCATATCTGTGTACATCCTCTTCATTCTCAGTTAGGGGTCTTAGCTTTTAAAACAAATAAGAGATGATGAGGGAAGAGGGAAGAGAGTGGCTCATGCCTGTAATCCTGGCTACTCAGGAGGCTGAGATATGAGAATCCAAGGTTCAAAGCTAGCACAGGCAAAAAAAGGACCTGAGACTCTTATCTCCAATTAACCTCCAAAAAACTTGGAAGTGGGGCTTGGCTCAAGGGGAGGGCGGCAGCCTTGAGCTGAAGAGCTCAGGGACAGTGCCCAGGCCGAGTTCAAGCCCTATGACCCACAAAAAAAAAAAAAAAGAAGAAAGAAAAGAAAAAGAAAGATCTTGGGGGCCAAGTGATTGGCAGAGTGGTAGAGTGCTTGCTTAGCATGAAAACCTGGGATCAATTCCTTGGCTATATATGTATATATATATATATATATATATATATATATATATATATATATATATATATATATATATATATCAAAGGCCAGAAATGGTGCTGTGACTCAAGTGGCAGACCACTAGCCTTGAGAAAGCCCAAGGGCAGTGCTCAGGTTCTGAGTTCAAGCCCCAGGACTGGCAAAGAGAAAGATAGACAGAAAGAAAGAAAGAAAGAAAGAAAGAAAGAAAGAAAGAAAGAAAGAAAGAAAGAAGGAAAGAAAAGAAAGGAAAGAAAGGAAGAAAGAAAGAAAGAAAGAAAGAAAGAAAGAAAGAAAGAAAGAAAGAAAGAAAGGAAAGAAAGAAGTGGCCAGGAGTTTGGCCTAGTGGTATAGTGCCTGCGTAGCATGCACGAAGACCCAGGTTCAATTCCTTGGTACCACATACATAGAAAAAAAAAAAAAGCCAGAAGTGGTGCTGAGGCTCAAGTGATAGAGCGCTAGCTTTGAGAAAGCCCAAGGACAATGCTCAGGCCCCAAGTTCAAACCTCAGGCCTAGCAAAAGAGAGAAACAGGGAGAGAGAGAGAGAGAGAAAGGTCTTAATGGGAGCCAGTGGCCCACGTCTGTAATCTTAGCTACTCAAGAGGCTGAGATCTGAAGGTCACAGTTCAGAGTCAGCCCAGGCAGGAAAGTCTTGAGCCTCTTATCTCCAGTTAAGCAGAGCTGTAGCTCAAGCCGTAGAATGCTAGCCTTAAGCAAAGAAGCTCAGGGACAGTGCCCAGGTCCTGAGTTCAAGCACTAGGACTGACAAAAAAGAAAGGAAGAGAAAGAGAGACAGACACAGAAAAATAGAGACAGAGAGAGAGAGAGAGAGAGAGAGAGAGAGAGAGAGAGAGAGAGAGAGACAGAGAGACAGAGAGAGACAGAGAGAGACAGAGAGAGACAGAGAGACAGAGAGAGAGAGAGAGAGAGAGAGAGAGAGAGAGAGAGAGAGAGAGAGAGAGAGGAAGAAAAAGGAGGAGGAGGAGGAGGAGGAGGAGGAGGAGGAGGAGGAGGAGGAGAAAAGGGAAGAAAAAGGTCCTGTCAGGCACCAAGAGGCTCAAGCCTCTAATCCTAGCTACTCAGTAATATGAAGTCTGAGGAGCACAGTTGGAAGCCAGTCCTGGCAGGAAAGTCCATGAGACTCTTGTTTCCCATTAATCACCAAAAAGTTAGAAGTAGAGGTGCAGCTCATGTGGTAGCGCAGGAGCCTTGAGCACAAAGCAAAGGGACAGTGCCCAGGCCACAGGATTAACACCAAAAAAAGAAAAAGAAAGATCCCAGAATCGATCCAGACTTGACTCTAAGACAGAATAAAGTCATTGTAAAGGCTTGAAGCACCATAGAGTATTTCTTTTTCAAATATGAATATCTCCTAGATGCCTGATAAACCTGGAGGCTTCTGAGGCAGGGCATGATGAGGAGGGACTGCTTTCTCCCTGTCTTTTGGTAATGGTCTTATTGCTTGGAGGATACAGATCTTTTTTTCTAATTCTAATTCCTTTAGGAGTCCTAAAGATTTCCTAACTGTTCCAAATGATTTGCTTGAAGTCACTAATTTCCTAAAAAGATCTAGGTTCTGGTCTCCAGGGTACAGGATTAAGACCAAGCAGATATAAGACATTTTTATCACCTAGAATCCAATCAACTAGATACCTGGGCTGAAACATAAGGCATCACTCCCTCCGCTCACCTCTTTCCCTTCAATCAAGCCTGGTTGCCACCCCTTGCTGGCAAAAAGGAATGTGGGCACATTTGGGCAAGGCAGCTATAAAGGAGGTGGTGAACGAGAGTCTCTACAGCGGTTCTCGTGTGGGAAGGGGGGACATTTAGAGACCCTTATTGAAGTAGACATATGGTACTTTCTCTTCATTCTTGGCCTTGATGGTGGCTTGGAGCTCTGGTTCCAGGTAAGAAACTGGCAATTCACTGAAAAGAAAAGAGAAGAGGGTTATGAAGAAGAAAGAAAAGCAGCAAAATCAAACTTGGGAAAAGTGTAACTCCAGTGTCCTCTCTAGGAAACCTCCCCTGATGTTTATTTTTTTCTTCTTCTTTTTAGGGGGCTTGAACTCAGAGCCTAAGCACTGCCCCTGAGCTTCTTTTGCTCAAGGCTAGCACTCTATCACTTGAGCCTCAGTACCACTTCTGGCTTTTTGCTGTTTATATGGTGCTAAGGAATTGACCCAGGCCTTCGTGTATGGTAGACAAGCACTCTTATCACTAAGCCATATTCCCAGCTCATCTCCTTGGTTAAATAACCAAGGTTATTTAATTTATTTTGCCAGTTCTTGGGCTTGAACTCTGGGTTTGGGCATTGTCCCTGAACTCTTTTCTTGGCTCTACCACAGAAGCCATAATAGCCCTTCAGGCTTTTCCTGTGGTTATTTGGAGATAACAGTCTTAGAGACTTTCCTACTTGGGCTGGCTTCAAAGCTGGATCCTCAGATCTCAGCCTCCTAAGTAGCTAGGATTACAAACATAAGCCACCAGCACCTGGCTCAGCCAGGGTTATTATTGGCCTTTATGCCAACGTGTTGCTTGTCCTGTACATTGCTTATACTTCTTCTTTGTTCTCTCTGGAGTAAAGTCTTGGTTTGAAACTGTGATATTCTCTACATGATTACAATCACAGTTCCTAGAACACAGAGGGTGTCTAGCAGATCATTCTGAGGCAGAATAGAACTCGTCTACTAGGGCCAGGAGCATAGCCTAGTGGTAGAGTGCTTGCCTAGCATGTTTGAAGTCCTGGGTTCAATTCCTCAGTACTGCATACAGAGAAAAGCCAGAAGTGGTGCTGTAGCTTGAGTGGCAGAGCTCTAGCCATGAGCAAAAAAAGTGCCCAGGCCCTGAGTTCAAGTCCCAGGACTGGCAAAACAAAACAAAACAAAACAAAAACTGAACTACTCGCTGGGCACTGGTGACTCATGTATTCATGCATATAATCCTACCTACTCGAAAGGCTGAGATCTGAGGATTGAAGTCCAAAGCCAGCCTAGGCAGGAAAGTCCATGAGACTCCTGCCTCCAATTTACTACCAAAAAGCTCACACATAGAGCTATGGCACAAGTGGTAAAGCACCAGCCTTGATGAAAAAGCTAAAGGGGACAGTGCCTAAGTGCTGAGTTCCAGCCCTAGTACTGACAGAAAACAACACCAACACTAGAGTACTGAGGAAAAGAGCAGGATGAGTAGGATACCATCTCAGTACACATTCAAGCTATGCTGATCTCCTGGAGTCGATCAGTCCCCACTTCCACTATCCATGCCTCTCTTCCTCCTCCCAGCATTCCTTCTTCCTGCCCTCCCTTCTAGAACATTAAGGGAAAGTTCAAGTCAGGGCAGAGGTCCAACCATGAGCCAGAATAAGTACCTCATTCAATTTTAAAGACCAGATCCAGCCAGGAGGATGTTCCTGACAACCCAGCCAAAGGAACAGAAGTCCTTTGCTCTTTACCACATTTCAAAGGCTGTACTTGCTCCATTGGGGAGGGAGCAACTGAACTGCTCCTGGCTTCTCTCAGCCCTTGAAGATCTAGCTGGTTTGCCATTTACTAGAAGCTAACAGGCTCAGACCACTCCTTCCTATCCCATCCCATTCCCCCTTGGACAGCAGGTAGACTGGGGAAGCAATAACAGGTTGTTTAACAGAACTAAGTGAGCAGCTAACAGCCAATACCATTCCTGTGGGAAGAGCCCACATGCCACTGGCACCATGAAAAGGAGGCTGGAAGAAAAGAGAACCAAAAGGTTAGTAGACATCTTCTGGGATCCCCACCCACACCCCATCCCAGAGCTCCCAGAGGGACGAGGGAGGTGTCCTCTCCCCCAGCCTGCCCTCCCAGCCACCATGCTCTCCCTAACCATTCTCTCATCCCAGCCCTCGCCCCACACCCGTGTTCAAGCAAATAACCCCATCATGACATGACTGGAGAGCTTGAACAGTGGACCCCAAAGCCACAAGTACCCACACGTGTAGGGGGAGGAGTTGCTGTCATAGTCCTCTCATGGCAAAGCATAATTAATACTAGGACACATTCAGTCAATGGCAAGCTCTTAAAAATGCTGACATGATAAGCTAGGCACAGGTGGATCATGCCTGTAATCCTACCTAGCTACTCAAGAAGATGAGATATGAGGATTGTGGATCAAAGCCAGCCAGGGCAGGAAAGTCTGTGAGACTCTTATCTCCAATTAACCACCAAAAAAGCCAGAAGTAGAGCTATGGCTCAAGTGGTAGAGCACCAGCCTCAAACAAAAGTACCATAGAACAGGGTCCAGGCCATGTTCAAGCTCCAGTAATGAAATTCTAAGTGAAGTCAGACAAATGTGCACATGCTCTTTGACACCCACCATGCTCTTGGGCAGGTCTTAGTACCCTAGCCACCCAAGAATCCAAACTACCAAAGTTCCATACTCACAAGCACCCAGACAGCATGACTTGCAAGGGGGCGTGCAGCACCCTGGCCTTCTGCACAAAAACAAATAAAAGGAGGCCCCTGTGAGACCTGGATATGTCATAGTGGTCCCATCCCTTCCCTGCCAGGGATAAGGCAGGTAGAAGATGCCAGAGGCCGAGACCTGTTGGCCCTGAAGGAAATGGTCCTGGAAACTGGCTCTGATGTCTAAATCCTTGGCCAGCAGGGATTGGGGTAGGAGGCTCTAATCCAGTGACATGATAAAGTGGTGGCGAGAATCAGAGTCCCCAGCACAGCCTGTCTGCAGACAGGGCAAATGCAAGAGAACCCTTCTTACCTTCATGCAATGCAGTTTCTCCAGCCTTTCCATGATAACTGGGAGCAAGACTGGAAGGAAGCAGGGGAGGAGCTGAGGGGGGCTGAAAGAACTTCATCCCCCTGTGCAGTCCAATCAAGGACTTCCTTCCTCAGAAGCGCCAGATAATTCTTGCCAGTAAGGAAAAGAATGGAGAGAGAGCAGGCCTGGGCACCCTTATCCTCCCTCCTGAGTCCCAGAGAAAAGGTATTTCCCAAACTGTTCAACATGTAGTTGGGTGCTGGTGGACTACACTTAAAATCCTGGCTACTCAGGAGTATGAAATCTGAAGATCAAATTAGACAAATACTCTTATCTCCAAGTATTCACTTAAAAAAGGAAGCCAGATACGAAGGCTTGGCTCAAGTGGTAGTGCCCTCATTGAGTAAAAAAGCCAAGGAGTAGTGCAACACCCTGAGTCCAAGTCACATTATTGGAACAAAACCAAATTTCTCAAATGTACCTAACTGTATGAAGAAGACACATGCCAGTAAGCCCAAAGTATCTCCATCAAAATTAAAAACTTTAGGGGTTGGGAATGTGACTTAGTAGTAGAGTGCTTTCCTAGCATGTATGAAGCTCTGAGATTCCTCAGTACCACATACACAGAAAAAAAACAAAACAAAACAGAAGTGGGGACGTGGCTCAAGTGCTAGCCTTGAGCAAAAGGAACAGTGCCCAGGCCCTGAGTTCAAGCCCCAGGATAGGGGAAAAAAAATTAAAAACTTTGTTTGAAGGCTCATGCAAATAAGTGTGTGTCCTACGCTGTAACAGGCCGTGCTAGAAGCAAACCAAGGCAGATTTCTTCTCAATACCACTGTCTCCCTAGCAGTCTGCACTGGCCAGCATTGAGTATTAGCTGGATGAAAATAATGCCCCCCACCCCTCTGGTGAAACGATGCTCTAGGAACGTGTATGGTCCCCTGGACTTCCCGGCTTACACAAAACAGCTGAAGCAGCATGACTTTGGAAGTGGGCATCCCACCCCACCTGAAAGCTGAGTGCAGCTGAGGCCCTTGGATTCAGCATGGAAGGGGTTCCCCCATCTTACTCATGCCAGGAGCCGCCATGGTGATCCGAGAAATAACCACTTGGGTGATGCCTATGGCTGCAGCTCTCTGAGGGAAGAAAAGATGAAGAGTTCAGTGGTCAGGAGGAACTTGTCAAATTCCCATGGGCTGCACAGTAGGGCCAGGTCATGGCCCAGGCCCATAGCACTACAAATAACATAAGGAAACTCAGAGAAAGCTCTTCATCTAAAGGAAAAGGGGGAAGGGAAACAGAGGAATCATTCAGAGCAAAATATAACATATGCACTTCTGAAATACCAAGAGGAAACCCTGATGCAAGTAATACACACCATAAGTAAGTAAATAAATAAGAATGATGGATAAGTAAAAATGAGGGTACCAACTGGAGAGATTAAGAGAGTGAGTGAGGACAAATAGAATCCAAATAGTTTGTTTGCATGTGTGAAAGAGAACAATGAAACCTATTGAAATTATTTTAAGAAGTAGGGAGGGAGCTGGGAATGTGGCTTAGTGGCAGAATGCTCGCCTAGCATGCATAAAGCCCTGAGTTCCATTCCTCAGTATCACATACACGGAAAAAGCCAGAAGTAGAACTGTAGCTCAAGTAGTACAGTGCTATCCTTGAGCAAAAGAAGCTCAGGGACAGTGCCTAGGCTCTGAGTTCAAGCCCCAGGACTGGAAAGAAAGAGGAGGAGGAGAAAGAAGAGGAGGAGGGTGAGGAAGAAGAATGCCCAGTACTGGTTGCTCACACCTGTAATCCTAGCTACTCAGGAGGCTGAGATCTGAAGACCGCAGCTTAAAGCCAGCCTGGGCACAAAAGTCTGTGAGACTCATCTCCACCAGAAAACTGGAAGTAGAGCTGTGGATCAAAGTGGCTTTGAGCTGAAGAGCTCAGGGACAGTGCCCAGGCCCAGAGTTCAAGCCCTGTGACCGACAAAAAAAAAAAAAAAAAGGGAGATGAGGGAGAGTGACAGAGGCGGGAGGCTGATTTGGATACTTTGTACAAATGTGTAGAAATGTTGCAATGAAACCACCCCTTATACATTTGGTACAAGCTTAAAAAAAATAAATAAATAAATAGGGGGCTGGGAGTTCGGCCTAGTGGTAGAGTGCTTGCCTAGCATGCACAAAGACCCGGGTTCGATTCTTCGGTACCACATACATAGAAAAAAAGCCAGAAGTGGTGCTATGGCTCAAGTAGTAAAGTGCTAGCCTTGAGAAAACCCAAGGACAGTGCTCAGGCCCTGAGTCAAGACTGGCCAAAAAAAAAATATATAGGATGATATATAAGCCAGGTGCACCCAGTTACTCAGAAGGCTGAGATCTGAGGATGGAGATTCAAAGCCAGCCTAGGCACTAAAGAACATGAGACTCTTATCTCCAATTAATCACTAGAACACTGGAAGTGGGGCTGTAGCTCCAGGGGTAGGAGCTCAAGAGCTCAAGGACAGCACCAGGCCCAGTGTTCAAGCTTCATGACCCCCCCCCCCCAAAAAAAAAGGATGATGTAGGGAAAATGTTATAGGAAATGAGGATAGAGTCAGGACAAACCTTAATCCTATAATGACACTCAAGCCTGCTGTGGTCACTAAGGAGGGATCAGGGCCTGAGAAGGAATTCTCTCCTCCCATCCCAAGGGAGGCCTCAGCTTACCTTGGAATGGCCCAGCTCATTCTGATTCTTGTCTTTCACACAGACACCCTCAATGAGTTCCCTAAATATAAACAGAAATTGCTGGGCTCAGGAAAGGGTGGTTAAGAGCTGGCCAGGCCTGTGATAAACCAAGGAACCAAGGACACTCAGGTTCTAGAAAGCCTCCTCCTGCTCCTGGCCCTTTGACTTCCTTCCCATACTGAAGATACCATTCATATCTCAGAATAATCAAGGGTGCTGGCCAAGAGAGCCAGTGCTGGGCTCATACTGGCTGACTTCTGAAACTGTAGAACATAGTCCTTAATCCTTCAAAAGCCTCAGTTCACCACATCTGCCAAATGGGGATAATCATGGACACTCACTTCATGGAACGAAATGAGGATTAAATGAAATAGTGCCTGCCAAATATCTACTCCCCCAACAGTAGCTATTCTGGCTGTTTTGGGTTTTTTTGTTTGTTTTATTTCTTTTTTTTTTTTTGCCAGTCCTGGGCTTGAGCTCAGGGTCTGAGCACTGTCCTTGGACTTTCTCAAGGCTAGAGCTCTACCACTTGAGCCTCAGCACCACTTCTGGCTTTTTTCTATGTATGTGGTACCGAGGAATCGAACCCGGGTCTTCATGCATGCTAGGCAAGCACTTTAACCACTAGGCCAAACTCCCGGCCCTTGTTCTATTTCTTGATCGGTCTTGGGATAAGAACTCTGGACCTAGGTGCTATCACTGTGGTCTGTTGGTCAAGGTTAGTGCCCTACCATTTTGAGCCATAGATCTACTTCTGGTTTTCTGATGGTTAATTGAAGATAAGAGTCTTACAGTAGCCAGGCTCAGTGGCTCACACCTGTAATCCTAGCTACTCAGGAAGCTAAGATCTGAGGGTTTTTGTTCAAAGCCAGCCTGGGCACTAAAGGCTGTGAGACTCTACTCTTATCTCCAATTAACAACTAGAAAACTGGAAGGGGCACTGTGGCTCAGGAGATAGAGGGGCAGCCCTGAGCTAAAGAGCTCAGGGACACACCCAGACCCAGGGTAGAGGGGTAGCCTTGAGCTGAAGAGTTTAGGGATAGAGCCCGGGCCCCAGAGTTCAAGACAAAAAAAAAAGTCTTACCGGGACTTTTCTGCACATGCTGGCTTCAAACCAGCCAGATCTCAGCCTCCTATGTAGCTAAGATTACAAGTGTGAGCCACCAGTACATAGCTCTGGCTGTTCTTGGGCCAGTTTCTAATATTTTGATGGTAATGGGGTTTGAACTCATGGCCTTATTCTTGCTAAGCTGGTACTCCATCACTTTAACCAGGCTTCCAGTCTGGCATTTTGCAGGTTAATTTGGAGATAAGAGTCTCAAAGACTTTTATTGCTTTTTTCCCCTAGTACTGGGGCTTGAACTCAGAGCCTGAGCACTATCCTTTGGCTTTCCTCAAGGCTAGGGCTGTACCACTTGAGCCTCAGCATCACTTCTGGCTTTTCTATGTATGTGTTACCAAGGAATCAAACTCGGGTCTTCATGCATGCTAGGCAAGCACTCTACTACTAGGCCAAACTCTCACCTCCACGCATGACATTCTTGAGGCTCTTTCTACCAGGACCATCATGGAATAATCTCATGGTTGTCCCAAGAAAGTGTGGCTTGTAGATATTAACTATGATAATGATGGCAATAATAGTTAATGCATACATAGCATCTGTTAGGTTCCAGGGGCTGTTATAACATTGTAACCTCAAAGCAGGGCGGCATCTGTGTATACTCCTTAGTCAAGAAACAAAAAATGACCATCAGGGAAAAAAAAAAAAGCCACTTCACACCTGTAATTCTACCTACTCATGAGGTCGAGATCTGAGGATGGCAGTTTGAAGCCAGCCTGGGCAGGAAAACCCGTGACACCCTTATCTCCAATAAACTACTCAGAAAAGCTGGAAGTAGCACTGTGGCTCCAGTGCTAGAGCACTAGCCTTGAAAAAACAAAGCTCCGACCTGGCACCCAAGCTGAGTTCAAACCTATGACTGGCAAAAGAAAAGAAGAGTTGGATGCTGGTGGCTTATGCCTGTAACCCTAGCTACTCAAGAGCCTGAGATCTGAGAATCATGTTCAAAGCCAGTCAGAGCAGGAAAGTCCATGAAACTCTTATCTCCAATAAACCACCATAAAACCAGACATAGAGCTGTGGCTCAAAGTGATAGAGCACTAGCCTTGTACAGAAGAGCTCAGGGCCAGTGCCCATGCCCTCAGTTTAAGCCCCACAACTGCCAAAAAAAGAAAAGAAAAACTAGAAGGGGAGTCAGGAAAATCTGGAAGACTCATCTCCAATTCCCACCCAAAACATCAAAAGCAGAGCTGTAGCTAAAGTGGTAAAACACTGGCCTTTAGAAGAAAAACAAAAGCAAAACAAAACACAGCCAGGCACCAGTGGCTCACACTTGTAATACTACCTACTAGAGGGCTGAGAACTGGGACCTGGGCTGTAAGTGTAGCTCAGTGGAATATGGGTTTTGATCCTCAGCACCAGAAAAGAAACAAACACTGTAACATCTAATGAGTTTCTCTTTTACTTTTCTACTGAAAAGCTTAGTGCTACAGAGTCTGAATACTTACCTACTCTTCTGGCTTTGCTCAAAGCTCTTGGTTCAGTTCTGTCTTCAAGGATTGAGCTCTGCTACAACGCATTCACTACTAAGTAGTCCCAGAGCTTTGGAAGTAGGCAGAGTTCACAACTCAAGCACTCTTTCGGTTGAAAGGATAGGATCTAGCGTAAAACCCCAAGGTCTACACTTACTCCCCCACTACCCTCCAATGGACCAAGTCCCACATATACTCAACACACTGAGTAACCCTCAGTTACCTACCACTCTTGAGCCCAATATCAGAGAACCAGCCAGTCCTCAGAGAGCCTTCAGAGATCAGTCCTCAGCACAGTCCCCATCAGCTCAGCCCTAGAAAGCTACTCACTGCAATGATTTCCTGCCCCACCCAGCTAGGCCTGTGGTGTGGAAGGAAGAAAGAGGACTCATACTCACTGCTGTCGCATCATTGGGATATTGACACAGTTAGCTGCAGCCACAGCAGCAAAGGGCACCCAGCGGCCCACCAAGGGTGGAGCTCTCTGTTAAGGGCAGGAACAATGGGAGTTGTTCAAGCTCATGACAAGATGAGAACAGAGGGAGATTAAGGATTATAAAGACACTGAAACCTTATAGCTACTGCTATAACTCCAGACATCCAATCTGAAAAGCTAAGACTCTTTCCTGCAAAGGTCCATGATAAAGGACCAATCTGAAAAACCAGCCCTGCTGTTTTCCTTGGGACTTTGCTGACCCCTGGTGGCCACCATGCATAATGCAGTACACTTTCCCAATCCTACCTTTGTCCACATGTTCATGCCCACGGCAGTGACCAAGGCAGTCGTAGTGGCTGTGAAGTAGGAGAGGGCCATCTGCCTAGTGAAGGAGGGAGAGATGTGGGGAGTGGACAACTGGATGGCTGAGGCAAGGCCCTCACCTCGCCACTCTCAATGTCCTGGCCTTCTTTCAGCATTTTAAACACGTCAAGTTCTTTCCAGCCTTCAACCTGCTGTGGCTTTCTGTCTAGCATATTCTTCCTTGGGCTCTTGTGTGGCTAAATCTTTACCCTTCAGCTGATATGTCCTCTCTACAGGAAGGGCTTCCTCACTGGAAACCCCTCTGCTCACTCTCTCTTTTTTTTTTTTGCCAGTCTCACTATGCAGCCCAGGCAGGCCTTCAACTTGAGATCCTCCTGCCTCCACCTCAAAGAGCTGGGATTACAAATACAGCGTAATCTCAGCTAGGCACCAATGGCTCACATCTGTAATCCTAGCTACTCAGGAGGCTGTGATCTGAGAATCAGAGTTTGAAGCCAGTTCAGGTAGAAAAGTCCCTGTAAGACCTTTATCTCCAATTAACTACCCCCAAAGCAGAAGTAGCACTATGATTCAAGTGGTAGAGCGCTAACTTCATGCACAAAGAGGCTCAGGGACAGCATCCAAGCTCTGAGTTCAAGCCCTACAACTGACCAAAAAAAAAAAAAAAAAAGACTTACACTCGATCAGAATAGGGACAACAATGCTTAAATTCATCAAGGCCTCTCCAGTTCCTATAATCTTACCTAGCAAATAATATACACACGAGAAATTTGTCAGATAAATGACTGAATGAATACATTTTGAAATGGTCCATATAGAAGACACTCGCAGTCAGCCCAAGAAAACACTTCCAAACTCTAGAAAATGAGTGACTTGGTCACTTGCCCAGTGAGGGGATCCCCTAGGGAACAGAGACAGCTCAGGAACTCGCCTTCGGCAGGGCTGCTGCTGGGGGGAGCAGGGGAAGGCAGGACAGTCCAAGTCCAGGTCTCCTACCTGACTGATGTGGGCGAAGCTGCATTCCTGTTGGTGTAGTTGACTAAGGCATTGAAGGACTGGTTCACCCACTGCCAGAAGACCACCGCTGGCGTGGTCCTACCAGAGAGACCAGCAGGGGCAGAGGGGAGAAGGTCATGACATCCACCAGGAACCCTTTCATCTACAGTTCTGCACACTGTTCCCATGCTGTCTTGTGAACCTTGGCTTCTCCATAGGCCGGGCACCCTGCCTCATGCATCCCCCTCCTTCCATGGAAGGGATCACGGTCTCCTTGGAACCTTCCCACCCTTCCTCTGCTCCTTGAGTCCACCAATGCACATCCCCTGCTCCCACAGCCCCAATTTCTTTTGCCCAACCTACCACTTACCAGGCTACATGCTAACTGTTTACTCGGCCTCCTCAACAAAGCTCCTTGAGGAGAGAGACTAAAGTCTTTGTATCCCCAGCACTTGGCCCAAGGCCTGGCTCAATAACTGAAGAAATGAATGCAAAGGGTGGGAGAAGGCAGAGATAGGAAAGAGAAGGAGGAGGGTAGAGGGAAAAGGAGGAGGGCGGAGGAGGGAGGAGGGAGGAGAAAGAGTCACACATCTAGCAGCCAGACAGAAAGTTTATCCCTCCCCAACCAAGTCAAGAGAAGGGGGCTATTTATTTGTTTTTTGTTTTTATATTACATTAGGAAAATAAAGTTATTGCGGAGTATTTTTAAAAGAAGCAGTTTGGATAGCCTACTTGCCAATCCCAGGAGGAAACCATATGTTACAGTCTAGGCACCTACAGAACTTGGACAGGCAACTCAGAACCCCATCTATCAAATGGAAATGAAAAGACTACCTAGGTAGAGGGTTGTTGAGAGTGTTAAATGAGGCAATACATGGGAAGAGCTCAGCATGGTGTCTGGTATCTCATCAAGCTGGCTCCCTGCCCAGCAGACCCAGGCACCGAGACCCACCGGTAGAACTGGAGCATGAAGCCAGTGATGAGCATGCCTCCGGGGACCTGGAAGGACATCCGCCCAATGACGTTCATCTTCTCCCCAGTGTCAGGGTGGAAGGCTGAGTCATAGAGCTTTTTGGCATAGAGCAGCTGCTCCACTTGGGTGCCCGGGGGCATGATCCCCAGCCTGTCACCCAAGGACAAGAGATGGTTACCACCCCACCCTAACCATGCCTCCCAGCCACCTGTTCTCTCCTCCTCCTCTCCCCCCTCCTCCCCCTCCCTCGTCCCCTCTTTCTTTCTCGACTACAGCCTATTCTTCACCTCAGTTTCTAGTTCTCCCCAGAGGGTCCCAGGATCCCGTCACTATTGCACTAGTACCTTGCCCTCTGCTGCCGCCGCCGCCGCCACCATTCACCTGCTCTTTTCCACCATGACCTTGGCCCAGTCCAGCTTCCACTCCGGTACCAAGACAGTACGGGGATCGGTGATGTTAAAGAAATGCTTCACTCTCCCTAGGAAGGTGCTCTGGTCCCAGCGGGGGACATCGATATTAAAGCCAGACAAATCAGCCTCCATCGTGCTTCCACACCAAACTGTGGACCTGAGGGATGGAGAAAGAGAGGGGACTATCTTCCAAATCAAGCCTGTGTCTAAGGCTGGCTGGCTTTCACCAGCTCCTAGCATCCTCTCATGTGGCCGGGGCAAGCTTGTAAAGGGCCATTTTCCCAGCACCTGCTGGTGGTCAACCCTGTGTGTGATCAAGCCTTGGAAGACACCAGGAAAAGGGACTAGGAGAGAGTACCGGAGGTCCACCCCTTACATAGCATACAATAGTTCCCGGTGCTTCGGAAAGAGAGGTGGGAAAAGTAGCCACTTGAAAATGTTCCTCTCAAGGCCTGCTCTCAGGGGACCTTGTGCCACAGCCTCCGCCTGTTGAGGGAGAGGATCATCAACCCCTGCTCCTTCCAGCCTCACCTATCAGCCCAGCCGATAGATCTGAGACTGGGAAGCAGCTCTGAAGGCCTGACAGCAGAGGCTCACTGAAAGACTCACCAGTTCTCCCTTCTCCTGCCTCACCACTGCTGCAGTTGGGCTCCTGTATCCTAACAGCGGGCTGCAACAGTGAGACTGCAAGTCTAACCTCAGTCACAGCTGGACACTGAGGGCTGTAATCCGAGCTACTCAGGAGGCTGAGAACTGATGATTTCGATTTAAAGTCAGTTCTGGACAGTAAAGTCCCTAAGATTCTAAACTCCAGTTAACTAGCTTTCTTAGAAGTAGAATCTTATGCTAAATAACTGGTATAGAAGGAATTATGGGTGTTTACAGAGTTTAGAATGAGAATCAGGGGAGAGAGAGAGATAGAGAGAGAGAGAGGGAGAAAGAGAGAGAGAGAGAGATTCTTTATATGTATATACAACATTAGAAAAGATAGAAAAATTGATTCATCATAAGGAATTGGTCAATTGGCTCACATTTTTGTGGCAGGTAGCTACTCAGGATAAAGGAAAGGAATGGTACAGAGCTATAAGTTTTAGAACTGGGGACAAATCCTTTAAAGAGTTTCTTAGACTTGGAGATAATCTCACAGATTCATCTGCCAGGTGGGCTTTGAGCCTCCTGAGCAGTTAGGAATGAGCCACTGATGCCCAGTCATTGCCTTTTGGATTAGGCTACAAACCACAAATTGTGAATTTTATTTACACCTGCAAGATCCCTTCTCAGGAGAAGAAAAACTAGAAAAACTAGCAGGTATGCAATACTCCTTTATAGCCCACAGTAAAACCCACAATGTACCATCATCTCTTTCACACAGGAAAGTACAATCCAGACCAAACTAGATATAGAGCAAAACCCTTTCTCATAAGTGTCTCAAGTGGTAGAACACCAATCTATATAGGGAGTACCAGGATATAAGTTTAAATCCTGGTATAAGTTTAAACCCTCTCCACAAAGAGCTGGGTACTGGTGGTTCATGCCTGTAATCCTTGCCTCTCAGGAGGCTCAGATCTGAGATTGCAGTTCAAAGCCAGCCCAGGCAGGAAAGGCTGTGAGACTCTTATTACCAGTTAACCACCAGGGCACTGGAATTAGGGCTGTCTTTCGAAGTAGTAGAGTGCTTGAGTTCAAATCCCACAACACACAAAAAAGAAAAGAAAACAAAAGTCAAACTCACAGTGGTCAATTTTCAGGTTTTGTTTGGTTGTGTTTTTTGGTAGGTCATGAGGCTTGAACTCTGGGCCTGGGCGCTGTCCCTAGCACTCTATCGCTCTGAGCCACAGCACCACTTCCAGTTTTCTGGTGATTAACTGAAGATAAGAGTATTATGTATCACGGACTTTATGCCTGGGCTGGCTTTGAACCTTGACGGTCAGATCCCAGCCTCCTGAGTAGCTAGGATTACAGGTGTGAGCCACCGTGCCCAGCTGTTTTTCTTCAGTCATGAGGTTTGAACTCTGGGCCTGGCTACCATGGCTACCTGGCTACCCAAGGCTACCATGCCTTACCTCTCCTACCTCTTGAGCCTAAGCGCTACTTCCGATTTTCTAGTGGTTAATTAGAGATAAGTGCCACTCAAACTTTAGTGCCTGGGCTGGCTTTGAACCCTGCTCCTTAGATCTCAGCCTCCTGAGTAGCCAGGATTACAGGCATGAACCACCAGTGCACAGCTGCCATTTCTTTTTTTTTTTTTTTTTTTGGCCCCCTTCTCTTTCTGGCCCCGCTCGCTCAGGCCCTGCTCACTCCGGCCGGGCTAGGCCCCCTTTCTAGCTCAGGCCCCGCTCGCTCCGGCCACCACTCGGTTGGGCTCTGTTCACTTCAGCTCAGCTCGTTTCTTTCGCTCTCTGTCGCCGTCGCAGTCTTGTCTCTGCCACTTTTCCGGTTTGGTTGTGTCTCATCTCTGCCACTTCCGGCTTGGTTGTGTATGTGGGATACCGAGGAATCGAACCCGGGTCTTTGTGCATGCCAGGCAAGCACTTTAACCGCTAGGCCAAACTCCCGGGCCCCCGCAGCTGACATTTCTTTTCTGTGTATGTGGTACCGAAGAATTGAACCCAGGTCTTTATGCACGTTAGGCAAGCATTCTACCACTAGGCCAAACTCCCAGTGTTTTGTTTTGTTTTTGTTTTTTGTTACAGCAGGAAAGATTTCAGAGGTTGATATGCCAGTCGTTTCTAAGAAGGAATCAGGACAAAAAATGCCCAGTGTACAGTAACCACATCCTTACCTGGCCCTGGTGCTACAACTAGAATGGTCAACTCTAGAGGAGGTAGAAGGCAGGCAGCAAGTGCCCACTTCCAGAACTCTTCTACCACTCCTGCTCCACTTGGCTTCCTATAGGTCAAAGGCATTTTCCTCAATCCCAAATGAACAGCAGTGGGAAGGAGAATTAAGGATGTAGTGAATTCTGTCAGGAAATCCTGGCTGCCCAGTACATCACACAGTGCTTTGGCTTACAGCATCCTAGGCTCACACACTCACAGGAAACAGCAGGTCTGAACAAAATGCTATGCCTCCTCTTAACATCACTGCCACACTCACATACACAGTGACACACACATACTTGGCCAACCTTCCCTGCCATCTCCCTCCACCCTCAACTCAATCCTAAAAACTTCTCTGTTGCTCATAATGGATGCACTTCTACCACCATGCTGGGGCAATCACCTGCTAAATTATGTAAGAATCTTTGCCTTCTAAACTGAGATCAGGAGAGAAACTGTACAGTTCCTGCTTCCTATCGATGACAAGATCCTCCTCTCCCAGATCTACATTATTTGTCCAGAACACTCCCCCCTACCGAAAAGGTACAGATGCCTGACTCCTTCAGGGCAAACTCAGTCCTTCAGTTATATACTTCCAAAGCACCCTGTACTCTGCAGCATGTTGAGCTTTCGTAATGGTCACCTTCGTGCCATTTACAGTTATTTATGTAAAATCTGCCTCCTCTAGTTCATGAGTACATGGCCCTGTCTGTAGTGGTACACTGCTGCATTGATCCTATGGCTTCTAAAAATATTCCCAGCCCGGGCCGGGAGTTTGGCCTAGTGGTAGAGTGCTTGCCTAGCATGCACGAAGACCAGGGTTCGATTCCTGGGTACCACATACATAGAAAAAAGCTGGAAGTGGTGCTGAGGCTCAAGTGGTAGAGCTCTAGCCTTGAGAAAGTCCAAGGACAGTGCTCAGGCCCTGAGCTCAAGCCCAGGACTGGCAAAAATAAATAAATAAATAAATACTCCCAGCCTGAAATGTATTCCAATTTATTCTTGGATTATCTTAGCATCAAATATGTCACTTCTTTGGATGTCTAAGTTAGAAGAGTTCTGAGACAGAAGAGTAGGCTTCCTTCAAATTGTAAGCTGTCAATCTTACCTATACCAAGTCATCTATGATCTCTTGAACTTGTCCATCGTTTTTCTCCCCACTCCCACCCACACAACCAACCTCGAGTCCTGGTGGTAAGAAGGTCACCACCATATCCGGAATGGTCCCACTTCTAAAGGATCAAGATTCCACTACTAGGATCAAGATGAGAGGTGGAAATCCAACAGGTGACTAACATCTTCCTCTAGAATTAGACAACCTCAAGACTCCAAGACAATAGGGATTCAGTTTACAGAAACCTAGAAGGGTCACACTGAGTGAGCAGCAGAGGAGAGCATTTATGGCAAACACGGCCCTGCAGCAGACACTTGTGACAAATATAAAGGTTAAAATAATATGTTCTCAAAGATCCAAGGAAGGCCCTACTCCTTCAAAGTCACAAGGCACTAGGTTTCACTACAAGGAAATTCCTTTATTACAATTAATGTTCAGTAATTCTCAAAAAATCAAGGGTGAGGGACTGGGAATTTGGTCTAGTGGTAGAGTGCTTGCCTAGCATCAGTGAAGACCCAGGTTCGATTCCTAGGTACCACATACATAGAAAAGCTGGAAGTGGGGCCAGGAGTTTGGCCTAGTGGTAAGTGCTTGCCTAGAATGCACGAAGATCCGGGTTTGATTCCTCAGTACCACATACATAGAAAAAAGCCGGAAGTGGTGCTGAGGCTCAAGTGATAGAGCTCTAGTCTTGAGAAAGTCCAAAGACAGTGCTCAGGCCCTGAGCTCAAGCCCAGGACTGGCAAAAAAAAAATCAAGGGAGGAAAAAAAATACATTACTATTTTCCCTGAAGTAACTAAGTTGATTTTTCTCTAGGAAATTGTATCAGAGCTCAGAGAACAGGCAGGGCAAGGTGGCTCACAGCTGTAATCCTAGCTACTTATGAGGCTGAGATCTGAGGATCTTGGTTTAAAGCCAGCCCAGGCACTAAAGACCATGACACTCTTATCTCCAATTAACCACTAGAAAACTGGAAGTGGCGCTGAGGTTCAAAGGGGTAGGAGGTAGTGTTGAGCTGAAGAGCTCAGAGACAGTGCCTAGGCCCCGAGACTAAGTTCCATAACTGACAAAAATTAAAAAATAAAATAAAAGCTCAGAGTGCTTAGGAGAATAGCTCATCAGTAGAATGCCTGCCTAGCATGAGCCCAAATCCTTAGAACCCCCAAAAAGAAATAGACAGAGACAGAGAGAGGAGAGAGAAAGGAGAGAAAGGAGAAGCTAGAAAGAGAAATCTGCTACTCCAATTCCACAAAAAAGGCCAAAATACTGGAGCATGTACCTCCTTAGATAAGATTGTTTTGTTTGGGGCCGGGAGTTTGCCCTAGTGGTAGAGTGCTTGTCTAGCATGCATGAAGACCCGGGTTCGATTCCTGGGTACCACATACATAGAAAAAAGCCGGAAGTGGTGCTGAGGCTCAAGTGGTAGAGTGCTAGCCTTGAGAAAGTCCAAGGACAGTGCTCAGGCCCTGAGCCCAAGCCCAAGACTGGCAAAAAAAAAAAAAGATTGTTTTGTTTTTGTTTTGCTAATCCTTTGGGGTCTGGGCTCTGTCCCTGAGCTTCTTTTGCTCAAGGCTAACACTCTTTCACTTGAACCACAGCCCCACTTCCAGCTTTTTCTGTTTATGTGGTACCAGGGAATTGAACCCAGAACTCCGTGAGTGCTAGGCAAGCACTCTACCACTAGGCCACAGTTATCTAGGCTCCCCTAGATAATATTTTGAACGGAATTTTCTCTCCAAGGATTTGAGGCAGGCATTCAAGTAAATAGCAGACTTTGTTTTAGTTAAATGCAAAGACCATTCTAAGAAAGTCCGCCTTCACCCTGATAATCTTTTTGGTGCTGATGGAACTACTGGGTTTTGATACTCCAATAATCTTAGTAGACCGAAAAGACTTCTGGGAGAAGATTCAGAAAGGTGAAGCCCAAAAATCTAGATTAAATTATTAACAATACAGGACACTTCCTTTGCGACAATGCTCTGTATATGGCCCACTGAAATAAGCAATGGGTTACTTCAGACTTCACTTAGCTCTCCAAAAAGTTTTGGTTTATATCACAGATACAAAACATTCTGGGCCTGAAAAGGTAGCTCCTGTCTCCCAGTTCTAGTACATTTAAATCCTAGTTCTATCAACTTACAATAACCAATTTCTAGGAGTGTGAAAATGAAATGGATTTGTATGCAAAACTTGTCACTGGGGAAGATCAGATTGTTTCCTCTGCTGTGTCACCAGTGTCTACAACCTGTGCTAGCCCATAGGCAAGGGTTAACTCTTCTTTTGGTCCACTGCGTGTGCGGGGTGGGAGCTAACACTTCCGGTCAGATGTTGCTTATCGATCGCCCCAAACACCTTTCACTCTCAGTGTCTGCTTACCTCAGGGGTCAAGTGGCCCTGACCACTCTGCCTGCTGCCACTCTGCCAACCTCTGGCAAGCAGGTCGCCCCCATCCTGGACTAACATAAGCTGTGCATAGCCCAGAAGGCCCCCTCCCCAAAGCTTGATCTCCAAAGGCAACGGGAGCCACAGGGGTCTCTAGGCAGTCCTAGCGCCACGTGGCTCCTGCGGTCCAATGCGCCCAAAGCTGCCTAGCAAATTGAGGACAGATGCAAACTTCCTAGGGGGACGTAGACTTTGGAGGGAGGTGTGGCGATAAACCTTACCTGCTGAGAAGGAGGGAAGCTCGGAGTCACTGGTTACCACCCAGAGCCCACCTCGCCCGCCTGGCCAGCCAGCCCCGCCTGCGGGAGAACCACCCCTCGCCACCCCCACGCCCTCCTTCCCGGCCAATCACAGCGCGGGAAGCTCCCGCCAGCCACGTGAGCACGTTTTCCCCATTCCCAGAGTCACTAGGAGCCAGCCCCTCCTCCAGTGCTTCTAGGGCCGCCCACGGCGGGGGGGCGGGGCCTCATGACGCATGCGCACTGCAGGAAAAGCGCCTCCAGGCCCCGCCCCATACCGCTGTTTGGCTCCTCCGCTGAGCGTGCGAGAGACGTCGGGGGCGGCGCCCGAGCAGTTGCCCTGGTAACGAGGGAGGCCGGAGGAGGCGGAGGCGGAGGAGGAGGGATTCGGCGGGAGGATGGTGAGTGTGGGGGCCCGGGCCCCTCTGGAGTCGTCCGATCACCCCCCCCACACCCGCACTCCTGTCCCCAGGCCCAGGGCGGGGCGCTGCACTTAAAGCCAAGGAGGGAATGGATGGCGCTCAGCCTGGTTGCTGGGTTCTAGATTGGTTTGGGGGCGGCGGGGAGCCCCAAAAGGGTGGGCCCTGATGGGAAGCCTGGGCCTGGGGAGGAAGGCGGGGCCTGATGTGGCTCCCAAGCTGGGGAAGGGACTTGAGGAATGCCCGGTCGGCGGGGTCGGGAGGCTCCGTGGGCTCCATCACTAGGGGGCCCAGGGTGGACCCGAGTAGCTTGGAGAGCGATCTCCGCACCCAGGCTGGTCCCAGGCCGTCGGCCTCGCCCGCTGCAGGGCAGTGGGGTCTGTCGGGGCCCGGCCAGAAGCGGGGAGAAGGGCCAGCGGTACCAAGGGAGGAGATGGCAGCCTAGCTCTCCCCTTGCTCGCCGTGCTCGGGCCCCGGGGTGACGCGTCTGGGGAATAAGCCCCAGGACACAAGGAAGCGTCCCCGGGGAAGGATGCCTGCTGCGTCTTACCGCGTCTTGGCGGCTGCGTGGCAGGGCGCTTCGGCAGTCCGCAATTAACTTACTTGCTTAGAGCTCTGCCGGGGCTGGGTGTGGTGGATGACCGGTTTTTCACTCCATACTTAATCCATGCTGAATAGAAGCAAAAAAAAAAAAAAAAAGTCTCCTGGTCCCTAGCATTTCTATCCGAACTTGTTGCAATATTTTTTTTCATATGACCCGACCTGAACCAGAAGATTTAATCTCAGTTGGAATCCCCAAACTTAAAAAAAAGGGGGGGGGGCTGAAACTATAAAGTGAGCATCGGTTTGGGACAAACCTCTTTATGGCTTTTTAAAATGTTGAACCTCTTCTTTTGACATTTTTTTAGCTGGTGGCGGGGAGCGGGAGGAAGTTGGGAGGTTGATGGTGGTGACTCAAGCCTGTATTCATAGCTACTTAGGAGGATTAAGGTTCGTAACCAGTCCAAGTAGGAAAGTTGGTGGGACTCTCATCTTCAATTAACCACCAAAAAAACCCAGAAGTGCAGCTGTGGCTCAAGTGGTAGTCAGCCTTGAACAAAAAGCTGAGAGAGTTTGGCCTAGTGGTAGAGTGCTTGCCTAGCATGCACAAAGACCCAGGTTCGATTCCTCCGTACCACATACATAGGAAAAAAAAAAGCCAGAACTGGTGCTGTAGCTCAAGTGGTAGAACTCTAGCCTTGAAAAAAAAAAAAACCAAAGACAGTGCTCAGGCCCGGAACCCAAGCCCAGGACTAGCAATAAATTAATTAATTAAAAAAATAAGCCACCAAGTAACAGCATCCAGGCCCTAAGGTCAAGCCCGCACAAAAAGAAAAGATAAGAAAAAAGCTTGATGTCCAGGAAGAAAATATACCTATACCTTTGTTTAGATTATCCATTAAATAAGTAATCATGAAATATATTATAATTGATTTTTACAATGTCAAATTGTTAAAGAAATAGAATTATTTGATCTGTGGTTGCCAATCACATTTCACACTTTCTACATTTGCAGTTCTTTTTAACCTCAGGCTAAACAGATTTTTACAAGTGTTTTCCTTTTTATTAATCATTTATACATGAGCTGTCCATTTAAAGGCTAAATTATCTCAACAAAGGAATACACATATAAATATTTATACAGAAAAAAAACTAGAATTGAAATAAAAAAGGGATGCCAAACCAACAGAGAATGAGATGTGTATTGAAAATGAGGAAAATGAAAGTTGGCTAACTTTTCCCACTTTATTTTTCAATTAAGTGGACTGCATAATTTCATAATTGCTTAATTTATAATTATAGACTACAGTAAATTAACTACTGCTTGTTTCCAGATGCATATTGACACTATATACAACAAATTAACAGTATAACTGTTCTGTATGACGAGCATTCAATGATCAAAACAGATTTTATCTTTTTTTTTTTTTTCCAGTTCTGGGCTTGAGCTCAGGGTTTGAGCACTGTCCTTGGACTTTCTCAAGGCTAGCACTCTACCACTTGAGCCTCAGCACCACTTCTGGCTTTTTGCTATGTATGTGGGGTACCAAGGAATCGAACCTGGGTCTTTGTGCATGCTAGGCAAGCACTCTACCACTAGGCCAAACTCACAGCCCAGATTTTATCTTTTTTCTTAAAATCAACAATATGAAACTAGGACACATTCTACAAAATATATTTTTTCTAGCTCTGAAAGTATGAACCACTCTTACAGCTCGAAGTAGAATACTGAACTTAAATAGCAACTGACACAATTAAGTATGTCACAACCAGTATACCATTAGCACCCATAACTTACTGGGCAACTTACTTTTCGTAAGCTCCGGGGCAATGTTTTAGATTTCAGCTAGGATTCATACATTTTTCCCCCCCATACATTTGAGTTACTGCCAAAAACCAACAATAACAACAAAAATTAAGGATTTCTTGGAACATCTAGGTTTGGCTATTTTATTCCTACCCTAGAACACTAAATTCTTGATGGAACACAAAGATGAAGTAATTTGGGCACACAACTAATCACTGTGATTTAACATGCAACTCAGTTTGGTAATTACATAGGGAACATGTGGAGTTATCTAGCTTGTTTAACATTTGAAGATTGTTCCCAACAGTATCTATGTTTTCTTGTCAGAAAATGATCAGTGAAAAATACAATTTAAAAAAGCCATACAGGAGGATGTGGTGGTACACACCCATAATCCTGAGGCAAGAGGATTGCGAGTTCCATACCAACATTAACTATTACACTACAGAACCTGTCTCCAGAAACTAATGACAATACAAGCCAGACACTTGTGGCTCGTGCCTGTAATCCTAGTTACTCAAGAGGCTGAGATCTGAGGATCTGGGTTCAAAACCAGCCTGAGCATGAAAGTCTGTAAGACTTTCTTTAGTTAAACACCAAAACAATTAGAGATGGCACTGTGACTCAAGAGGTAGAGCACTAGCCAAGAAAACTCAGGAACAGTGCCCAGGCCCTGAGTACAAGCTCCTTGACCAACAATGACCAAAACCCACAATTATGGAAATTTTAATTAAACGAATACATTGGTCTAACCTCGTGTCTCATGGCTATAATTCCAGCTACTTGGGAGACCTGGAGGACTGAGCTTCAAAAACCAGACCAGATAGTGAGACTACGTCTCAACAAGCCACACATGATGGTGCTAATCTGCGTCCCAACTATCCGGGAGTCCTTAGAGTCAGTATTCCAGGCTAGTCCTAGCTAACTAACTGAAGAATAACTACAACAAAGAAGGATCCAGTGGTACAGTGCTTGATACAGTACCTGAAGAGCAAACACAACATCCTGAATTTAAACTCTAGTCCTACAAAGAAAAGAAACCACAGCTACTAGTTTGTGTGGCTACTATGTATCATGCTTCATATGCAACATTCTTTCAACAAAGTCTGCTCAAGTTAACCCACTCTGCTGAAGAGAAGTGTACTTTGTGTCTCAGGAAACATTTGTATTTACTTAGTGGAAAAAAAAAATGATAAGAAAGACAATTTGAGGGCCAGTAGCGTAGCCTAGTGGTAGAGTATTCACCTAGCATGCATGAAGACCAGGGTTCTATTCCTTGCTACCACATACACAGAAAAAGCCAGAAATGGTGCTGTGGCTCAAGTGGCAAAGCACTAGCCTTGAGCAAAAATTGTCCAAGGACAGTGCCCAGGCCCTGAGTTCAAGCTCCAGGGCTGGCAAAAAGAGAACTAAAAGGAAAGAAAGAAAGTTTGAGAGGAAAAAGAAATTGAACAGCACTGGTGACTCACATCTATAATTCTAACTACTCAGGAGGCTGAGATCTGATGATTACTGCTAGAATGAAGCCAGCCCAGGACAGGAAAGTTTAACACTTAGCTCCAATTAACCTCCAAAAAGCCAGAAGTGCAGACATAACAGGGAAAAACTAGGAGAAAATGAAGGAAAGAGTGACATTGTACTCATTACGCCTTAATAATAACAGAATTATTTTGCACTAGTTCTGGGGCTTGAACTCATAGCCTGAGCGCTGTTCTTGAGCTTTTTTCTCCCTCTCCTTCTCCCTCTTCCTCTCCCTCTCCCCCTTGCCCCCCCCCTCTCTCTCAGCTAGTGCTGTGCCATTTGAACAACACCTCTAGTTCTGGCTTTTTGGTGATGAAATATCACTTGTGGCGTGAGCCACAGGTGTATGGCTTGTGTTGTTAGTTTCTTGAGACAGGTTCTATAGTGTAATAGTTAATGCTGGTATGGAGAGATAATTTACTGCCAGAAATATAAGTCTCAGTTTATAATCTCAGTTTCCTGAGTGGCTAGGATTCCAGGCATGAGCCACCAGAGCTCAACTTAAAATTACATTTTTTTTTTTTTGGGTGGGTCTTGGGGCTTGAACTCCGCCTGGACGCTGTCCCTGAGCTCTTCAGCTCAAGGCTACTGCCCTAGTCCTGGGCCTGGGCATTGTCCCTGAGCTTTTCAGCTCAAGGCTACCATCCTACCCTTGAGCCAAGCCCCACTTCCCATTTTCTAGATGTTAACTGGAGATAGAGTCTCAGGTCCTTTTGTCCCAAGCTGGTTTTGAGCCTTGATCCTCAGATCTTAGCCTCTTGAGTAGCTAGGATTACAGGTGTGAGCCACCACACCGGGCTGGCTTACTATTTTTAATATTCAAATTTTCACTGTTCCTCACAATTGTATAGTTTACATATTTCAACATTGTCCTGGCCCTCCATTGCTGGTTTTCTTGAATGACCTGGTTTCAAATCCACATACCGTAGCTCCCAGAGTAGGTGTTGAAGCTGATTGTGAGGCAGGGGAAACATCTATTGTGGATAGCACATCTACTGATGATGATCTTGTAGAAAAGTTTGTCTAACTAGGTGTGCTGGCTCATGCCTGTAAGCCTAGCTACTCAGGAGGCTCAGATCAGGGTTCACAAGCAGCCCAAGAGCACTAAAGAGTTTGTCTAAACATTTTGTGGCTGAGGCAGACCACTTAGATCTACCAGGGTGCAGATAACTTGTATGCATACTTGCTGAAAGTGCATGCATACAATTATCTGCAGTTCTTGTTTCTTGACAGTTTTAATTTCATAGGCATATAAAGCCTATGTGGAGCTCAAGTCTGTTTTGCTTCCTGTTTGCTCAGGGAACATTATGGATATTAATGGAAGGCCAAAAATGTATTTCAGATATTAACCTCACTGTATTTGTACTGTAAAACTCAGCCCCATCATACATTTAACTTCTCAAGACTGTCTCCTTTCATTTGACATTTTAAAATATGGCACTTATGGATGGAAGCATACAATAGACTTACTCTGCTTTCTTTCCTGTGGCCCCATAAGTCAGCTTACTTACTTTGTATCTTCCAGGCAAACATCTATAAATACCTATAAATATCCTCTTCCCTATTTAGCAAACTGGGGTAATCCTGTGATCCCCTGTACTCACTGGTTGAGTTAATATGATACTATATTGCCTTTGTACACAACTGTCTTCCTTAGATTATGTTTAAGAAACTACTGACTATTTTGCTAGAGGAGACTACCAGATGAACTCACCAGATCTGTGTAATTCCATGTAAGGTGATATTTGGTGCTCTTGCTTCCTATGAGGAAGGTTACTCAAAGAAATGTAGGACTATCATAATCTATATCACAAGATTAATAAAACCTATGCACAGGGGCCAGGAGTTTGGCCTAGTGGTAGAGGGCTTGCCTAGCATGCATGAAGACCCAGGTTTGATTCCTCAGTACCACATACACAAAAAGAAAGCTGGAAATGGTGCTATGGCTCAAGTAGTAGAGTTCTAGCCTTGAGAAAACCCAAGGACAGTGCTTAGGCCCTGAGTTCAAGCCCCAGGATTGACCAAAAAAAAAAAAAATTATGCCTAAATTTTGTTCTTTTCTTATCTGTGGTTTTCTTCCCTTTCCTTAAGATGAGCAGAAGGTTTCTGCCTCAGCAGTAAGAACACCTGCCTAGCAAGGACAAGCACCAGTACCACACAGAAAGTTTATTTTCCACTGGGCGCAGTGGCTCACACCTATAACCCTAGCTACTCAGGGGGCTGAAATCTGAGGATCAAAAAAAAGACATCATGATCAAAATATAACCAGAGTAGCCACTAGGTCACACTCCGGGCCCTGCCTTCATTATTATTAGCTATATTACCATCACTCATTTCTAATAGCATCTTTTAGAATTTAAAATTAGCATTCGGAGCTCCTTGCAGACTGGTGATATAAAAAGGCTGAGTACTGGGGCTGGGAGTTTGGCCTAGTGCTTAAAGTGCTTGCCTAGCATGCATGAAGACCCAGGTTCGATTCCTCGGTACCACATATAGAAAAAAGCCGGAAGTGGTGCTGAGGCTCAAGTGGTAGAGCTCTAGCCTTGAGAAAGTCCAAGGACAGTGCTCAGGCCCTGAGCTCAAGCCCAGGACTGGCAAAAAGAAAAAAGAAAAAGGCTGAGAACAGCATAAATACTTTGTGTTATGCATCCTTACATCCTGGTTGCTTGTGAAAAGAAAGGGTCTCATGGCCGGGAGAATAGCCGTGTGGTAGGGCACTGGGACTGGCAAAATAAAAATAAAAATAAATAAATAAAATAAAAATGAGGGGCTGGGAGTTTGGCCTAGTGGGTAAAGTGCTTGCCTAGCATGCATGAAGACCCGGGTTCGATTCCTCGGTACCACATACATAGAAAAAAAAAAAGCTGGAAGTGGTGCTGAGGCTCAAGTGGTAGAGCTCTAGCCTTGAGAAAGTCCAAGGACAGTGCTCAGGCCCTGAGCTCAAGCCCAGGACTGGCAAAAAAAAAAAAATTAATTAATTAATTAAAATAAATAAATAAATAAAAATGAGTTAAACAGGAAAAATCCTTTTTTTTTTTTTTTTGGTGGGTCATGGGGCTTGAACTCTAGGCCTAGGTGCTGTCCCTGAGCTCTTCAGCTCAAGGCTATCACCCTACCTTTGAGCCAAGCCCCACTTCCCCCATTTTCTAGAGGTTAATTGGAGATAAGAGTCTCAGTTCCTTTTGGCCAGGGCTAGCTTCAAACCTTGATCCTCAGATCTCAGCCTCCTGAGAAGCTAAGATTACAGGCATGAGCCACCACACCCAGCCATGATGCCTTTTATAATGCCCTAACTTCTTTGATATTTCAAATTTTTAATCTAGGAGACATAATCTTTATTTATAATTTTTTGCCAGTCGTGAAGCTTGAACTCAACACCTGAGCACTGTCCTTGGACTTTCTCAAGGCTAGAGCTCTACACTGAGCCAAAGCACCACTTCCAGCTTTTTTCTATGTATGTGTTACTGAGGAATTGAATCCCGGTCTTCATGCATGACAGGCAAGCACTCTACCACCAGGCCAAACTCCCAGCCAACATAACCTTTATTATACACCTATTCTTATGAAAAATAAAGGAGTATTTTGAGTGAAAACTTAAATATGAGCAAAAATAAAGTCTTAAACAGAAAGCTGAGCTGCCATTTAATTTAATTTTTTTTTTGTATAGTACCTTAAATTTTTGTATTGACATGGGTGGGTAATTTCACTTAACAACTAATATTTAGTGTCTTATCTAATATAGATTTTGCCCATAAGAAACTTTACTGTAGTAAAGGAGAAACATTGGCTAGGTGCAGTGGTTCACTTCTGTAATCCTAATGACTCGGGAAATGGAGATAGGGAGGACTGGTTTATGGCCAGCCCAGAAGAAAAAGTAAAACCTCATTTCAACAAACAAGCCAGGCTGGTGGTGCATGCCAGTCTCCCAGCTACACAAGAGGTAGGTAATCAAAAAATGATGGTTCCAACTGGCCTGGGCATCAATGTAAGACCAGAAAAAAATAATGAAAACGAAAATGGCTAGAGTCATGGTTCAGTGGTAGAATCCTGCCTCACAAGTACAAAGCACTGAATTCAAACCCCACTAGTGAAAAGATTAAAAAGCCAGTAAAGGAGAAAAATAGAAAACTTACCTAGTCTGATCTGATGCGTGGTATAGTCTAAGTTTGTATGTAGGGCTTTCGGAACACAGGCGGGGTCATGGTTGGCACTTCCAGAAGATTTGATGTGACTGCTAAACTGGATTATCGGAATGGGAATAAGTCATGCCAGTTACTAAGTTACTGCATTTACTATAGTACTTCTGTTAAAACTTGGAAGGAGGAAGCAAGTGGAACAAATGGCATTAGAGTGGGAAGTAATAACAGGCTGTCCGTGTCCAAGAACTCCTTTTAAGGAGCAGAAGTTGTTCTGATGTCCACAAATACCAAAGTCAGTGCCCCACAAGTAATCTGTCTCCTTCATGGTCGTTCAAGGGCTTACTCTCCATTTTGCGTAAATTGAAAAGTGCACCCGACCAGGAGGTGCGAATCCTTCTCCTGGGCTTGGATAATGCAGGCAAGACTACGCTGCTGAAGCAGCTTGCATCTGAAGACATCAGCCACATCACCCCCACCCAGGTGAGCACTGTCCTAGCTCCAGGTGCTGAGTCCCACAAGGAGGGTCAAGAAAGGCCAGGACATGATCCATGTCCAAGTTTTGTTTCTGAAAAGAGTCCACACAGTCTAAAAGTAATTTTAAATATACGTGTGCACATATATACTCTCTGTATACATGTGTATATCATATATATGATTTATATAAATATCTACATATAGAATCCCCTAATAATGTGTCTAGATAGATGATATGGATATATATGACAGATAGTATCATGAGATTCTGCCTACACATGGGAGATATTTAGAATATTAGAGACAGAAAGTAGAATGGTTAGTGGGTCTGGGAAGGAAGAAAAAGGAGGTTTGTTTAATGGGTTCAAAGTCACTTTTATAAAACGTGTGAGGGTAGAGGCACCTAGCATGAATGTACTTAATTCTGCCAGATTACACTTTGAGATAGTTAAGACAAGTAAGGGTGGTTCATGCCTTTATCCCCAACTACTCAGGAGACCCACCTGGAAGATTACAGTTCAAGGTCAGCCTGGGCAGAAAGTCAGTGAGATCCCTACATTGACAACCAACACTCTGGGCATGGGGGCGGGGGAGATGTAAATAAGATCAAGGTCTCAAGCTAGTCCCAGGACCCTGAGTTCAAACCTTAGTATCATGATAGACAGACAAAAAAATGTTTTAAATAGTACATTGTATGTCATATATTAAAATATAGATGCACATTCATATATATATATTTGTGTGTCGAAGCAGTTCGCTAAGTTCTAAGTGATTCCTGTATTCTGCCTCCTCCTCTCTCCCCTGCAGCACTAAGGATTCAAACCAGAGTACATGCTGGGCTAGTACTCGTCTGCTAAACTACATGCAGTCCCAGCTCAATATACTTCTTTGTATGTGCCCCTCCTAGGGCTTGCACCCAGGACCTGGGGGGACACTGCCCTTTAGCTTTTTCACTCAAGGCTGGAGCCCTACTGCTTGAGCCACATTTTCACTTCTGGCTTTTTGCTGATTGAATTGGACATAAAAGTTTCACAGATTTTCCTCCCCAGGCTGGCTTTGAACCCCAATCATCAGATCTCAGCCTCCTGAGTAACAAGGATTACATGAGTGAGTCACTGGCACCTAGCATCCAGTCTGGCATTTTGCTTGTTCTCTTGGGCTAAGTCATCACAGACTTAGCTTTGAACCACAGCCTCCTCAAGAGCTAGACCTATAAGCATAAGCCACCAATCCCCAGCCATTAGTCACTTTTGAGTGTTTGTTTGAGCATCAGAAGATTGAGCAAAGCCAGAGTTATTTGGTGTTTTCTGTCATTGTTCTGTGATTAGACCTTGGTGTCAGGTTTGAAAGGCTGTGCTGGCATGTGTACTTCACGGCCGGTGAGTCTTCGTGATTCACAGCTCCTTGCAGAAAAGTCATTTCAACTGCTACAATTTTACAGCTTCTGAACAAATTTAATGTATAGCCTAAGGAGGAGTAAATTACAACAGTCTCGCCTAGAAGGACTAAAAACACATATTAGTGTGTCAGGATTTCTACCAAAAAAAGGAGGGCTAGATTTGTTGTTGTTGTTGTTGTCATTTTTTGTTTTTTTTTTTAGTATTAGCAGTAGACTGTATTTCTCAAAAGCACTAAAATGAGGACTTCCATACTGCAAACAGAAATTAACTCAAAGTGATAAGCCTAGAGTTTGAAGGCTGACCTTCAGGCTTTATTGGAAGTGTTATAGATGACTTTGTTTTTATACTATATCAAGCATCATATATTCTTTGTTTTTTTCCTGCCTCTCTGGGGCCTGAGCACTGTCCTTTGGCTTTCTCAAGACTAGAACTCTACCACTTCAGTCACAGCACCATTTCTGGCTTTTTCTATGTATGTGGTACCAAAGAATTGAACCTGGGTCTTCATGCATGCTGGGCAAGAATTCTACCATTAGGCCAAACTCCTGGTCCCTTCATCATATATTCTTTACAAACTTTTGTTGTGTTTTGATTTTAATAGTAATGTCACAACAATGTGTTTCATTGTGACATTTCTACATATATATGTATATACACAATGTATCCTAATCAACCTCACTGCCTCTCTCTTACTCTTTCCCTCTTTCTTGAAACTATTTCAACAAGCTTCCTTGGTTATTGTTAAATAGAAGGAGTTTATTTTTGCCATTCCTAGGGCTTGTAATCTGGGCCAAGGCACTGTTCATAGGCTCCATTTTGCTTGTATTTTATTTTTGTTGGTCATGGGGCTTGAACTCTGGGATTGGGCACTGTCCCTGAGCCCTTCAACTCAAGACTACTGCCCTACCCTTGGAACCACAGCCCCACTTCCCATTTTCTAGTGATTAACTGGAGAGAAGAGTCTCATGTTCTTTAGTGCCCAGGCTGGCTTTGAACTGTGATCCTCAGATCTCAGCCTCCTGAGTAGCTAGGATTATATGTGTGAGCCACCATACCTCGCCTTTGGGGAGTATTTTAAAATACACAAAAAGTGGGGCCGGAGTTAGCCTAGTGGTAGAGTGCTTGTCTAGCATGCACGAAAACCTGGGTTTTATTCCTCGGTACCACATATTAGAAAAAAGCCAGAATTGGTGCTGTGGCTCAAGTAGTAGAGCTCTAGCCTTGAGAAAACCCAAGGACAGTGCTCAGGCCCTGAGTCCAAGCCCAAGAATGGAAAAAAGAAGAAGAAGAAAAAAGTCATTCTGGAAATGAATCACGGAGCTGGGAATGTGGTTTAGTGGTAGAATACTTACCCAGTATGCATGAAGCTCTGGGTTCAATTCCTCAATACCATATAAACAGAGAAAGCTGGAAGTGGTATTGTGGTTCCAGTGGTAGAGTGCTAGGCTTGAGCAAAAAAAGCTCAGAAACAGTGGTCCCAGACCCTGAGTTCAAGCCCCAGGACTGGCAAAAAAAAAAAAAAAAGGGTAGGGGGAAGGCAGAAGCATAGCCTAGTGGTAGAGTGCTTGCCTATCATGCACGAAACCCTGGGTTTGATGGTTTCATTCCTTGGTACCACATACACAGAAAAGGCCAGAAGTGGTGCTGCGGCTCAAGTGCAGAGTGTTAGCCTTGAGCAAAATGTGTCCAAGGACAACAGGCAAAAAAAAAAAGTCACAGAGAAGCTTACAATAAGTGTAAGCCACTTAGGTCCTGAAACTTCATTTAGTCATGGGCATTTTGAGCCAGCCATCCTCTATCTTCACTGGCCGTTGAGTGGCAGTTCTCCTGTTCCATTGCCCTGTACCTTGGCTTTGTGCTGGCAGTAGTGGAGGGTGCTCTGGAGGAGGGGAGTCTTCACCAAGGACCCCAGACCATTAGCGCCAGTTATTCTAGAAAAATGTCTTGTCTCTCGCAGCCAACTATGGATTGAACTTTTCAATTTCTGATTGCATTTTCTCATTCTTGCAAGGTGATTTTTTTTTTAATTATTATGGTTGCTCATAAAATACCTTCTCTTGGGCTGGGAGTTTGGCCTAGTGATAGAGTGCTTGCCTAGCTTGCACGAAGACCCGGGTTCAATTCCTCGGTACCACATAGAAAAAGCCAGAAGTGGTGCTGAGGCTCAAGTGGTGGAGCTCTAGCCTTGAGAAAGTCCAAGGACAGTGCTCAGGCCCTGAGCTCAAGCCCAGGACTGGCAAAAAAAAAAAAAAATACCTTCTTTTGGAACCCCAAAGGTCTTGTTAATTTGCTTCTCGCTAGACAAACTCCCAGCTGGCCTTCATACTTGTTGCTTTACTTACCTTCCTCAAAGTTCCATCTTGAAGGGCCAGAGCTGGAGGTTCAAACCTATAATACCAGCTACTCAGGAAGCTGAAGTCTTAGGATTGTTGTTCAAAGAAAGCTAGCCTAGGCAGAAAAATCCATAAGACTCTTACCTTATTATCCACCAAAAGGCCAAAAGTTGAATTGTGGCTCAAGTAGTTAGGCACTAGCCTTAAGCAAAGAAGTTAAGAGACAGTACCTAGGCCCTGAGTTTAAACCCTAAAAATAAAAGAAATGGGGTTGAGAGTTTGACATAGTGGTAGAGTGCTTGCCCAGCATGCACAAAGACCAGGGTTCGATTCCTCAGCACCACATACATAGAAAAAGCCAGAAGTGGGGCTGGGAGTTTGGCTAGTGGTAGACTGCTTGCCTAGCATGCTCAAAGCCCTGGGTTTGATTCCTTGGTACCACATACTTAGAAAAAGCCCAAAGTGGTGCTGTGGCTCAAGTGGTAGAGTTCTAGCCTTGATAAAAAGCCCAAGGACAGTGCCCAGGCCCTGAGTTTAAGCACCAGGACTGGCAAAATTTAATTCATTAATTCATTAAAAGAAGTTCAGGCCATGGGGCTAGGAGTTTGGCCTAGTGGTTAAAGTGCTTGCCTAGCATGCATGAAGACCCGGGTTCAATTCCTCGGTACCACATACATAGAAAATAAAGCCAGAAGTGGTGCTGAGGCTCAAGTGGTAAAGCTCTAGCCTTGAGAAAATCCAAGGACAGTGCTCAGGCCCTGAGTTCAAGCCCAGGACTGGCAAAAAAAAAAAAAAAAAAAGAAGTTCAGGCCAGGAATGTGGCCTAGCAGTAGAGTGCTCACCTAGCATGCACTGTAAATAAATAAAAGAAGTTCTAACTTTAGTAACTCTCTTAAAAATGAAGACACTTTGAGTTCATCAACCATACCTCCTAAAGCGAAGTTTCAAATGACTCTTGGTTTCTGTTTGTCACCATCAAACAAAGCTGAATCTGGACATCCAATTCCAGAAGCCCCCTCCCTTCTGCCCCTTCCCTTTCCCTTTCCTTTCCCATTGCTCCCCAGGAGCGGATGCTCCAGCTCCACACTGAAGCTTCCCAGGGCCCTCTTTCCTGCCTGAGCCATGTGAAAGAGGATGTTTATTTTGAGCCACAGTTGGAGAATCTAATCCTCCAGACGTGTAAGCTTTTGCCTCTTTTTAAACTTCGCCTTTGTTCTTTTTTTGTTCGCTTCAGTTTTACCTTCTACTTTTTTGTTAACCATATGTAATGTCCTGTTAAATTTACCATTTTGAGGAGCCATCATGAATGTGTGGTCTGTGTGATCATAGGGAATCTCATACCAAGTTGCCCTTAGCAATTATGTATAATTTTTTTTCTTGCCATGATAGATGATTGTAGCCAGAGCCTTGTATATATTTAGGTAGGCATTTTACCACTGAGCTATTCCATCAGCCCATATACATATATATATATATGGTAATATGTGCAGAAAACATCATGCTAGCCCTAATGTCATTAATATTGAATCTTCAACTCGAATGAAATAAGCATGTAGATTCTTTTTTCCTTACCACATTAAACTGTTTTCAATATTAACTGTACCACGTCATTACATCTGGAGAGAGAAAAAAGTATTCCATCTAACAGAGTACTTATAACTAATTTTAGAAAATAGCTATTAGGGTTAGGAGGTGTAACTCATTGGTCCAGTGTATACTTAGCATCCTGGAGGCCTGGGTTTAATCCCCAGCACACAGGGGGGAAGAAGGGGGGAGAGAGGGAGGGAGAGAGAGACAAAAAGATAGAGACAGAGAGAGAGAGAGAGTGGGGGGGGGAGAGACTGTTTATCAAAGTTAAATGTAATGTGGTCAGAATTTATAAAACTTGATTTTTTTTTTGCCTGTTTCAGGGTTTCAATATCAAAAGTGTACAATCACAGGGTTTTAAACTGAATGTATGGGACATTGGTGGACAAAGGAAAATCAGACCATACTGGAGGAACTATTTTGAAAATACCGATATTCTTGTAAGTACTCCTTCTGAAATGTTAGTTCCTAGTCTACATAGCATCCATTCAGGTCATTGGTGTGTTGGCTGTGACATTCATGGCTGAGTTAGCAGACCTAGCAGAGAGCTGCTGACTGGGGGAGCAGCGTCTCTCTATGATTGCTTCCTCTCAGCAACACAGCATTGTGCTCATACTCACCTTGGCAGTTCAGTGTTTATATCTGACTAGCAAAAGCCACAAGATTGTGCACTGATTCTGTTACCCCAAGTAAGCCCACAAATCATATGCATCCAGAAGACAGCAGTCAAGATGGTAGAAGGCCTAGCTGTTCACAGTGGAACAGAGAATAGTTGATACTGCCCTCATTACTTCCAGAATGACCCAATTCTCTCATCATAACTAAGCTAGCCACAATGCTGGGAGCTTTAGAGTGGCAGAATTCTTTTTGTGTGTAGGGGTGGGAAGGTGGGGTTGGGGAAGAGGGGTCATGGGGCTTGAACTTACTTGGTATAGACCCTGTTCCTGAGCTCTTCAGCTCAAGACTACCACCCTACCCCTGGAACCAAGCCCCACTTCCCATTTTCTTGAGGTTAACTGGAGATAAGAGTCTCAGGACCTTTTGTACCCAAGCTGACTTTGAATCTTGATCCTCAGATCTCAGCCTCTTCTGTAGTTAGGATTACAGTCACGAGCCGAGCCGCCACCACTGGCTAGAGTGGCAGAATTTTAAGTTAGAATAGGGAAGAAGCTTCCTGGCTGTGCAAAGGTTAAGGAAGCCATCTCCTGCTGGAGGATGCTCTGGTTCAGGTGGCCTTCAGGCAGGCAGAAGCTGCAAACACAGCCATCAGCTCATCATCACTGTTACTAGTGCCACCATCTCAGAATTCTTGGAGCATTCCTACCCACACAAAAGATTTCTCCAGGGCTGGGAGTTTGGCCTACTGGTAGAGTGCTCGCGTTCCATGCACGAAAACCGGGTTCGATTCCTAGGTTCCACATACAGAGAAAAGGTAGAAGTGGTGCTGTAACTCAAGTGGTAGAACACTAGCCTTGAGAAAAGTCCAAGGACAATGCTCAGGCCCTGAGATCAAGCCCAGGACTGGCAAAAAAATAAAAAAAATTAAAAAAAAAGATTTCTCCAGTATTCCAGCCTCAGTTTCTTTGCTTTCCCACCTCCAGTTACCCATGCACACTCATGATTAACTAGGGGGTTGTTATGTTAAAAAAAAAAAAAAAGCCAGTGCAGAGGCTCACACCTATAATCCTAGTTCCAATTGTAAAGTTCACAGTTGGAAACCAACCCAGGTAGGAAGGGCTTTGAGATTCTTCTCTCCAATTAACCACCAAAAAGCCAGAAGGAGAGCTATAGCTCAAGTGGTACAAGTGGTAGATTGCTCTCCTTGAGCAAAAAGAGCTCACAAACAGTGCCCAGGCCCTGAGTTTAAGCCCCCAGAACTTTTTTTTTTCCAGTCCTGAGCTTGAGCTCAGGGCCTGAACACTGTCCTTGGACTTTCTCAAGGCTAGATCTCTACCTATTGAGCCTCAGCACCACTTCTTGCTTTTTTCTATGTATGTGGTACCAAGGAATTAAACCCGGGTCTTCGTGCCTACCACTAGATCAAACACCTGGCCCCAGAAATTAAGAAAGAAAGAAAAAAAGAAAGAAAGAAAGAAGGGAGGGACTGACTGGGAGTTTGGCCTATGGTAGAGTGCTTGCCTAGCATGCATGAAGACCAGGGTTTGATTCCATAATAAACTATGTCTTTATTTCCTATATATCTCTGTCCCTTTTACTCACATGCATATATCGTTAAATTTCTCTTAAAAAGGAAAAGCATTTATTTTGGTCTGTTGGTCGGTTGTGGGACTTGAACTCTGGGCCTGGGCGCTGTCCCTGGGCTCTTCAGCTCAAGGCTACCACCCTACCCCTTGAGCCTCAGCGCCACTTCTGGTTTTCTAGAGGTTAATTTAGTGCCTGGGCTGGCTTTGAACCGAGATCCTCAAATCTCAGCCTCCTGATAGCTAGCGTTACAGGTGTGAGCCACCCTGCCCAATAAAAAACCTTTTAAAGTATGGTTGTTCATGCCTATAATCCTATCTACTCAGGAGACTGAGATCTGAGGACTGAGATTCAAAGTCAGCTTCAGCAAACAAATATGAGATTTTTTTTTTTTGGCCGTCCTGTGGCTTGAACTCAGAGCCTGAGCACAGTCCTTTGGCTTTTCTCAAGGCTAGAGCTCTACTACTTGAGCCACAGTACCACTTGCAGCTTTTTTCTATGTATGTGGTACCAAGGAATCAAACCTATGTCGATATGCATGCTAGACAAGCACTGTACTCAAAGCCATGCTCCCAGCCCTCTGAGGGACTCTTGTCTCCAATTAACCACAAAGAACAGAAAGAACTGGAGGTATGGCTCAGGAGCACTGGCTAGGAGCAAAAAAGCCAAGAGAGAACACACAGCATCTTGCATTCAAGGACCAGTACCATTACCCACATACATGCTCCCATGTGAGTGAACACATACACACACACACACACACACACACAAACACACATACACAAACCAAAGTCAATCTGAGCCCCAAATGGTGCTGTACTCCTATAATCTGTAATTCTAACATTATAGAGCCTGAACTAAGAGGACTGAGAGGTCAAGACCTCCCAGGGCTATGAAGCAAGTGCTATAGGAATAGTTTGAACTCAGAGCCTCATGTTTGGTAGGCAGGTGACTTACCACTTGAATAATACCTTCAGTTTTTTAAAGTATAGATTGATTCTTTTTTCCTTTTTGAATCATGAGTTAGGACAAAGCAGATATACGAAAAGAAGAAATTTCTTATCTTTTCACCTGTTGAATTAAAATATTGGAAAGAAATATCAATGAAGAACTATATATAAGGACATTAATGATTGATTGCTCATGAAGTCTCAGAAGCTTTCTGGTCTACAGGCAAGGGTAATTTTAAATGTGCCAATCTGCAAAAGTCCGTTTCCAGCAATCCTGGAGAAGCCATGTTATACCGTTAGTTAAGAGATAATATATTGGGTTGAGAGTCAGCCTCTCATCATTTTCCAGTATCATTTGAGATTAAACAAGTTTGGGGAACCAGCTGTGTCCCCAGGTTTAGAGTGTCAGCCTTGAAGCTCTTAGAGGTGTCTGCCTGATAACAGCAGCCTGGAGCAGCAGGTTAATGGGTTCTGTTTGTTTGTCTGTGTTTAATGCTCTTCCATTGTTGGTTGAAAAAGACATATTGCACTGGACTCCATGCTGCTAGAGGAGCAGGATTGAGGCTTGACACATTTCATTGGCTGGTTAAGTCTTTTCAATTCTCTCTAGAGTGCCACAGTACAATCTTGCTTCAGAGCAGAGGTAGACAAATTGATCCAGCCTGCCTCCTGTTTTTGTATAGCCTGCAAGTCACTGTGGCTTTTTTTTTAACCTCTCAAGTGATCAAAAAGAATCAAAAGAAATATATGAAATTTAAATCTCAGTGTCCATAAATAAAGTTCTGTCGGAACACCGCCACATGCTTTTCTGTTAACAGGTTTCCTGAGGTTGCTTTCTCACTGCAGCAGCAGTGTGCAGGAGCTGCAAATGAGATTGTATGGGCCACAAAGCAGAAAATATTTACTACTGACTCCTTACAGAAGTTTGCCTGGCCTTGCATTACAGCAACAAATGGCTCTCTAGTGGCTTCAAAGAGTCAAGGCAACTCCTGAAAGTGCCAGAGTTGTTTTCTGGGACGTGATTCTGAAAACATCTGACTTCAGCTTTATTAACTGGAGGGAAATTGACTAAATATCTAAGAATGTGGCTCAAGTGGCAAAGAGCTTGTTTAGCATGTGCAAGGCTTTGGGTTTGATCTCCAGTGCTACCAAAAAAAAAAATTAAATGAAAAAACATGATTTTTTTCAAGGTATATTCATGTTACTACTAAATTCCATTTACATTATCATTTTCATATTGAAGCAAGATAATTTAAACACTAGTAATTTTGTTATCATTTCCATATTTAAAGCAGAAGCTGTTAGTGAAATAGATCTGGAACCCCCTTTGTCTTTATTTCCATAGTGCACACAGCTTTTGGTGTTGCTAGAGAGTAGAAAGAGTGCTAGTTATTAGAAAACACAGTTATCTAGACCATCACTATACTGTCTCTGCGACTTTCCTTTGGCTCTCCCTTAAGCCATCAGAGGAAAGCCAGGCCCTGCTGCTTAGCCTCTGCTGGACAGATTGAGGAGCAATAAAATGGCCAAAAGGTGGCAGCAGGGGGAGGAGCAGGAACCGAAGAAACAAAGGGCCCTGGTTTGGCCTCTGCTTGAGCCACAGAGGTCTAAACTTTGACCAAGAAAAGCCTTTTTCTAGGCCTCCCCTCCACAACCAAATGAGAATTTCACCGCAACTGCCGAACAAGAACATGAGTTAGCATTGCCTGGAACATCATTTTTAAATGCCCTGGATTGTAATCTTATGGTACAATGGGTTTTAGGATTTGATATTTGGAGGTGTATATATTTTTATTTTTTTGTATATTATTTTTTTAAAGCAATCCAAAACAAAAGCACAGTATTTAACTTTCTGTGGTACTTATTAGGTAATGACTAGAAAGGTTTTGAATATTTGTTCGTGAAATTTTAAAATAAACTTACAAAATTGTTTTCGTGACTAGATTAACTAATAGCTAGGGCATTGTTTTAAAAGAACAACAAACATACACACACACACACACACTCACACTTTTAAGTTTAGGCACTGTGTGATTGGAGAAGCCAAGGGGACTGGGAAGAGCTACCCCTGTGCAGAACACATTTATGGGTTCATAGGGGAGTTTGTGCCTGTGAATTGTTCACTTGGCCCTTAAGAAATAAATAGAGCAGTTGTTTCATAGACTTAATCTTGGCATTACTGTACAAATATGGAATACTTCACAAACTCACATGGCATCCTTGAGCTGGGCATGCTCTAATTCTAGTATGTACTAGTGTGTACTGCTCTAATTCTAGTGTGCTGCCCAAGCAGTGTTCTGCAATGATTTTCAAATTTTATGAAAGTTACATGAGAAAAAAATGCTAACCAAGGGGAAGAACTTGTGTACAGTTTAGGAAAATCCTTTTGAGTCTGGTAGCAGAAACATTTTCTGTGAAATTTCATGTCAAAAGAATAAATAGTGAGCAGACATGGTGGCTCAGGCCTGTAATCCTAGCTACTCAGGAGGTTGAGATCTGAGGATCAAGGTTCAAAGCCAGCCCTGGCACAAAAGAACCTGAGACTCTTATCTCCAGTTAACCTCTAGAAAACTGGAAGCAGGGCTTGGCTGGAGGGTAAGGAGGTAGCTTTGAGCTGAAGAGCTCAGGGACAGTGCCCAAGAAAAAAGAATAGTGGCCAAGAACGTGGCCTAGTGGTAGAGTACTTGCCTAATATACCCAAAACCCTAGGTTCGATTCCTTTGTACCACATACACATAAAAGCCAGAAGTGGTGTTGTGGCTCAAAAATGGTACAACACTAGCTTTGAAAAAGCTCAATGGCAGTGCAGTGCTCGCATGCCGAGGCCCTGAGTTCAAGCCCCAGGACTGTAAAAAAAAAAAAATCTTTCTTGCCTAGCTCCTCCTGGCCCTCCCATCCTTCTGACTTGGCATGCAGGCTAGCCACATCAAGAATAGCATGCGTGCAGATGTGTACTTCACCACATACGTATGTTCCCAGCCCACTTTGGGGCAATTTACTTAATTCCTTTGTACATAATGTTTCTTTAGGTATCAAATGGGAAATAATAAAATGTGTCTCAAAGAGCTTAAGAAAGTTTAATAGATCCATATAGTGGTTCACACCTGTAATCCTAGCTACTTAGGAGGCGAAGACTTAGAGGATTTCAGATTGAAGCTAGCCCTGGCAGAAAAGTCTGCGAAATGCTAGCCTAGAGGTCCAGGTGGTAAAGCACAGTCTCTGTCTCTCCCCCCTCCCCCTCTCTTACCCTCTCCCTCTCTCCCCCTCTCCCCCGTCCCCTGCTCTCCCCCTCCCTCTCCCTTCTTTCCACTCCCCTCTCCCCTCTCCCCCTTCTCATCCCCACTCCTCTCTCTGACTAGATCTAGGAAGAATCACTAGTTTCATACCAAGTACCTAGGAAATGTAGTTACTTTTACCTACTTGGCTTTCCTGGCCTCCTACACTTTGGAACTTTGCTGGGGATATTTTCTTGGCAGATAGCCTCAATAATTCTTTTGCTTCCATAGATGAGGTGAGAATTACCAGTCAGTTTCCACACAGTGTTCTGGCCTGGAATCTGCTGAGTGGAGCTCACCTGCCCCTTTTGTTGAAGTTACCCATCTCTTTCCTTCACTGCATACTGAACCTTCTTTTTCTTCACAGATATATGTAATTGACAGTGCAGACAGAAAAAGATTTGAAGAGACAGGTCAGGTAAATAATTATTTTGTTGAGATGTTTCCCAAATAACTTGGTACTCATTAATGCACTTTGTAAATATGTAAGAGGGAAGGAGGGGTTTTTGTTGTTGTTTAACCTTGACAATTCCAACTGTCAGAAATTCAAATAGCACAAATTCCAGCTGTTTAAAAAAAAATAGTTAACAGGCTGGGAATGTGGCCCAGTGGTAGAGTGCTTGCCTATTATGCATGAAGTCCTGGGTTTGATTCCTCAGTACCACATAAACAGAAAAGGTCAGAAATGATGCTATAGCTCAAGTGATACTAGCCTTGAGCAAAAGAAGCTCGGGGATAGTGCCCAGGCCCTGAGTTCAAGCCCCGGGACTGGCAAAAAGAAAATAAGAGTCCTCTAAACCATTTTTTTTTTCTTTTTGGGGAAGAGGTGGTTATTTGTTGTGTTGTATTGGTCATTTGAATTCAGGGCTGGGCACTGCCCCTGGGCCATTTTTTCACTCAAGGCTATTATGTTCCACTTGAGCCTGAACTCCTTTCTACCCTGAACTACTTGGGGTGGGCTTCCAAAGACAGCAGTCTTCACGTTTAGGTTCCTTTTTGTTGGATAGTAGATTGAGAACCTTCCTGAAGATACCCGTGTTCCTTTTGCACCATAATGAAGGAAGCAGGGCCAGCCAGAGCTTGGAGGCAGAGGGCTCTTCGTCATCTGCCACCAGTCCTCTCTGAAAGCTCTAATGTTTAAAAAAGCTAAAATAGAGGCTTAATGGGAAAGAGGTAGGGTCTGTCATTAAAATAAGTAGACACCCTCATTTGTACTCACTACAGGCAGAACCAAAACACAGTTTAAGAGTGCAGCTGTAGGGGCCGGGAGTTTGGCCTAGTGGTTAAAGTGCTTGCCTAGCATGCATGAAGACCCGGGTTCGATTCCTCGGTACCACATACATAGAAAAAAGTCGGAAGTGGTGCTGAGGCTCAAGTGGTAGAGCTCTAGCCTTGAGAAAGTCCAAGGACAGTGCTCAGGCCCTGAGCTCAAGCCCAGGACTGGCAAAAAAAAAAAAAAAAAGAGTGCAGCTGTAAGCGCAAAATCAGGGACTTTGCTAGATGAATCAATATGATAAAAAATTGATGAAAATTAATACATGGACATGAATGTTTTATAAAGAAACTGATGAAATATCAGTTATACACACACACACACACACACACACACACACACACACACACACACACACACACTAAGCTCGATATGTGCAAAGATTCCAAGGGCTCAAGCCTGTAATCCTAACTACTCCAAAGGCTGAGATCTGAGGATCATGGTTCATGGATCATGCTAGCCCAGGCAGGAAAATCCATAAGACTCTTTGCCAGTTGCTCACAGAAAAAACCAGAAGTGGAGCTGGCTCAAATGAAAGAACACTAGCTTTGAACAAAAGCAGCTCAGGAACAGAGCCCAGGCCCTGGGTTCAAGCATAGGGAAGGAAGGAGGGAGGAAGAGAGGAAAGATTACCAGTTGTTCACACTTGTGATCTAGCTATTAAGGAAACTGAGATCTGAGAATCAAGGTTCAAAGCCTATGAAAGCAGCCAAATTTAGAGCTTCTTATCTCCAGTTGACCAGCAAAATGCTGGAAGTGGAGGTGTGGCACAATGGGTAGAGTGTCAGTCTAAGGGTAGAGTGTCAGTCTAAGGCAAAAAAGCTAAGGGAGAGTAAGAAAAATGTTATTTGTATATAGTAGCCTTCTCTAACCATTTACATGCTCCCTGGAACAGTGTTTCTCAAGGCATAATCTGTGTAACACGCATAGTAGAACTGATCACCCGGAGAGTTTGTTGAATGTGCAGATTCCTTTCCAAAGTCAGTGTCATAGGCTGGGCCCAGGGATCCGCTAGGAAATCTTCCACAGACACAAGCCCAAGGATCACTGCCCTTGAAAGTTTCTGAAATTAGAAGCACATGCTTTAAGTACTGACTTATTTCCTTCCTTCCTTCCTTCCTTCCTTCCTTCCTTCCTTCCTTCCCCAAATGCTGCAGGAACTAGCTGAATTGCTGGAGGAGGAAAAGCTGAGTTGTGTGCCTGTGCTCATCTTTGCTAACAAGCAGGATCTGCTCACGGCTGCCCCTGCCTCTGAAATTGCAGAAGGCCTGAATCTGCACACCATTCGAGACCGAGTCTGGCAGATCCAGTCCTGCTCTGCGCTCACTGGGGAAGGTGTTCAGGTGAGACTCCAGGAAGGCTTGGTCCCCTGGAACATGGCAGCCCACCAAGGTGATCTGTTTCATTGATTCAGTTGACCTAGTCAGAAAAAGTAGTGAGACTAATAAGCTTTATTGATTGGTATGGGCGAGGTTGGTTATTTTTTATTTAACAGTCCTCAGATACCAGGAAATGTTCTGAGAGAACCATTGAGATGAACCAACTCAAACAAGGTTTCTCAATGGTGAAAGAAGACTCTGAGGATTGTTTGTAACTCTAGAATCTTTCCAGGTTGAGTTGGGATTCCACACTGGGTCCAAAACTGATTCCTCTCAAGGCGTGGCTGGCCGTCAGAAACAGTACATGAACCCGAGTGCTTTCCCTGCCCTCAGGGTTGCTACGTTGTTTCTTGCTGCAGGTTCAGTTCCCAATGGGAAGCTTTGCTCTGAGGGACTGTATACTAGGATCTCAGGCTCCACCTCATTAATTTAGGTCAGCTGTATCACAAACACCCAAGCAATTTCCTCCAAGAATGAGAAGCACTTTCAGCTCAGCTGGCACTGTGGTCCTGCAGGACCAACTCCACCCTTCCCTCCCCCTCAAGGGTTTGAACTCTGGGCCTCAAATTCTCACTCAGCTTCCTTGCCCATGGCTGGTACTCTGCCACTTCAGTCATGCCTCAAGCCTGGCTGCTTCCTGGTTATTTTGGAGATGGAATCTTATAAATTTTTCTACCCAAGCTGGCTTTGAACATCAGTTCTCTAGAATAGCAAACATCGCAAACATGAGCCTCCAGAGCTTGCTTAGGACAACTTCTTGTTCCAGAGCCCTAGCATCTTCCATCTTCATCCAGTGTACTAGCCAGGATGTGCCCAGGTGCTCTGAGGACTGACTGTACTACAGTGCTGCATGATGCTGGGGGTTCACTGCCTCTGAAGATCACCCCCCCCCCAATAGCCATAGAATGGCAGGGCCATTCACCAGTCTTCATCGGTCTCCATCAGCATCTTGGGCACATGCCTAGATTTGATTTTGATCATTGTCCTGCTGACTTTCCCATTTCCCTTCCAATATTCTCATTTCTAAGACACTGACACTGATTTATCTTTAAATGGCTTTACCACTGTTATTCCAAGCAAATAATTACTATCTAGGATTATCTCAGCAGAGTCATGCTGCCTGCTTTTGGTTTTTGTTTTTCCTCTTTTTGTAACAAAACTAGAATTGTGTGTAGCCCTAGATCTGAGGGCAGCCTGGTCAACATAAGACAACTGCTGATGCCTGCACATCTAGAAGCTTCTGTGCATGTGTGTATGTGCACACACACACATATGTACATATGTGTGTGCACATGTGCACATGTGTGCAGGAACTCTTTAGGACCTAGAGAGCACAAGGACTTCATCCCCAAAATGGACTCCGGAGCTGTATGGATATCTCAGACATTTAGAATGAGATGGTCTTTGGGGAAGTTTTAAGTATGTACACTGCCAAAGAGCATCTGGATTATTTATTTATTTATTTATTTTTGGTGGGTCATGGGGCTTGAACTCAGCTTGGGCCATATCTCTGAATTCTTCAGCTCAAGGCTACTATACTACTCTACCCCTGGGCCTAGGCATTGTCCTTGAGCCCTTCAGGTCAAGGCTACTGCCCTTCCCTTGAGCCAAGCCCCACTTCCCTTTTTCTAGTGATTAATTGGAATAAGAGTCTCAGGTCCTTTTGTGCCTGGGCTGGCTTTGAACCTTGATCCTCAGATCTCAGCCTCCTGAGTAGATAGGACTACAGGCGAGAACCACCGGGCCTGGCAGCTTCTGGATTTTTGTTTGTTTTTATCATTGTTTTCTTTAAGTCTTATTTCTATCTAAATTCTAATTACTAAACTATTATGGGGGCTGGAAATGTGGCTTGGTGGTTGAGTGCTTGCCTAGCATGCACAAAGCCCTGGATTCCATTCCTCAGCAGCACATAAACAGAAGAAGCTGGAATTAGTGCTGTGGCTCTAGTGGTAGAGTGCTAGTCTTGAGCAAAAGAAGATCAGAGGGCCAGGAGTTTGGCCTAGTGGTTAAAGTGCTTGCCTAGCATGCATGAAGACCTGGGTTCGATTCCTTGGTACCACATACATAGAAAAAAGCCGGAAGTGGTGCTGAGGCTCAAGTGGTAGAGCTCTAGCCTTGAGAAAGTCCAAGGACAGTGCTCAGGCCCTGAGCTCAAGCCCAGGACTGGCAAAAAAAAAAAAAAAAGAAGATCAGAGACTGTGCCCAGGCCCTGAGTTGAAGCCCCAGGACTGGGGGATGGGATGGGGGAAATAGTATGTTCTAGGCAGGCACTCTACCAGTTTACCCACATCTCATTCTAAAGGAAGTACTGTGACATACACAACTGTAGTCACAGCTATGTGGGACTTGAACCTAAGACTTATAGTGTGTGTGTGTGTGTGTGTGTGTCTCACCATTGATTATATAAAAGTCTATAAAAAGCCGGGCTCTAGTGGCTCACGCCTGTAATCCTAGCTATCCAGGAGGATGAGATCTGAGGATTGCAGTTCAAAGCCAGCCCAGGAACAAGAGACTATGAAACTCTTATCTCCAATTAACCACCAGAAAACCAGAAGTGGTGCTGTGACTCAAGTAGTAGAATGCTATCCTTGAGCCAAGGAGCTCAGAAACAATGCCCAGGCCCAGAGTTAAAGCCCCAGGACCACCCCTCCCTCCAAAAAAAAAGTCTATAAAGATAGGGTTTGAGGTGTGTCGGGGTGTGGCTCAATGGATAGCACTAGCCTAACATGCGCAAGACCTTGGGTTCATCCCTAGCACCACCATACCCCCAAAACGTAAGAAGTCCATTAATTGTATTATTATTCCAATTCTTCCTTGTAAAATTGTCATATAAGTGATTCTCTCTTACTCTGTGTGTGTGTGTGTGTGTATATGTTTGTATGTACACACATCTCTATACATTATACACACATATAGAAATAGCAGGTTTTGAATTAACCCGGGTCTTCATACATGCTAGGCAAGCACTCTACCACTAGGCCAAACTCCCAGCCTAAATTAACTCTCTCTATATATATTTTTTTATTTTTTTGGCCAGTCCTAGGCTTGGGCTCAGGGCACTGTCCTTGGACTTTCTCAAGGCTAGAGCTCTACCACTTGAGCCTCAGCACCACTTCCAGCTTTTTGCTATGTATGTGGTACCGAGGAATCGAACCCGGGTCTTCATGCATGCTAGGCAAGCACTCTACCACTAGGCCAAACTCCCGGCCCCCTGAATTAACTATATTTTAAAGTTAATTTTTAAGCTGGTTTGACAAGTATACTATAACCCTGGTTTTTTGGTTTGGGGTTTTTTTGTTGTTGGTTTGGGGAAGGGGGGGTTGCCAGTGCTGGGGCTTGAACTCACAACCTTGAACTGTCCTTGAGCTTCTTTTGCTCAAGGATAGTACTCTATCACTTGAGCCACAGAACCACTTCAAGCTTTTTCTGTTCACGTGGCTAGCATGCTAGGCAATGCTGAACCACATTCCCATCCCATAATCCAGATATTTTGAATGTCTTTTACTCGATTGTCCTTTTTTTTTTTTTTAATCAGGACTTGCTGGGCATGGTGGCTCTCACATATAATTCCAGCTTCTCAGCCAGGCGCAGTGGCTCACGCCTATAATCCCAACTACTCAGGAGGCTCAGACCTGAGGATCACAATTCAAAGCCAACCCAGATAGTAAAGTCTGTGAGACTCTTATCTCTAATTAACCACCAAAAAACTGGAAGTGGCTCTGTGGCTCAAGGGGTAGGGCAGTAGCCTTGAGCTGAAGAGCTCATGGACAACACCCAGGCCCAGAGTTCAGGTCCCACAACCAACAAAAAAGAAAAAGATACTTCCAGCTCCTCTCCTAGGAGGATCATGACTCAAGGCAGAACTAGCCAGAAAAGAAAAACAAATTAGAAAGACCTTATCTAGGCAAACTGGCTGAGTGGGATAGACTGATTATACCTGTAATCTGAACTATAACAGAGGCATAAGGAGGAGCATTAGGGTAGAAAGCCAGCCCAGGCAAAGAAGCATAAAAATAACTAAAGTAAAACCGGGTGCCAGATGCTCCTACCTGTAATCCTAATTACTCACTAAGCTAAGATCATGGTTCAAAGTTAGCCTGGACAGGAAAGTCCATGAGATTTTTATCTCCAATTAAAACCATCAAAAAGCTAAAAGGAAAGGTATGGCTAAAGCGATAGAGCATCAACACTGAGTGGAAAAGCTAGGGACAGTGCCCAGGCACTGAGTTCAAGCCTCACTGTCAACACTCACACACACACAAAGGGGGTTGGTCATGTGTTTGAGTGGTAGAGTGCCTATCTAGCAAGTATATGGCCTTGAATAGAGCTGAAGAAAGGAGAACCAGGGAAATACAGAGTCAATATGCAGAGTAGTGAGACTAAATTCAAAGCAGGCTTCAGAGGAGCTCCTGGAGTTGCCTCCGCAGGCCCCACCCCACTCCTATCAGGTAGAGCTCTTCAGCACTCCACTGTGGACGCAGAAGGCCTGTTACAGGCCCTTGTTTGGGTTGTTGGTTTTTGTGCTTCTGCTAGAAATCAAATTCAGAGCTCCCCCGCCCATATGACATGCAAGTGCTCTACCACTCAATCACACAACCTCACGTACAGGATCTTTAGGCTAAAATGGAGACAGAAAGCTATTAAGTGGGGTGAAATTAGCTAGTTTGAATAATGGGAAATTATATAGTCAGATTTTGGTAAGAAAGTGCTTCTCCAATCAGGGGCCTTGAACAGCCAGGTGCACAGGAAGGGATATCAGGAGGAATCCAGCAAAGAATTATGAGATCAAAAATGATTACATATGAAGGAGAAATAGTTTGAAGGTCACTTAATTAGTTTAGTAGATAGTACCATGGTGTATAGAATTGGGTAGTTAAGACTGGGATTTCAAGGTTAATGAGATTAGATTATGGTTAATAGAATGATATAAATTTAGAGAATTTAACCATTATTTGAAATGGGTTATTTAATAAAAATGTTAATTAAGAGGGGAATCTGCTGTCTATTGTCCTCTACTGGTAACCTTTGGGACCAGAGAAAGGTCGTGGGGGGTTCCTGTGGGCACACCTTTGATTGTAATACAGCACCATTTGACAGCACCCTTCCCTCAGCAGTGCCTCTGACCGACACTCTGCTCACTCGGCTTGTTTCTTGGTTTTCACCTTAAAAAAGGGTCACTTAAATGTAATTCCTTTCCAGTATTGCATACTTGAAGTACAGGCCTTTAGTGATTCTTAGTTAAGGCCTAAAAATAATAGCCCTAAAAATTAAAGAGTTTCTTAGAAAAAGATGTCTGTAAGATCCAGTGTGTGGGGTTCACTTGAAGATATGGAGTGTGTAATAATGATTAAAATTTCCTAAATTTATATTTTGCCCTGTCCACTCCTCTGCTTCCCCAGAAGATGGTCAGGAATGAGCAGAGCTGCCAGAATGATGAGATACTAGGTAGTTTGGTCAGACAACTCCTGTCACCACAGGAGAGTTCAAGAAAAAAGGCCTGGAATTCCTGTTCCACCTGCAGGCTTGGAAGATGGTGTCTGTCTTCCTTTTTGTTTTGTTTTGTTTGTGGGTCCTAGGGCATGAGTCAAACTCAGGGCTTCATGCATGCTATGCACTAAGCCACATTCCCAGCCGCAGTGTGTGCCTGTGTTTGCTGTTTAACCAAAATGCATCTGAGAAACTTGGCATGGCCATACACAGCTGTAACTGCAGCCCTCAGGAGGCTGAAGCAGAAGGACCCAGACTTCAGGCCATCCGGGACCGGGGTTTGATTCCTCGGTACCACATATACATAGGAAAAGCCAAAAATGGTGCCTGTAGCTCAAGTGGTGGAGCTCTAGCCTTGAGAAAGCCCAAGGACAGCGCTCAGACCCTGAGTTTTAAGACCCAGCACTGTCAAAAAAAAAATAGCCTGGAAGGCTGAGATCTGAGGATCAGTTTGCCAGCCTAGGCAGAAAAGTCCGTGAGTGGTGCTGTGGTTCAGGTAGCCAAGTGTTAGCATTGAGCAACAAGAGCTCAGGAACAGTGCCCAGGCCCGGAGTTCAAGCCCCATGACCAACAATGAAAGAAAGAACGTGGCGGGGGGTGGGGGGGAGACAGGCATTTGGGAAATTTTTCGAATCCTATCAAAGAGCAGGGACCTTGAGTGGCCAAGTTGGGAAGACAGCCCACTAGTGAGTATGCCTGCCACGCCCCTCTTGTGCTAGCTAAGTAGAAGTGTATCACTTCTCATGAGTGGGTAGCTTGAACGCATGCTTTGAGGTTGCAGAAATTATTCGTGATTCCTGGAGTGGATTTAAGTCTTTTCTTCCACTAATGTTGACGAGGCAATGTTGACGAGGCAGGCAGTACTTACTGTGTGCCCCTGCACTGGGTGTAGGAATTGACTCTTGAGGTCATCAGGAGAGTTTGGAACAGGTCTGTCTTTGCCTGATGGATGGCAGCAGGGTGGCCAGTCTACCAGGTAATTAAAGCAGGGAGGGGTCAGGAGCAGGCACCGGCTGAAGGGCACGAGACGCTGAAGGAGCACATCAGTCTTGGGAACTCTGTCCTGCCAAGAGGCCACAGTCCAGGGGGTGACCACAGAGCCTCAGTTATGTTGAGCATAGAAGGCAGGAGGGGGGAAGGTGAAAAATGTTCAGGAGGGTTGACGTGAAAACCCCTCAGCCACATCCCCTGTGACGAGAAGTCTACCTGCACCTCTCCTAAGAGACAATTTAACACTAGAACTCTATTCCTTTTTCTTTTCCTACAAAACTGTGACCTGGCTTAGAGCCAAAGAAACCAATAGAATCCCATCCATCCCGCCTCCATGTGCAGACCTGAGTCAGAACCCCAAACCACCGCTGTTCTTGGGCTCCTCAGCTGTTGTCATTCCAGGTGTTTATGCCTAAAACACTATGTTTGTGTGTGAGAGTGTGAGTGAGAGACAGACAGACAGACAGACAAAGTGGTAGAGAGAGATTATCCAGGCTCTGGGCTTCCTTTCAAAGCAGAGGTCAGCAGCCTTAATCCCACCTCTAACCTTGATCACTGCAGACACCTGCCTACACCCCTGTCCTTGAGCTCACAGAATATTCCCTGTTGTTGCTCTTCAATCTGCCACGTCAGGCCTGCTTTTCCATTTCACTTTGTCCTCCATTCGTCTCAGCCTTGTCCGAGCAGGAACAGTGACCAGGTGATAGCCGTCTCAGCTGCCTCACTTCCACAGTGGGCGCAGAAACCTAGGCTGCTATATGAGTCTTGTGCAGTCCAAGCCCACTCTCCTGGCTCTATTCTTCCTTCAGCCAACGGGCTTTTCCCCAACATGCCTATAGAACTTCCATACTTCAGCCCAGCACGGTAGCTCCCACCCGTAATCCTAGCTACTCAGGAGGCTGCGATCTGAGGATCACGGTTCAAAGCCAGCCCGGGCACCAAAGAGAGACTCTTACCCAATTAATCACTAGAAAATGGGAAGTGGGGCTGTGGCTCAAAGAGTAGGGGTTAGTCTTTAGCTGAAGAGCTCAGAGACAAGGCCCAGGCCCAGGCCGAGGGGTAGGGTGGTAGCTTTGAGCTGAAGAGCTCAGGGACAGCACCCAGGCCCAGAGTTCAAGCCCCATGACCCACAAAAAAAGAAAGAAAAGAGAAGAGAAAGAACTTTACGTTTGTTGATGCTGGAACCAGGGCTCCCACATTGAACCCAGGACCATTTCTACCACTGAGTTCCGGGTCTGGCATCAGTTGTTACTGATTCCAGGTGTACCTGGAACTGCTTTTCTATGAGTCAGACATCAGGTTTATTTTTTAAAATGTTAAACCCTTCTAAAGACTAAGAAAGCAAGCTCAGACTATTGTGATTTTGCTCCTTCCCTTGGTACAGTGCCCTTTGCCACCAGAAAAATATTAATAGCAAGCAATATTTTATGTATGCTACATCCAGCTGCTCCTTGACCCTGGGGGCCCAATGACACAACAGAACAGGCTGCATTGCTCAGCAAGGGTCTGAACCCCGTGTCATCCTAAAGCAATTACTGAAGTGATTTCTGCGCATAGTCAGCCTCACTTTAAAAACCAGCCCATCCAATCATGGCTGCCCCTACTCCCTTCCACCTACCAGCAGTGATGATGCCCCAGACTGAGGTCAGATTTAAAAGGGGGCTCTGCCCACAGAGGGAGGCAGTGCACCTGAAATCCTGGACAGAAGACTTTGGGCCTAATAGGTATCCACCATATGCTGATTTGCATCCCTGTGCCTCCCCAGTGGTTATGGTAAGGAATGATTACTGCCACACAGAGAAACGGCCGCAGTATTTGAGCCTCAGTGTCTTGTCTGTGTTATTGAGCCGAGGTGTATTGATTCGGATGTGGCTTCGATGTGGCTTCAACAAGAGGGGTCAGGGAAAAGGGGGCAGTGGAGGAAAAAGGTCTAGGCTCTCAACCAAAGGTTGTCGTGCAGGAAATTGGTCAAACCAGTTCCTAACAATAACAGTTCAGCCCTTAAGCAAACCGGTGAGTTCATTTCCTTAAGAGGCAGAGTACTCTCACCTCATAGGAAGGGATCACCTTTTCTCCTTTGTCTGTTTTACAAAAACAAAACCTTGCTTATAAAGAAGCAAAAGGCTCCTCCATTTGCTTCTGCATAGTATAGATGTGGGCTTTCACAGGAGGAGCTGCTCCAGGTGGGTGGGTGGTTTTATAACCTCGGTTCAAAACAGGTGAATGAATTTCCAGGCCTTTGCAGGCAGCCCAGGACAGTGGAGTCCGGCAGCCTCAGGACCTCTTGGAGCTGACCAAGCCATGAGAAAGAAAATGCAGGGGAGGGCTGCCTTTTCCACCTCCCTCGGCTGTCCCCCAAAGTCACAGAGCAATGAGAAATGGTTCAAAAGCAGGGACACAACGGCTGGAGCTAGATTGCCTAGCTTAGCAGCCCACCCCACTCCAGACCATCTGTGACTTCATTTCCTCATTTGTAACATGGAAATAATAACAAACAACCACTTTACAGGGCTGCTGGAGGATTTAATTTAGAAGATATAAATTAGGTGTGCACGCCAGTTTGTGTGACTATGACCTCAGGCCAGTCCCATGTGGGCGCCCCCCTCAGGGACCTTGGACACCACTATTATCTTTCTTCTCCAGTGGACTCCTTGACAAAGCTGGCCCTGATTTGATTTACGAGGTATTGTCACCCTGGATTGCCCCTCCCCCATACCTCCCACTTTCAGCTCAGGTTCTCTCAGTAACAAGAAAAGTACTCCGCCCAACACCCAAACAATACAGCTCAGGGACCTCTCCAAGTCCTCAGTAGCCATGGCAGTGTTGGCTCTGGGGACTTGAAACACCCCCCCCCCAGATTCCAAAGGAGCCACAACCCCTCTCCCGTCCCTCCCCCCTGCAGGGGCCCCTGGCTCGAGGCAGTAGGGGGTGCTGGCCTCAGAGTGCCCTCTGTTGGCAGGACTATGTGCCTGGCCTTGCCGCTGTCCATCCTCAGACATCTGGAGGACGGCACCCCTCAACAGGACTCACCCCTTAACCACCCCCCACCTCCAGAGTAGATACCCAGGGTAGGGCCACCGGGCCTCCACCTTGTACTCTTAAGTGCCTGCAGCTGAATAAATATTTTCCCTATCTCTTTGGCTGCATTCATGTCCAGTTAGATACGAAGGAAAAACCCCCTCTTCCTCCTCCTCTTCCATCGTCCATAAAACAAGAAAAAAGACAAAATGATATTCACATTGTGTGGCACTAGGGCTCTTGACTTCTCCGGGAAGCTGGTCTGATAGAATGTCGCTGTTAGAGTCTCGGTGGAGGAGAGGACATTGAGGCGGCACCTTCGGGTGTTGATGCTGCTCCTCGAGATGGAAGTGGTATATGCCAGCGCTGAGCTGTGCAGCCTCGGCCACGAGAGAAGATGGTTATCTTATTCAGCCCTCTTGTATTTTGTAAAAAATCTTTTTTGTCTCCTGGCAGGTGATCATTTTTTTTTCCTGGAAACCAATTAGCTACTAAAATTAAACCTGCTTCTCTTTAAATTAAGCCTTTTCATAAGATGGTCTTAAAATTGGCCTCTGCTTTTCAGCGTGCACAGCTGACCCAGTTGTAATTGGAGATGCGTCGGGCGCCCCCTCCCCTGCCCCGGCATTCCTCCACCTGCCCCCACTGCGGCCAGGTGCTCTTCGTCTCCGGGCTGGCCAGGGCCAGCTTTGTCTTGGCAAAGGCCATAAGGTTCACCCAGATTATCTGGTGCTCCTGCCCAAGTGCCCTGATGGCAACTGGCAGAGTTATAATCACTGTAAATGCAGGTGATGGTCAGATTAGCCAGAAGAGAGGATGCCTGCTGATTGTTTTGCCAGGATGTATTGTTTATGGGATTAATGTTCCGAATGGCCGAGGGTGTCAGCTGATATTTATTACTGTAAGCTGTCTCAGCTGTTCGGGTTCAGCAGCGGAGACCCATGGTCACCGGAAATGCGGGGCTCAGGGGTGTCATGTGTGTCTGATCTGTGCAGATGTGAGGGCTGTCAAAGCTGGGAAAGAGATTCGTGGAAGTGGCCACCCTGAATTTAGTTGTGGGCTTCTAAGGGAAGTCACACACTCCTGAAGGTTAGAGAGCCCCTGGGGAAAGGGAGGCCTGTCCAGGTATGGTTCCAAAGGGGTTGAAAAGCAGGTCATGTCTGACAGGCCTGGCATCCATGAGAAATTGTGTTGCCTGCCAGGTGGCTCTAGGCTTTGTGTAGCTCTTACCTTAGTCCCTTCTCCTGCCTTCTATGAGAGGACACTTTGAAGGTCACTGTGCCTTTAAGGGAACCTTCTCTCTGCCCCTGGGCTTGGGAAGGCTTAAAGCTACCAGAAGCTGGCCAGGCCCTTTGAAACTTATCTGTAGTGCTTCACGTAGAGAAATAAATTCACATTGCCCCAGTGTGTGTGTGTAGTAACACACTGCGGAGGGCTTGTTTTTCCAAAACGAAATTTAATTTAACCCAAGTGTACACTGTCACAATTGTAAACACACTGGGGCCCCAGAAGGGTGGCTTATTGAATTTAATGCCCTAGCAAAGGTCAGCTTTTAGCAAAAGCCAAAAATGGCTGGAATCTTTTCTGATAGCTACTCAATCAAGCTTTGGATGCGGGCAGATGTGTTTATTTTTTCAGAGGGAGTTCCTGAGATCCCATCTCAAGTTCAGCTGCCTGGCACTTCTCTCCCACCTCCCTCCTCCTAGCCAAGAGGTCACAGGCCCTGCTCACCCAGATGGGCCCCTGGACAAGCAGCAGACTGCCTGAAGTTGGTGGTCTCTAAGAGGGAGAACAGAACCCCCTCCCTCCCCTCCAGGCTGGAGGCGGGGTTTTCTGGGAACTAACACTGTCTTTCTCTGACCATTTCCCTCCAAGGATGGCATGAACTGGGTCTGCAAAAATGTCAATGCAAAGAAGAAATAAAATGTAGCCGGATGGAAACACAAGGAGCTGCAGGAGCTGAATTCGGTCCTGAAAAACACCAATTTGCTGCTTTCTGACCAAATGTTTTTCCATCTGTGTACAGCTACAGCTGTTTGAAGAGGGGGGAAAACACCATTTAAAAAGAATCCCCATTCCAGCAGTAGATTTAACTAATCTCTGAGGTTCATATCATTTTTCAAATAAAGGAATTATATTATTTCCTCTGCATAATTGAAATAGTATTAAATGTCTCAAAGCACATGATTAGAAAATGAGATCTTTTAAATGAGCCAGAGATTGCATTGCAGTTTAGACAATTCCAGTGGGCTTTATTGTTTCAAAAAAAAAAAAGAAAAGAAAGAAAGAAAGAAAGAGGAAGAAGCTGCTTATGCTGAGTTCATTTATTTACTGACCTGTCCCTTCACTCCCTCGGTGGTTAGAAACCACAGACAATGTTTGCAGGGGCGGGGGGGGGGGGGGGGGGAGGGAGAGGAGGGGAGTGTTGGTGATTTTTTTTTCCCATCACCAATCAAGCCAGGGCTTCAGTGGAGCAGGAAGCAGCTGGGGGGGAGGGGGAGGGATAGCAGATGATTAAACCATCTTGTCATGCAGGTAGAAGACTGTTTGTAATCCTCACCCTTTGAAAAAGAAGAGAAAAAAAAAGAATCATTCCTTGCAAACAAGTCACTACAGAAACATACTCTAACCCCAGCTCCTCCACCCCCAACCAGGCACACAGGGAAGCAAATTCTTAGGACTTTTGACTGTAATGACATCAGGAATGTAAGGAGAGGTGGGAGGTTTAATTCCAGAAAAATTACAAGGTCCTTCAAAAGCCCTCACATCGAGGGCTCAGGCTAGCGTAAACAGGCTTTCTCCAGTTCAGTGGAGCAGGAACAGGGACTCTGAGATTAGCGGCTTCTCCTCTGCCCTCCTATAGAAGAGATTTCTAAAGCTCAAAGAATTCTGTGTTTAAATGATCACAATAGACCGCTGCTATCAGATTTTAAAAATAAATGCAGCTTTGCTACGAACCTTCTCCACTGAGAAAAGCCAGGCAGATCGATTTTGAAGCGAGATCAATGTTTACAGTTCTGACAACTAGGTGGTGCAGGAATATTTCTGCGTGGATGTGTGCTTGTGATGGCAAGGGCTGGACCCCGGGAAGCCAGGCACCCCAGCTTCTGGTCTCCCCTGATTCTCCAGCAAATCTGTCTTCTGTTGACTGATTGGGGAAGAACACCAAAAGCCAATCTCCCTCCTAGATGATCTAGCCTATACTGCAAAAGGAGCTTGTTAACCTGGACCTTCAGAAATCCCCAGCTTGAAACATGGGAAAGCAGGCCAAAGCCTCGTCCAGCTCCTGAATTAGATCCTGTTCTGGGCCTGAGTTGGGAGGAGGGGTGTTGAGAGAATGAATAAGAGGCCAGCTGCCTTCTCATCCCTGGAGGTGGCCCCTCCCAAACCCACCAGTAAGTGAGCCGAGTTGCAATCAGGAAGGGACCACCACAGGCCCATCCCTTCAGGCAGGAGAGACCAAAGCCTGGTCAGTGTTTAAAGATGGTCTGAATGAAAACCATTAACAAAGCCAAATGGAAAAAGGTTCCTGGGGTTATTATGGACAGACCTGTAAGGGCTTGCAAGACAAAAAGATTCCTCTGACTCCTCTAGCTCATCCAAGCTTCTCTCTGGCTTTGAACAGCAGTGACACAGAAGTACAAGGAATCGGAAATGCCCCTTCTACCATGCTGGAAACGTGGCTTTGATCCTTGAAAACTGTTTTTCCTTCTGAATAGTGCACTAGGGATGTTATCTGAAGGGCCAAATGCCTGCTTTGAGATCTACAATTTTGGAACACTGCATTAGGGAACTTGGACAGCGAATGGTCTGTAAAATATTTTTGGTCTCTTACCACTAACTTCAGGAACTGTTCTAAAGAGCTCTCCCCAGGCCCCAACCGCTTGCCCTGCCCTGATAACAGCTTCTGAATGGCCACATTTGCTTTTCGGCTAGAGACACTGGATGTCACCGGCTTTCATCTTCCCGGTTGAACCCCCGGGGGCTCCCAGGGTAGATGAGAGGGGGCTGCAAAATGAAGACTTTGAAAGCTCCCATTTGTAAAAACAAAATACTCTGAAAGTCTCCCCTTCCTCTCTTCCCAGTGCCACCCCCACCCCCTGTGGCCATGACCCCAGGACCCCTGATAGAAAGACAATGTCCTCCCCCCCTTTCCCCCACCCCCAGCCCAGTGAGCCGGGTAAGACTTTTGCTCTGACCACAATTGCATCTGAATGTGCGGGGGAAGAGGACTGGGGCCAGAGGGCAAGCAAGGCCTGGGCCCGCCTGCAATGGCGGGTTCAAACCAGTTGTGGGAAAAACTGAGTCTTTCCCTCCTCCCCACCCACCCCATGCAAGCGGCTGCTTTTGGCTGGATTCCCTGCGCCCAGTGCAAAACACCCTTTCCCCTCCGCTCTCCCTTGGTTACTATGGAAACAAGGGTGTCATTGATGTGGGTTGAGCTGGGGAACATGTCGGTGCACAGCTGAAAGTCAGCGATTATGCTGGCAGTTAGCTCCGTGCCAGGCCAGAGGAGGCCGCAGCAGCCGGGAAGCTCCAGGAGAGTAAGTCCTGTCTGTCCTCCCCACCCTCTCCTCCACCTCCACTCCCCGTGCTCCAGCCTCTATTTCCACTCCTCTCTCCCCTGGCTTTGGACACATTTCTTTTATTCCCCAGTGGACTAAAGTGGTGGCTATTTCTGTGCCACTCTGTGCCCCACCCTCACTGTTGGCTGGCTTCTTATCCGGCCGGTCTTGGAGGGTGACACCATGTCGCCCTCCTGAGGACCCGTCCTCCATTCCCATCACAGCTTTGATTTCTCTTTTCTTCCCTTCCCAGGGATGCTTCTTACTTCCTTTTATTTTTAGCTCAGCACTCCATGTGGTTTCAGGGTTCAGTCTGATCCATCCATCGAAAGGTTTTTTTTTTTTTAGTCTCTTTTGAAAATGATAAAGGAAGGGACGTGGTGTTTGGTCATGTGGAAAAACTCAATGTATAATTTAGATGTCTGTCAAAAATGCAACAAATAAAATGTAGCTGAAATGAAGGCGGCCTGGAACGTGTTATGCTTTTTGCTGAAACTCTGAGAGGGCCCCAGTGGCTTTGCCCTCCCTGAAGTTAGCCTACCTCCACCACGGTTTTCAGAAGGACAAAGATAACAATATAATACCACCTAATACCACAGAATCCCAGCCACTTTCATTAGGCTCCTCCCACATGCCAGGCACTGGACAAATATCAGTGCAGTTGAGGAAATAGAGGCCTTCCCTTTGTTAGGGACTTGGCCAATAGTACAGAGCCATTAAGTGCAAGCAAGGCCAGAAACCTGGGTCAGCCTTCTCCTCCAAGAACAAACTCCCTTACAGGGGAAGACCCGGCAGGGAAGAGGAAGCCCAGGCAGGAGGCAAAAGAAGGCCTAGAGTTGCTTGATAAATCACAGGACATTTAGGTCAGCTTCAATTTCAGAAAGATACGCCTAGTTTTACTTCAAATACACCGTTATGCAATGTTTAGATTACAATGATAACACTCCAGAAAATCATTTGTCTGAAATGTAAATGTAACTGATCACCCTGTTTTTATTTTTGTTTTTGACAAATTGGCAATTCCATCCAGAACAATATAATTCAAATGTGCAGTCTTTGGAGCCAGAAAGGTCCGAATTCAATTTTGCCTCTTCCATATATCAACTCTGTGATCATGGGCAAATTACATATGCCTTTTTATCTGTGAAGGAGGACTAAGAAGACGGGTTTTTGTATGTGTTGCTAGTACTGGAGCTTTAACTCCTAGCTAGATCTCTCCCTTACCTTTTTCCACTCAAGGCTGGCACACTACCAATTTAATCACACTTCTACTTGTTGGTTAATTGAAGATAAGAGTGTCATAGACTTTTTCACCTGGGCTGATGTCAAACTACAATCCTCACATCTCAGCCTCCTAAGTAGCTAGGATCATAGGCTTGTGCCACTGCACCACAAAAGATTGAAGAGAAAGAATGTGAACGAAATACTTAGACCTAGGGCCATCCTTAGCATATGATAAATAGGTTGCTGTGTGCCTCAGTTTATCCGTAAGGAGATAATCATCATGTGAAGTTACCAAAGAAGAGTAAATATTATATATGTACTGTACATTAAGTATGTAGTAAATCACTAGTCACTGTAATAAGAAGAAATTCTAGAGTCAGGGCCTTCCCAGCTCTGTCCCCCAGCGCCCTACATACATGGCTTTCAAAGTAACAAGCAGCCTACTAGCCGCCTTCCTGGAGGACCTGACAACCCCCTTTCTCAGAGGCTCCCTGGGCCACCCCAACCACACCTCCTACAATTAGATTTGTAAGTGGGAACAGGCTCTTGTCAGAGGCTCCTGATTGGCTCCAGGCAAAAACACAGTTTAGCGCTCAGTCAAGCTGCATTTTAGGGCCTCTGCCCCCCCATCCCCCTCAATCGCAATCTGTTCTGTAATTTCCTTTTCCAACACTGCAGAACACAGAGAAGCTCTAGTCACCAGAAGCAGGGCAAGGAGGAGGGAGAGCGCTCTGGCTCCCTGCAGTGCTTCTGCCAGTCCAGCTAGTGTGTGTGTGTGTGTGTGTGTGTGTGTGTGTGTGTGTGTGTGTGTGTGTGTGTGTGTGTGGCCAGCATCAGTCACACTGAGACCTGTCGAGGTGTAGCCAACCATCAGGTACCTACAGTGTCAATGTCAAGTCAGGAAGATATTGTTAAGGAGATATCTAATTGTCCCAGGTATTTCCCAGTTATTACCTTATTTAGTTCTTGCAAGGACACTAACTGCAAGTATTAACATCCACAACATGGAGGTAGGGAACCACACAGAATTTGAATCAGTTGCCTGAGATCACACAAAAAGAGACATCAGCAGAATTTGAACCCAGCTCAGCCCCAAGATACCTTTCTCCTTTTTAACTTCTAAGGCTCTGTCTCAGTAAAAGGGAAGCATTCCTCCTGTGCAGAGGCACACAGAAAGGTTTCTCTTAGAAGGAACAGTGGTATCCCAGGGACAAAAAGCCTTTGCCAAAGAAATGAAATATTAATGACAGAACTGCAGAGAACAAGTGGAGTCCAAGAAGGGGGGCAGGGAGACTTTGCTGGGGTGTCTGAAGCCAGAGGCTCAGGGGGTGGGGGTAAGGAGGATAAAACTAACACTTAACTGAGAAAACTGCTACTGCACAATGACCTAAGTGGAGATTGTGGGCCCTCACACACTGGGCCTTCAACTAGAGAGTGGGTACTAGGACACAGTGAGGAGGAGGCAACCTCGCTCTCACCTGTCCTGGGCCCCAGAGCTGGCTGCTTCTCTAGAGGCCACCAGTAGAGGGGGCAGAGGGGACCTAAAGGTTCCTCTCCCTCCTCCCCACCCCCCCCAAGAAAACAATGTGCTGCCTCTCTTTCCCCTCCAGAAATAGATGCCCAGATTCTAGGTTCCTAAAGCCACAGCCCCAGAGCCCACTCTCCCTGGAAGAGAGGAGGAGGAGAGAGCAGGCTGCAAGAGAAACACGGTGTCTGCCTTGTGAGTGGAACACATGTATCTGAGGTTAAAAAGGCTCATCTGGACCTTGCCAAGCAGCACAGGTTGCCTGCTCCACAGTAGGGTTCTGGGCCTGCCACGAATTCACAAGCCCCTCAGTCTGGTGGCCCAGCCTGTAACACCAGCCAGACCCCTCTGAGGCTTGACCTTCTTCCAGCACATTCCTTCTCCCCCTACTTTACCACGGACCCCTCCCCCCCCCCCCCCCCCCCCCGGCCCAAGCCAGTACCTAGTCCAATAGATGCCTGCTCTGGGAGTTTTGGAGCCCAGCAGCCTGTCTTCCCCAGCCTCCAGTGGAGAGGTCAGGATCATAACACAAGTTGCATACCAGCTCCCAGCCCCCTTGGTAGATTATTGGGGGGGGGGCGGCTTTGGAGTATGAATGGTGCTTCTCTAGAGTTTCCAGATGACAGGGCCAAAGCAGTTTTCCTGCCTGGATACCACAGATGGCTTTGGAGGGAAAAAAAGAGGGATAAGAAGCTTTGGTTTGTCATTAACAGGCCATCCTGGGGCCAGAGGATCTAATCCAGCCCAAATTATGGGAGGGGGGCATTTCACATTCCCCAGATCCCCTTCCTTTACCCTAAGCCCTCCAAATGTGGCAGCAGAGTGAGTGAGGAGAAGAACAAGGGTTGGGATGCTGATCCATGCAGGGGAGGCCTCGGCGGCACAGCTGCAGGAGCCCCTACCCCGAGCCTGTGAATGGGCACAGTACCCCGCCCGCCCGCCTGCTCTGCTCCTGAAACAGTTGGTCCTAATGAACACTAAGCAGGCAGGGCAGCTGTGTGCATTATCCATATGCATGGGGAGGTGTATATTTATCCTCACGTCTCACCCCACCCCGCAGCTGCTGCCATCCCCTATGCCAGGAAGGGTGAGTGGGCACGAGGGCCTAGACTGCTCCCACCCTCCCCAGCCCCACCACCTTCACTTGACCCATTTTTGGAGGCACGTGTGTGTGTGTGGTGTGTGTGTGTGTGTGGTGTTTGAGAGCAAGAGAACAACTGAGAGAATGCACACATCATTTCCCCAGTTGGTGCTTTTGATTTCCTCTGAAGCCTCTTGATTGCAGGCGGGCTCACAATGGCATCTTACTGCCCTGCTCCCTCAGCAGCTTCTTGCTCCAGGCCGCCTCCTCCCTGCCGCCAAGATTTTCTGCTGACTCTGGGCTGGTGGACAGAGAAAGAGAAGGCCTGATCCACCCTTGGCCCCAGCCCTTCCACGCCTCCACCTCTGCGCTCTGACCTCCTCCTGCCTGTCTCCCTGCTGGCCACCTTGTCTCTGGCTGCCTGCCTGGCTTCTCCTCCCTGTGGAGGACCCAGCCATTGTACTGCAAGGCAGTTCCCCACTCACCTGCCTCCCTCCCGCGGTCCTGTGTGGTGCCAGGACAGTCCAGCCTACAACGCCTATCTTGGCCGGGAGTTTGGCCTGGTGGTAGAGTGCTTACCTCACATGCACAAAGACCTAGGTTCCACTCCTCGGTACCTCATACATAGAAAGGATGGAAGTGGTGCTGTGGTGGAGCCCAAGGACAGTGCTCAGGCTCTGAGTTCAAGCCCCAGGACTGGCAAAAAAAAATTAATGAATTAAATTAAAATACCTATCTTTTTTTATAGACTTCAACCATGATCTTCATATCAGTTTTGTGCCCCAGATGAGCTCCCTTCAGGAACAGAGCTTCCCCAAATCCCAAGTTCATCACCCCAGCTGCACTCAAAGCAAATTCCCCCCTAGGATTCTGGCCTTTCACCTCTGCTAACTTAGGGCTTCATTCAAGCTCTGTGTCTCCAGAAAGATGGCCCAGGACCCTCTAGGCTATAGGGCTCCTTGGGAAATGTTTAGAGCCCTCACTGGCATTCATTCATGCTTCTTTTTTTGTTTTTTTGCCAGTCCTGGGCTTGGGCTCAGGGCCTGAGCACTGTCTTTGGACTTTCTCAAGGCTAGAGCTCTACCACTTGAGTCTCAGCACCACATCCGGCTTTTTTCTATGTATGTGGTACCAAGGAATCGAACCTGGGTCTTTGTGCATGCTAGGCAAGCACTCTACCACTAGGCCAAACTCCCAGCCCCTCTTTTTTGTTTTTTGGTTTTATTGCTGGGGACTAAACCTAGCAGCATCCTTTTGCTAAACTCCACATGCTGACCACTAAAGTAAATTCCTAACATTCATTTACTCATTCAGCAAATATCTGGGTTTATTTATTTTTCTGTTATTGGGGTTTGAATCCAGTACTTAGTGCTTGCTGGGATGACATTCTACTACTTGAGCCATACCTCTACCTTGACCATTTGTTTTGGGGGGGGCAGTCTTGGGGCTTCAACTTAGGGCCTGAGCACTGTCTTTGGGCTTCCTCAAGGCTAGAGCTCTACCACAGCACCACTTCTGACTTTCTTCTATGTATGTGGTACTGAGGAATTGAACCCAGGGCTTCATCCATGCTAGGCAAGCACTCTACCACTAGGCCATGTTCCCAGTCCTAGCCTGGCTTGTGTGTGTGTGTGTGTGTGTGTGTGTGTGTGTGTGTGTGTGTGTGTGTGTGTGTGTGTGTGTGTGTATTCGTGTGTGTGCGCCAGTCCTTGAACTCAGGGCCTGGGCACTGTCTCTGAGCTTCTTTTGCTGAAGGCTAGCATTCTACCACTTGAGCCACAGCACTACTTCTGGCTTTTTCTGCATGTGTGGTGCTGAGAAATCAACCCCCAAAATTCATGCATGTTAGAAAAGCACTCTACCACTAGGTTACACTACCAGGCCCACCCTGACTATTTTTTTTTGGGGGGGTGGTGATGGTCATGGGCCTGGGCACTGTCCCTGAGCTCTTCAGCTCAAAGCTACCACCTTACCCCTTGAGCCACTGCCCCACTTCCCATTTTCTAGAGACTAATTGGAGATTAAGTGCTCAGGCTGGCTTTGAACCATAATCCTCAGATCTCAGCCTCCTGAGTAGCTAGAATTACAGGTGTGAGCCACCACGCCTGGCTCCTAGCCTGACTTTTTGCTGATCATGTTGGAAATAGAATCTCTGACTTTCCTGCCCAGGTTGGCTTTGAATGGAAATCCTCAGCTCTCAGCCTACTGAGCACCTAAGGTTGGTAGGCACGAGCCACCAGCATTCAGCCAGCACATGTCTCTCTGTCTCTCTCTTTCTCTCTCTCTCGTCTGTCTCTGTCTGTGTCTGTCTTTCTGTCTCTCTCTCTTTTTTTTTTTTTTTGCCAGTCTTGGGCTTGAGCTCAGGACCTGAGCACTGTCCTCGGACTTTCTCAAGGCTAGAGCTCTACCACTTGAGCCTCAGCACCACTTCTGGCTTTTTTTCTATGTATGTGGTACTGAGGAATTGAACCCGGGTCTTCATGCATGCTAGGCAAGCACTCTACCACTAGGCCAAACTCCCGGCCCCCCAGCACATGTCTCTTGAATGGAGACAAAGTACTTAGAATAGCCTCACACTCGTTCCCTCACCGTCCTGCTGTCCTCAGCATTCATAATTTTGTCTTCTAGTCAGTCTCTGCAGCCACACTCACTCCTGACTTTTCTTGAAACAAGCATCTCCTGTCAGAAAGCTCTTTGCTTGTTTCCTCCGACTGGAGCACACTTGCTCCAAATATTCCAGATCTTACGTCTCCCCCCCCAGCATTCTTCATGTTTCTGCTCAGTGTCACCTTCTCAGTAAAGCCTTCCCTAGCTACTACCATAAATAAAACCTTCCAAGCCCCCTCACTGCTCCTGCATTCCCTATCCTCATTTGCTTTTCTTTCCTTTCACTACTTAGCCAACCCATCTTTCTTCCTTACTAGATTTACTAATTTATTTGGTAAGTCATGGGGCTTGAACTCAGAGCTTGGGTGCTGTCCCTGAGCTCTTTTTTTTTTTTTTTTTTTTTGCCAGTCCTGGCCATGAGCTCAGGATCTGAGCACTGTCCTTGGTCTTTCTCAAGACTAGAACTCTACCACTTAAGCCACAGCACCACTTCTGGCTTTTTTCTATATATGTGGTACTGAGAAATCAAACCCAGGTCTTTGTGCATGCTAGGCAAGCACTCTCCCACTAGGCCAAACTCCTGGCCTCCCTGAGCACTTGCTCAAAGCTAGTGCTTTACTACTTTGATTCACAGCTCTACTTCCAGTTTTCTGGTGGTTAATTGGAGATGGAAGTTTCATGGACTTTCCTGCTTGGGCTCGCTTTGAGTAATTAGGATTACAGGTATGAGCTGCTAGCACCCAGCCTTACTAGATTATTAACTCTACAAAGGCAGAAGGGTTTTTGTTAGTTTGTTTTTTTGTTTTTGCTAGTCTGTTGTCCTTGAGCTTTCTCAAGAGTAGCACTCTACCACTTGAACCACAGCACCACTTCTGGCTTTTTCTTAGTTTGTTTTTTTTTCTTTTAGCCAGTTCTGGGCTTGAACTTAGGGCCTGGGCACTCTCCTTGAGCTTTCTCAAGGCTAGCACTCTACCACTTGAGCCACAGCACCACTTCTGGCTTTTTCTGTGTATGTGGTACTGAAGAATTGAACCAAGGGCTTTGTGCATGCTAGGCAAGCACTCTACCTCTAGGCTATGTTCCTAGCCAGATGGAGAGCTTTGCTGAGTAACATTGGCACAGTGTCCAGCACCAGGAGAATCTCAATAAGTATTTGCTGAATAAATGAATGAGTGAATGAGTGAGTGAGTGAAACAGGTACTGTGCCAGTCTCTAAAAAAAAAAAAAATCAGGGGCCGGGAGTTTGGCCTAGTGGTTAAAGTGCTTGCCTAGCATGCATGAAGACCCGGGTTCGATTCCTCCGTACCACATACATAGAAAAAAGTCAGAAGTGGTGCTGAGGCTCAAGTGGTAGAGCTCTAGCCTTGAGAAAGTCCAAGGACAGTGCTCAGGCCCTGAGCTCAAGCCCAGGACTGGCAAAAAAAAAAAATCAAAGATGACTAATATTTCATGTTCCCCCAGGAACTCATAGCTTAGGTGGATAGGTAAGTTGTATACCTTAAACCTGACATGTAAATGATAATTAGTCAAAATACCAAGTGAAACCAAACACTGGGGGCTCATGCCCACCATCCTAGCTTCTCAGGAGGCAGAGAGCTGAGGATGAAAATTCAAAACAGGAAAGTCCATATGACTCTTATCTCCAATTAGGTGTGCATGCAAACCCCAGGAATACCACACACACACACACACACACACACACACACACACACACACACACACACACACACAAAGCTGGAAGTAGAAACTGTGGTTCAAGTAGTAGAGTGCTAGTCTTGAACAACAAAGCTCAGGGACAGAGCCCCAGTCAGGCTTGAAGTTTAAGCCCCAAGATTAGCATCAAAAAATAAATATAAAATAAAATACCAGGGCCAAGAGTTTGGCCTAGTGGTAGAGTGCTTGCCTAGCATGCACAAAAACCCGGGTTTGATTTTTCAGTACCATAAACACAGAAAAGGCTGGAAGTGGTGCTGTGCCTCAAATGGCAGAGCTCTAGCCTTGAGAAAGTCCAAGGACAGTGCTGAGGCCCTGAGTTCAAGCCCCATGATGGCAAAAAATAAAAAAAATTAAGAAATTATGACTCTATAGACATAATGTTTTATTACATAGATTATTATGTATCTATGACATATAAACCCTCAGCCTAATTTTGATTATGTTCTAAAATCTAAGTGCCAGTGATTGTATATAGAGATTCCCTTCTTGAATACTTGTTAAATGCATCATTTGAAATATGATGTAAAAATCAATGTTAATAAATTATTTAATAAAAACATAACATTGCTGGCCTTCAGCCAGCCATAGATCTTAAAAAAAAAAAATAAGAAAAAAAAAAAAACTGGGCCATGAGTTTGGTCTAGTGGTAGAGTGCTTGCCTAGCATGCATGAAGACCAGGGTTTGATTCCTCAGTACCACATACATAGAAAAAGTCAGAAGTAGCCAGGCATGGTGGCTCATTCCTGTAACCCTAGCTACTCAGAAGGCTGAGATCTGAGTGAGATCTGAGGATCGAGGTTCAAAGCCAGCCTGGACACTAAAATCCATGAAACTCTTATCTCCAATCGCTAGGAAACTGGAAGTGACATTGTGGAGTAGGGTGGCAGCCTTGAGCTGAAGAGCTTAGGGACAGCACCCAGGGCCAGAGTTCAAGCCCCAAGACCAACAATCACAACAACAACAACAAAATCAGAAGTGGTGCTATGGCTCACTAGCCTTGAGAAAGCCTAAGAACAGTGCTTAGGCCCTGAGTTCAAGCCCCAGGACTGGCAAAAAATAAAATAACATACCCAGGAGTGGGATATAATGGGAGGATGGTAGTCCCATAGGGACATGAGCCAACCAATGAGATCTTCCAAAGCCTGAAAAGTGGCCAGGCCAGTACAAGACTTCTTGGGCATCGTCTCATTACTCCTCTACTGCCCTTTAAAAAGTGAGAAGGAGGCTGCACAGAGGAAGTGGCTTTGAAGTTAGGCAAAAGGGTCTACAAATCAAAAGGCACAGGGGCCTTTTTGGAGTGACTTGAAGGGTATAACCTGATGTGTGGAAATGGCCATTTGGAATAGCTGGTAAGTCCCTCACTGTTGGGCCTCAAGCTGCTCATTTGCACCCATGTCCCCTCCTGTACCAGTCAGTGCCTTGTAACAGGCATACACAAGGACAGTCTGATAGCAGCATCCAGTTTACACCCAGGAAGACAGTCTAATACCAGCATCTAGTTGTCCCAGGCAGTCAGGACATCCACATATCAAATGACTCCATTTTCTCAGGTAGACCAGAAGTCTTCATAACTCTTCCTTAACACTCAGTTCTTAAAAATTGTTCCTTTCTCCATTCCACTTTTGACCAGCAATTTGTGTGTGTGTGTGTGTGTAGTATTCCTGGGGCCTGAGGGCTTGAGCTTAGGGCCTCGTCTCTGTCCCTGAGGTTTATTTCTCAAGTACTCTACCACTTGAGCCATAGCTCCATTTCTGGCTTTTTGTGGTTAACTGGAGATAAGAACCTCATGGACTTTTCCTTGCCTGGTCTAGCTGGAACCAAGATCCTCAGATCTCAGTCTATTGAGGAACTAGGATTACAGCCATGAGTCGTTGGCACCCAGCTTGACCAGCAATTTTGAGATATTGCCCATGCCACATCTGAGTATTATTGTATAGTTGTGTATCTACCCATGTGTTGCCCCTTTTGCCTCTATTTATAAATAGTGAAAATAGCCTGTGGCCCAAAGCAGATGGATTCTCTCCAAGAAAGACCCAATTACTGAAGATCTAGTGTAAGGGAAAGCCATAAATATCCCAGTTGCTTCAATTGTGAGAAATTAACCACACAGCAATGAAAGAAAACCAGTCTCCCATGGAGGAAACATTCAAAGACCCTCAGTGTAAAACTCTGGGCTAAGTCTATTGGCAGATCATGTATCATGGATGCTGGGGACAGGGAAGACCAGGGAAGCATCTGAGGATTCTTGAGGCTTCCCTCACTCAGTGTTTGTAAGGCTCCCATACCATAGAGAATATGGTAGAGATCAGAGACTTGTCAGATTTCTACTAGTGGAACTTTCACTGTGGGAGGAATGGCTTGGGGCTCTAAGCTATCAGTCTTGGTGGATTTCCAGTACAGATGGAATCTGCCCTGCCCTGGAGGGGAAGAAAGGCTTTGGGGGTGGAGGTTGAAGGTAGAGTGCTGGTGAGAGAAAGAAGCTGGAGAAATGGATGTTCTTGTGGCCCACCCCTTTCCTGGCCTGACAATATCCCTTTCAACCCTTCATCCCTAACTGCCTCTAGGCAACACCCTGATCTGTTTTTCGTTTTCCTCAGCCTCCAAAGATGGTTCTAGAACCTTATATCTTGAAAAGCCTGAAATACGAGTGCTTGTGCTGGTGTTTCTGTACAGAGGAGAGAACAGGGATAATTTAAGAGTACCTCAAATTTCTTTTATTTTTCTTTTCTTCTTCTTCCCCCTTTTAACTCAAATAGAGCTGGTGTGGTGGAAAAATATCTATAATCCCAGCACTAAGGAGACTGAGGCATGAGGATTATGAATGGGAGGCGGCCTGGTTACAAAGTAAGAAGAGAGGGCTTGGAATTTGGCCTAGTGGTAGTGCTTGCCTAGCATGCATGAAGCCGCTGGTTTCAATTCCTCAGTACCACATACACAGAAAAAAGCCGGAAATGGTAAGGAGGCTCAAGTGGTACAGTGGTAGCCTTGAGCAAAAGAAGCTCTGGGTCAGTGCCCAGGCCCCGCGTTCAAATCCTCAGGACTGAAAAAAGAAAAAAATCAAACCCCCTCAGGGCTCAGGATTCTAGAACCAGGACCCTAGGGTCTGAAGACCATCGTCTTGAAAATATTTCCAAGGTTCTGTAAAGCCATACAGGAAGACTGATCTCACCAGAGAGAGGTGAAAATGTGGTAGGGTCTGTCCAAGGGCACCCAGAATCAGGACTCCACCGCCTCTCCGCGGGCTTCCCAGAAGCGCTTCCGGACCTCCCCCAGGGTCCCGGGCCCAGGCCAGGCAGCCCCCCGGGGCTGGGCGAAATTGGGAAGTCGTGAACTGCTGCTCCCTCACCCTCAGAAAGGAAAAGGACAGCCGGAGGTGGGCGCACCTGAGGAGGTGGGTGTGGGCAGGCTGTGGGGAGAACCCCGAGGGAGGCTGGAATATGGAGTCGCCTGGAAAGAGAATGAGGTGCTGACTCAGTGACGGCGCCTCAGGGCGCCCCACCCGCGCGCCCGCCCCCAGGGGATCCTTGGAAACGGGGCGGACTCTCCGGGGGATCTCTCAGGTCAGATACTGGGGGGGACCGAAACAGGAGCTTTGTCGGCCCCACCCCGGCCCCTCGGGCAGCTGCAGGGGCCCGGGCTCCCCATTCGGCTATCCCCCTCCCCCTCCCGCCTCGCTTTGCAGCTGTTCCCCAGCTGCCAGGCCCCACCCCGAAGACAGCTGGGAGAGGGGCGAGGCGGGGCGGGGTCCAGCTGCTCGGCCCCCGGCTGCGACTTGAAAGAGACGCCCCTAACCCCGGCCTCCGCACATCTGGACCGCAGGAGCCAGCCCGGGTTTGTGGGGTGGGGAGACTCAGCAGGTCCACGCCCTTCCCGGAAAGGGGAGGGGAGGCGTGGTGGCTCTGGAGGGGTAGGAGGGTGAAGGTGGGGAGCCCCGGGCGGGCACCTGTGGAGACCTGCGTCCTTTGTGTTGTGTGTCCTGGGACCATTCCAGCTCTTTCTTGGGCTTCCTCAGCCTTTGGGGAGGTGGGCGACAGCTGCTCTTACAAAGCCAGGGACAGCTGGGTAGCCGGGACAGCTGGATGGAGTTAGCATCCCCCAGCTTTCCTGGCTACCCAGCCTCCAGCTGTGTGCCTGAGTGTGTAACTGTTTGGGGTGGGCTTCCAAACTGGGAGGTGGTGGGGCTCAAGCCCACCCCATTCCAACCACGTTCTCTCCAGTTGCTAGCAAGGCTCCCATCAACTAAAACAAATGTAGGCCAAGTGGGAAAGAAATTGGGCAGCTTCCTGTCTTGGCTTCTAACTCCTGGCATGGAGGATGTTCCAGGGAGAGGGAATGAGGCAGGAGCAGATGTGGGTGAAGCACCCATTTCCTCACCAGCACCTGTCTAGGCATCTGCTCTCCTTGAAGTGGAGGGGCACTGTGCCTGTCATCTGCCCCCTTCCCTTTTGCCCCAGGAGGTGAAGAGGGAGTTGTTATACTGCTCCCCAATCTGGCTCCCTGCTGGGAAGAAGGGGAGATGAATGTAGAGGTCTAACCTCTCCCATAGGACAGGAGGGAGACACGGAGGACTTCCATACTGGTCTCATCTAACCAGGCAGCCTGATCTCTTCTCATTCCGGGTGTTTAATTTTCTGAAGGGTGACCAAGGGTCAGCAGTTTAGATGGTTCACAAGGAAATGAAATCACACTTTGTAGGTTTCTTGATTCCTTTCTGAAACAGAGAACTTAAGATGGACGCATGGGACACAAGGTAACTGAGCTGAGCTTTTTCATCCCAGCATTCAGAAAGTTGACCCAGGAAGACCTTGATTTTGAGGCCAGTCTGGGCAACACAGTGAGGATGCCACAAAAATAAGGATCAGGATCTCCACAGAAAGTCCCTCTCCTAGTAACCCACAGCAGCAGGCTGAACCCTAGCCAGTCCCTCATGGCGGCACTTAAACTTCCTGAGGCACATAAGAATCACCAGAGTCAGGAATGCAAATTCCTTGGTTCTAAGATTCCCACTGAATCCAAACTGGACCTCAGGAATCCAACAAGCTCCCAAGACATGCTTGTCTTTCAGGGGTGGAAGAGTACCTTTTCCACCATGCTACTCTACCTCCTCTCCAGTACCAAGATCCCAAATCACCAAAGGAAGCACAGAACTGGGTGACCCTGCTCCCCATGAGGGCAGGGGTGGGAGGGCAAGCCCGGTAGCATTAAGTTCCAAAGGCCTCTGAACTGTAGTCTTGCACAGTGCCTGGCACACAGTATGTACTCAATAAATATTTGTCACTGGAAAATAGGTAAACTCTACAAGACTCACAGAAAGGTGTTTCTCCTTCATTCGTCCTAGCTAAAAGCACACTGGCAGAACCTCAAAGAGATACCAGGGGCCTGTGTAGCACGGGGCTGAGCCTGGGAGGCCTTCAATAAATATTTGTCAAATGAATCCAAGGTCAAGAGCAGATACAGTCAGTAAGTGCTCATGGAGTAGACATTCACAGGCCTGGATTAGTCCAGATCCAGGAGGGCAGAACCAAGGCAGGGAGGGGAAGAGCTTTTATCTTTAGAAAGCCCTTTCAATGCCCAAGGACCCCAGGCCTGAGAATGTTGGGGTAAGAGGCAAGGCAGGGAGCGGGGCTGCGCCATCGCGTTTATTAGAAGGTTGGATTTCGGTGTGTGCTCTAGACAGATTACAGAATAAATACCTGCGCCTTGAGAACAGGAAGTCCACAATTCATACAAAGTGCTCACTACAGAAGTTGTGGTGTCAAAATCCAGATAAGGATCCACCTTGGGGGCAGCCCCTCCTTCAGCGACCTCAACAAGGGCTGTGCTATTGTCGTGGGTTTAACTTTATTATTTCTTTTATTTTTCTTAATTATTATTAATATTATTATTTGCTTTTGCTGTGGTCACTATCATTGGCAAAGTTCCTTTTCCCCTTTCCTGGACATGGGCTCTTGGTGTTTGAAAGATTCCACTCTGAGGCTGAAGGTGGTAAAAGCTGCTTGAGAAGTGGCCTTTGAATTCCATCTGGGAAGATGGTAAAAAAAAGAAATCATCCTTGGTTTAAAAAAAAAAGTCCCACAATCTATAGGTCATTCCTTACTCAGTGATCAAACTGCCCAAGAGAACAAGAGGGAGAAGTGGACCAGTGGGCACTGGACCTTCCCTTCCTCCAGGGCGAGTGAGGAAGGCCTCAGGGGAAACTGAGGTTCCTTCCAAGCTGTGAAGGGGAGGAAGTAAAAAGAAGAAGAAAAAGAGCTCTGTGCCTAAGACAGACATTTTCCCAACTCAAGGGCCACCTGCAGCCCTCGTCCAGGACATTCCCATATCCAGGGAATTCATTATTGAAAAAAAAGAAAAAGGAAAACCCCAAACAAAACAAAATCTGAAAGGAAAAGGCTTGGGGGGAATGGAGTGAAGAAGGGGGAGAGGAAGGGAGGAGGGCAGGTCTCTGGGTGGGATTCCCGAGCCGCCTGCGTGGCGTTAGCTTGTCACATAGTGTTTGGTGGATGGCTGCCCATACACCCTGTAGAAATCTTGGTGGCCAGGCTGCTGGGAGGCGTCGAGCCAGTCTCTGACTGCCAAGCCAGGAAGGGACTGTGGGACGGAGGGTGCAGGCGGAAGCGGGTGCGAGTACTCCTGAGAGGGCACTGTCCAGGAGAAGTGGCCAGAGCGAGGGTAGGGCTGGTGGCCGCCATGGTTGGCCACGGAAGAACAGTAACAGTTGTCCACGGAACAGACGAGGATCTTGCGGCCACCATACTGGGGGAGCATGGGCTGCTGGGCGGCAGAGCCATTGGGGTACTGCGATGGGGGGAACACAGGACTCGAGTGTACTGACTGGGTGCCACCTGGCAGGGCCACCAAGTGCTGGGTGGAGCTGCAGGGCCCCAGAGGCTGCCCAGACTGGCCCTCGCCGCTGGCTGTGCCTGCTGCCCCATACTGGCTGCCCACAGGGCCCGATGTCGTCTCTAGGAACGTGGCCTCTGGGAAGGCCGTCGAGTGCTTGCGCTTTTCTGCCCCAGAGCCACTCACACCGCAAGGGTACAGGGGGACGCTCTGCAGGAAGGGCACCGGCGTGTTGAAAGGGACTGTGAAGAACGAGGCAAAAGCTGTCAGAGCTTGGGGCTGGGAGTTTGGCCTAGTGGTAGAGTGCTTGCCTAGCATGCACGAAGACCTGGGTTTGATTCCTTGGTACCACATGCATAGGAAAAAAAAAAAAAGCTGGAAGTGGTGCTGAGGCCCAAGTGGTAGAGCTCTAGTTTTGAGAAAGTCCAAGGACAGGGATCAGGCCCTGAGCTCAAGCCCAGGACTGGCAAAAAAAAAAAAAAGTTGTCAGAGCTACCATTCCAGCCCAAGTAACCCAGGTCTCTTTACCTCTGGAATTCTGTGCTTCTCTGGGACCAAATATCAAGTATGTGACTCCTACTCATCCATTAGGAGATACAGGCTATTATCCCCACTTTCCAGCTGAAGAAATCCAGGATGAGGAAGCTAATGCAATTCACCCAAGGTCCCAAGACTAAGGAGCAAAGCTATGGTATGGAGACAGGTCTACTGAACTAAGCCACACGGCTTCTCAGGAGGAAGCCTCTGGCATTTACCCTACCCCAGGCCAAAGGGCTCTTTCTTTTAGATGGCAGACATCACCCTCACCTTCTAGCATCTTCCGAAGCTGCTTCTCCTTCTTGGCCACTTCATTCAGGAAGAGCTTGGAGTTCAAGTGGCCGATCTTGGGGGGAGAAAGGCTGCTGCCCGTACAGGTCTGGGTCCTGGGGGGAGGACAAGGTGTCTGTGAGGAGCCATCCCAGTGAACCCGCCCTCTCTCCTGGGGACCTGGGCCTCCCTTCCCTCCTGTATTCCCTGGAGGGCTGGGGGACACATGCTCACCTGTCCATTAGGATTTTCACAGACTTGGTATTCTGAAGGGGAAGAGAAGTCAGTCAGTGGAAAAGGAAAAGGCGAGACAGAAGTCATCCCTGTCCTCTCCCTGGGCAGGGAGACCTTTGGGGCTCTTGACACCATTTTTGCCTTTTTTTTTTTGCCAGTCCCGGAGTCCCGGCCTTGGGCTCAAGGCTTGAGAACTGTCCTTGGACTTTCTCAAGGCTAGAGCTCTACCACCTAAGCCTCAGCAGCACTTCTGGCTTTTTTCTATGTATGTGGTACCAAGGAATCGAACTCAGGTCTTTGTGCATGCTAGGCAAGCATTCTACCACTAGGCCAAACTCCTGGCCCCCTTGGCCTTTTATCTTAAGTTGCTACACCAGATGTAGTTTTGAATATTCTAGATTTTAACAGAAATATAGTCCCAGTATAGTATCATCCTATCGGGACAGCACAATCCAACCCACTAACACTTTCATAATAATGCAGTTACATTTCATTACCAAGCAAGATACTGTTCAACATCAATTCTGGTAAATTTTTGCTGCTAAATTAGTTGCTAAAATTTGGTTTTGTTGTTTTCAGAGTTGCTTTTTTTTTTTGTCAGCCATGGGACTTGAACTCTGGGCTGGACGCTGTCCCTGAGCTCTTTAGCTCAAGGCTCTGAACTTAGATCTTAGATCTCAGACTTCTGGGTAGATAGGATTACAGGTGTGAACCACTGTGCCTGGCTTGTTTTCAGAGATTTTTAAGTTTTAGAATAAAAATATCTCTAGCAGACTGGTATTATCAACTCCATTTTACAGATGAGGCAGCAAGGCTCAAGAAGCCTCTGTGATTGTCCAAGGTCACAAAGCTAGAAGAGCAGGCAGGTGAATTAAAACCCATGCAGGCTGGCTCTAAGAAGAGGGCATGTGAGCACACTAGGAGAAAGCAACTGTAGAGTGCCTTAGCCCTGCCAGCATACCTTCATGAAGCTGACATCCTCCGTCTTATCAAAAAGAAGCTGCAGAGAGCCCAGCAGCTTCTTGGCCTCTTGCATTCGCTCCCCGAGGTGCAGCGCCTGCGCCGCGTTCTCACTGCAGAACTTGGCCTGGGCCTTGTCCAGGACCTCCACTGTTTGCCGCAGGTCCTCATCTAGTAGCTGGTGCAGTTTCTCGTACTGCAGCCGCACCTCCTCCTTCAGCTGGCTCACCTTCTCCTGCAGGTAATGATGAAAGAATAGGCAAATAAACACTAGACCTAAGGCTGGTGGCTGGAGTCTGGGACTTTGAGCTCCCGGCAAGTTTCCCACTGGTACCTGTGGGCTCTGTGCCAGACACCCCGCCACCTGATGGAGGGCTCTGGCATAATGCCACCTACAGCTGGGCCAATGGCTCACCCCATAAGCTTAGCTATCCAGGAGGATGCGATCTGAGGGCTGAGGTTCAAAGCCAGCCGAGACAGGAAAGTCTGCAAGACTCTTCTATTAAACTATTCAGAAGTGGTGTTGTGGCTTAATTGGTAGAGCTCTAGCCTTGAACATGAAAAGGCTCAGGGACAGTACCTAGGCCCTAAGTTCAAGCCCCAGGACTGGCAAAGATAAAAATAAAGCCATGTACAGACCATTCTCCTAAGGACCCATACCACCCTCACCCTCCACCAGGGCTTGGGCTCTGCTACCTCCACCAAGCGCTTGTCTGACTCAAGTTTGTACAGCTGGTCCTCGATGTCCTGCTCCCGTTCCTCCAGCCGGTCCTGTTGCTTCATCAGCATCTTCTGCAGGGACAGGTAAAGTAGAGGCATCAGCAGGCTTGTTGCTACAACCTTCCCAAGGACGGCCAGGCATCTCCTTTCCTCTACACAAAATTCATTCCACGAAGGCCGTCGTGGCTCACGCCTGTAATCCTAGCTACTCAGGAGGCTGAGATCTGAGGATCAAGGTTCAAAGTCAGCCTGGGCACTAAAGTCTGTGAGACTCTAATCTCCAATTAATCACCAGAAAGCTGGAAGTGGCACTGTGTCTCAATGGGTAGGACAGTAGACTTGAGCTGAAGAGCTCAAAGACACTGCTCAGGCCCAGAGTTCAACTCCCACAACTGACAAAAAAAATCATTTGAGGTTCTTTCACTCATGTGGCTTGAAATCTGTCACCAGCCAGTCTGTTCTATCTGGGCCTTATGCAACTCTAGGGCCTGCTCAAAATTACTGGGACAGCCTCCGGTAAGGGGGAGTCTGAGTAGTTTCCCACATATTTATTTATCTATTTTTGGTGCTGGTCCTGGGGCTTAAACTCAGTACCTAGGCACTCTACCACTTGAGCCACAAGCTTTGCCTCCACTTTTGTTGGTAATTAATTGGAGATAAAGGACTCATGGACTTTCTTGCTTAGGCTGGCTTCTTCAAACTGTGATGATCTTCATATCTCATCTCCTTAGTTCTATGATTATGGGCGTGAACCACCAGTGCCTGGCTTCTCACATATTTTTAAACTCTGAACTTTCTCAGAGTTGACTTGAGCTGACTTGAGCAGCTTTTGTTCTAGTACTTTCCAGATACTTGTCATCCCAGCAATGCTATAGTTAATAGTAGTTAACAGTTTCTCTCCTTCTTTTTTAATGGCATTGGGGTTTGAATTTAGCCTTGAACTTGCTCACTTGGCCGATGCTCTACCACTTGAACCATACATGCAGTCTGGCATTTTGCTGGTTAACTGGAGATAATTTCTCAGTCATTTATTTCTGCCTGGGCTGGTTTCAAACCTCAACCTTCTATATTTCAGCTTCCTGAGCAGCTAGGCTTACAGGCATAATCCAGTGCCAGTCAGATTAGGGTCAAGTACTTTTTTGTGTGTGGGGGGGGGGTTGTGGGGCTTGAACTTGGCCTGGGCACTGTCCCAGGCTACTGGTAAGGTCAAGTACTATTATAACTGTCATTTCACAGAAGAGAAAACTGAGGCCCATATAACTTAAGCAATGTGACCAAAGTCATAGACCAGTAACTAGCCCAGACTCTGGTGACTAGGGTCAGGTCCGTCCTTATCTAAGCTACCACTCCCTGAGGAACACCACCTAGTAGGTGAGTATGCTGAGTTATGGAGGATCAGAAAACTTTCCAAGGTCACACAGGCCCTCAAGTGAGGCCAAAGATCTCACCTTAGGCTAGCCTTACAGTGGAGGGCAGCTTGCCAACCCCGCCCTCCCTTCCTTGCTAATAGGGCAGAGAGCTAGGCCTGGAATCCTGGCTATACCACAGCCTGACCGTGAGACCCAACCAGAAAGGAAATTCTAGTTTTCATATGACCTGAGGCAGGCCAAGCTCTTAATCTCTGTCTCTAAAATCCTCTTCTCCGTCTTCACCAGACACACTTCAGAAAAGAACCTCCAACGACTCCTTCCTTTCAAATATTTCTTACCATGGTTTCAATGAAGGCCATTTTACTCTTGATTCTTTCATGTAAAGTGAGATCTTTGGCTAGGCCAGAGGCCTGGGTGACCTTGGGGGGATTATTTGATCCTTGAACTTCAGGGTATTCACCTCCAAGATGGTGCTTCCCAAAGCAATTCAATTCCCACATTCTGTTGATCTTTTTCTGTAGCTCACAGTGCCTCTTGAAGAGGCAACTCTAGGGAACTTTCTATGACCCAGCATACTCTGGGTTTATGCAGGTCTCTCCCTGTTCTAGGTATATGGTATGGGTGTCATATTCATTCTGCTTTCAAGTAGAGTGGGCACTATTTACATGTGACTATTTAAATTGAAGTTAGTAAAAAAAAATAAACCAGGCTTGACAGCACAACATACCTATAATCCCAGCAATCCAGAGGGGAGGCACAAAGAAGAGCTGGAGGCTAGCCAGGACTACATAGAGACAAGCAAAACTAAATTCAGCCTCAGTTCCTCAGTTGTTCTGGCCTCATTTCAAGTGTTCAATAGTTACATGTAGCAATTACTGGATACAAAATGTTGCCATCATAAACAAGAAAGTTCTTCCTAACAGCTCTATTTTAGCTTCTTCTTTCCTCACTCTACTGTTTGGGGCTATAACCCCCAGCCTGGTGCACAGTAGTACGCAAGGGGTCACTGCGTAACATCCCTGCCCCCTATTCTGGTGTCTTCTATTTGCCTCCCTAAGGCTTTAACCAGCTATGGAGGAGCATGCCTGTAATTCCAAGCACTCAGGAAGCTGAGATAAGAGAATCACAGTTTGAGGCCAACTTGGGCCAAAACAGAAACCGTTTATCTGTTTGACAGCTTAAAAAAAAAAAAAAAGGGGGTCAGGTGACTGTAATCCTAGCTACTCAGGAGACTGAGATTTCAGGATCTCAGTTTGAAGCCAGCCTAGCCAGTCTGTGAGACTCTTATTTCCAATTAACTTTAACTTCCCCCTACCCCCCACAAAGCCAGAGGTAGAGCTGTGGTTTAAGTGGTAAAGCACTAGTCTTGAGCAAGAGAAGCTCAAGAACAGAACCCAGGACCTTGAGTTCAAGCCACAGGGACTAGCACAAATCAACAAACACCCCCATCCCCTCACAGGACTTGCTGCTGCTCTCATTCTCTACCTCCCTTTACAGCCAGACCTCCCTGGCCTGACTGTACCTGCTCAATCACATATGCACTGGATAAACCCAGGGGTTTTGCACATAAATTAAGTTTGCAAAGCCACTCTACATAATTGCAGACACAAACACATACTCAAAAAGTAAGCATCCACTCAGCAAGGATGGATTCTTTCTGCTCAGTGTGGGCCTCAAAGTGACCCTTGAATTTGGCCTTATGACATTTTTTTTTTCTTTTTGCCTGTCATGGGGCTTGAACTCAGGGCATGAGCACTGTCCTTGGACTTCTCTCAAGGCTAGAGCTTTACCACTTGAGCCACAGCACCTCTTCCAGCTTTTTTTCTATGTATGTGGTACCAAGGAATCGCACTCGGGCCTACGTGCATGCTAGGTAAGCATTCTACCAGTGGACCAAACTCCTGGCCCGGCCCCATGACTTTTGTTTCCACTTATACTCAACTCAGTGTGGGCCTCAAAGTTACCCTTGAATTTGGCCCTATGACTTTTGCTTCATTATACTCAACTGACTTCCTAAAGACCATAAAACCAATTATGCAGGAGCAAGAAAAAAGGGGTGCCCACAACCATGCAGCAGCACCTACACACTGGCCTTGGGCAATGCCCCCAACCCAATGCACAGTAATGGTTGGATTAAAGGCTTCAGACAACGGAGGCTTTCTTACCTTTCCTGTGATAAATGGACCTCCAACTCTTGCCTGCCACTGCTTACACACCCCTCCCCCACCCCCATCTGGGCAAAGGCTCCTTCTCAGATGTATCTTAGAGTCCAGAACATCTGACAGCTCAAGCAACTACTCATTCCATGAGTCTTACATCCCAATCTTCCTCTCCACTACTGACCAGGCCCATCAGACACAGATTCGGGGGCATACCAGGTGAGGGAGGAAGGATACATCCCCAGGTTGCAGTCTAGCTTCCCTCAGTGGCCAGGAATGAGGCTTTTAGCCTCCCATCCTATAGGCCAGAGGGAGCCCTTCCCCCAACCATCTCTGAAGCCCTTCAGTTCACAGCTGAAACCTCAGCAGGAAAGAGAGACGAGCACCCTCAGCCCTTCCCTCATCATCTAAGCATGCAGTCTCCAGTGTCCTTCCTTAGCCCTTGGAAAGGGAAGGGAATGAAGCCTATGCAGGCCTAGCAAAGGAATGGCAACGCTCCCTAGCAGGGGGGCTTAACTGTCTCCCCACTTCAGGGCCATGGGCTCTGAGCAGGGGTTGAGAGAGGAAAAAGTTAGCCAGAGGTGGCTGAAAGCCAGATGGGGCTGGGAAGGTCCCACTGGCCAGTGTAGGCTTTCAGGGACCGCCTTCTTCTTCCCTCAGGGTCGAATGATCTTAATCCTGTTGCAGACCCCTGGGAGAAAGAGCGCTATCCACCTGCTAGTGCTCCCCAATTCTACCAAGAAAAAAAATCAGGTTGGGAGATACCAGAGGACAGGGACTAAGGAAGTAGGCCTGAGCCCCTCCCCATCCCCAACAGTCTCCTTTCCATCCCCCAGGGAATCACATTCCCCACCTGGGAAAAAGCCACAGCTGAGGTGGAACCAGATTTCCCAGTGCGTTCACAGCAAGGCCTCCCAATAGCAGCATGAGAGAAGCTTCACAAAGCATTCCCAGCCCACCATGAGCCACCTGGAGTGTGGCAGGTGGGGGCAGGAATCATGGCAGAGTCTAGAGGCACTGGAGCCACCAGATCTCCAAAGGAATAAGGATAATATGTGGGGCCTGCTCACCCCAGCCTCTGCCTCTTAAATGGCCTCAGGCCTTCTGGGGTTTGATCCTTGGCTTTCAGGCATACCAGTGGCTGGCATAGCCAGTGCCAGGAACCCTGTTCCTCAGGCTTGTCCTTAATGGCCTCTGCTTTGAGCCTTCTCTCTTGCTGTCCCCTACAAACTGAAAAAAGGGAATTAAGCCCCTGGAAAGCCTCAAGTGCCTCTGGAGCCAACTAGCCAGGTCCTGCTGGCATTTCGCTGCTACACTAAACTGGGCAGACGGGTGAGGCAGGGGGACTGTGCGCTGTATTGAAGTTAATAAATAATAATAAAAAGCCTCAAGACAACATTGAAGAGAAGCAAGGTCAGGAGAGACCGGTAAGAGGCAGGGCTTAGGTTTGAAGGCAAAGCTCAGGATGGCACCAGCAGCTCTGGTGGTGATGGAAGGGAAAAGCCGGGCTGCTGGAGTACAGCTTCCAGCTTGGGTCTTGCTCAGATGTCTCTCATGCTTGTTACAGATCAGGCTCTGGCACCCTGTTTACAGTTGCTCCAATCCCAACTTTCTAGCTGCCAGACCCTCCCTCTACCTATTCCTTCAACCTCAGCCCTGTCCCAGGAGCACATTCCTGGCTTGCAGCACTCTCCCCTTCTCTCCTCAGAGTCCCCCTTTTCCTGCCTTTCTGACTATCATGTGAGCCATAGGCTGGGGAAACCAGATCCAGAGAAGCAAGGGTGACAGGATAGAAGTCAGGGCAAGAATAGGCAGGCACCTCGAAGGCAAGCAGGCAAGCAAGGCAGGCGGACGCTTCCCAGCTGCAGAATGGAATTAGCTTTTGCCATGCAGAGAGCAGAGCTCTGGGGCAGCAGAACAAAGAGGCGAGAGAGAAAGCCCCCCTTTGTCTGGGTTTGAATGCCAGGCCAACGGAGGATGAAGGCTTTCCCAGAGCCAGGGATGAGGCCAGCCAGCTCAACCCAGGGCAGGGGCCCAAACCAGGCGTCTTATGCCCACCCAGGCTGCTCCTTTTCCTCACATCTCTGCAGGACCCATTGGCAGGCAACAGCTGACCCTAAGGTAACTCCCAGCTTTTTCTCCCTTCTCCAATACCCCCATCAGGTAAGAAAGTCACATGCCCAGACTCCCCAGACTCCAATACCCCCATCAGGTAAGAAAGTCACAGGCCCTCCCCCCAGACTCCCAGTCACCCCATCACCTGAGCAAGTACAGTCAGGCAGTAAGTAGTGCACATACAACTTGAACTGGAAGGTATAGAACCAGCATGACACACAGCCTGCACACGTGTGTTTCTCTTTCTCTTTCTTGCACACATACACTTTCCTAACCCCACAGCCACACATGAAACACCTATGTAATTAAGTCAGTCACATGTGGTCCTTCCCACACACACACACACACACACACCCCACATCCCTGCACAGGGCCCAGAGCTGCAGGAGGCAGAGTAATCAATAGGGTAAGCACGACAGTAGCCCCGCTGTGTCAGCAGATCCTGGGGTAGAGGTGGGGGGCTGGGCCTTTGCCCGAGGCTCTTGTTATGTCCCAGAGAGGAAGGCCAAGCCAGCCCCCACCCCCCACCTTCTGAGAAGACCCCGGATGGCCAAGGGCAGGCACCCCCAGAACATTGTCTCTCTCCTTCTTCTGCTCTTCTATTCTGGGCACAGAGAACAGGGGTTGTGCACTGCCTGAATCAGGATATAGCCTCCACCATTTCCCCCAGCCCACCCAGGCAGAGTGCTCCAGCCTTTCCAATAGACAATGTGGGCCAGATGTCCTCACTCCAAGCAGCTATGAACCCCAAAGTGGCCCAGACAGTGAGTTTCCCTTCTCTACGAACACCTCAACTCTGCACATGGGAGGATTCAAGAAACAAGGTCCTGGGGTCTATGGGGTGACAAATGCACACACACCTAAACACATGTTACAACAGCCCTGAAAAGCCCTTTACGCAGACCCAGGCCTTCTCCTGGGTCCTTTCCATGCCAAGGAAAGTCACGAGGGTGTGCTCCCAACTTTTCCTACCAGTCCTGGTTAACTCAGATGGTTCTTGAGCCTACCTAGATGTTCCAATCCTGTGCCATTAGCCCTGTCATACCCCCTCAGGAAAACACGCAGAAGACGGAAGCAGTGCCAGAGAGTGAGGTGAAGCCCACGTAGTGGGCAAGCTAGGCCTCAGGCAATATGGCCAACACACAGGTTTCCCTAGGGCAAAGTGGAGCAATGGGACCTGCACAGGCTCAGTGCCCCTTCAGTCAGTGCCCCAGGCTGGGTGAGGACCTGCTTGCCCTCCAGCTGCCTACTCTCACCATGACAATGGCTCAAGGACACAGTGGGTACCTAGAGGTACCAGGGGTAGGTAAATATGGGTGCCAACTGATCTGGCACCCTAACCAACCCCTTTCTGGGATGGCAGAAGAGGAAGCACATATTTGCTTCTGCTCATATATTCTCCAGAATTTTGCTGCATTTATCCATCAAAGGCCCTTCCCCATGTTTGGCCTGGGGTGGGGGAAGAGGACAGGGCTGTTCTTTGCAGGTTCCCCTTGGCTCATCCTTTCCCTCAGGACAGACGTCCATTCTTTCAAATTAAGTTAAACTCACATTTGAGAGGCACTGGACTACTACTGAAGAGTTTCCAACCCCTGAAACATCAGAATGGAGGTGTAGATGCCTGAAGAGGACACTCAGCGTGCCAGGCCCAGATGCTGAGCCCACAGAACTGCACATCTGGCCCTAATGCAGAAGCCACCATTTCTGAGCTTGCCTATACCAGGCACAAGCACGGGCACACGCACGCACACGCGCGCGCACACACACACACAGTGGCTGACAAAGTTCAGTGCTCCTTCCATCGAGTCCTCAAGTCCGGAGATCAGGGGCCTGCTGGCTGCTGGCTCAAGCCCAGGGAATGCTCTGCACATAGTGCCACCCAACACCTAGTGCCACAGGGAGGAGACAAGACCATTCCAGGGCAAATACAGACACACATTATACCAAGTTTTCTTCCCTATCTAAGCCATTCCGGCACTCAGACCTTAGTAAGAGCAGGCCCCCTGGGCAGACACTCTTCTGTTCAATCCCCTGAGTGCTGTCCCCTTCTGTTCCTTCCAGCCACACTGCCTTCTTTCACCTCTGCCCATATCCCACTGCCAACCCCAGGGCAGAGAACTGGACAGCACTCCTTTCTCCAGCCTCCTCCCCAGCCATCTTTATTAATAGCAGCCGTTTCCTAATACTAGCGAAAGTGCCCGTTGTGTCTGCACTCACTCTGCGGCAGAGGACAACAGGGTTTCCGAGGCTCCTCCACTTCCCCCGGGCTTTAGCCTTTTCCAATTCTTAAAGGGGTGAGGGAGTGGCTCCTCACTCCATCCCCCACACTTCCTCTAAGAAACCAGAGGCCTCTCCTGGCACAAAACCCCAGAGCTAGCCCATCAGATTGCAAACTAATTATACAGCAAATTTTGTTATCCCCGCCCTCAGCCTGCGGTGGGCCTCCTGCCTTTTGTTGGTTGTATATGTATGTTTTTTAATTGCTAAACAGTGACTCATTCGGACAGTTTCCCACCACCACCACCATCACCACAGGAAACAGCCCCCATCTACCATCATGTCCGGCTCAGAGCTTCCTCATACCCCATAGGCCTCACAAGCCTCCAGGGGCCCCCACCTATAAACACTCCCAGCCCTACCAAAGCCAAAGCCAACCTCGCCCCCACGATATCACACCCAAGCCCCAAGCTGGGGCTTCGAAATGGCTCAGTCTCTGGCCAAGCCCGGTGACTCAACCCTGAGAGCCGGGAGACCCGGGAGGGACCTCGGAGGAGCCCCCTCCACGGAAGGGGAAAGGAGGACGGCTCAGTCCAGCTCCCAAACCAAGCCCAGAGGCCTGAGTGGGAAGGCGGTTTTGACATTGGCCGCTGCTGCAGGGTGGATACAATGGGAGGGGGTGCGGTTCCGTAATCACCCAGCCGGCAGCCCAGGGGAGCCAGCTGCCTGAAACCAGATTTCAAGGCGGCTCAACCTTAAACCCACAGGATTCTTTTTCCGTCTTCCACCTCCCCTTCCCAAATGTGGGAGGGCTGTGCGAGAGGGCTGGGCGGGAAGGGAAGGGCCCAGGGTGAGGAAGACACATACTTTAAGGTTTGTTCATGCAGGCTTGGGCAACACACCACACACACACACACACAGATGGCAGCCTCTCACTCCCAGAGCGTCTGCACTGCCTAATCCGCAGAGCTGACACTGTCCAGTGATTCCTCGGGCAGCCCAGGCCTCGTCCAGGGGGATCCTGGAGTTCTGCTCTCCCTCCGGAAGCTCCCCCCACCTCCAATGTGTTTCCAATAGAGCTTAAAACTAACATGGCTGCTTTTGTTTACTTCCTCATTGGTATGCCAGCATCATGGATCATGCCAGCCCCAGCAGCGGCACCAGGACGCTCATTACATAAACAGCAGCTGGAGAAGCAGGACCGGGTCACTGCTGTGGTGACTTCCCGTAGGGCTTACAGAAACAATGTTGGGGGAGGGCGCTGCGCAAAACAGAAAAGCAACCCCTAAACTCCACCTCTGACCCCCCCCCCCCGCGCATGCACACACCCCAGTTCCGTAAAGAACTGGAACACAGGTGAGGGAATGTAACGCAGTAGCGATCTGGGGCCCTTCTTTCCAGGATCTCGCCCCCTCCCCCGAACTTTCAGAGAAGAGTTTGGAAAGGGGGGATGGCGGGCTAATAGCCTGATGTCACCCTCCTCAGCCTGTTAAGATGAATGGTTCCCCAGGCAAGAGGAAGAGTGTGTGTGTGTGGTACTTGCCCGGATCTCATTCCTCCGGATCTCCACGTCGCACACCGAGTGTCCCTGATGCGCACCGCTGTAGTAGCAGCAGTACTGGCACACGGCCACCTGCTCGGCCTCGCAGTGGTAGAGGCGGTAGGCGTTGTGCTGCGGGCAGCTCCAGGCCCGCACGTCGTCCGCCTCCACCAGGAGGTGCCCGCGGGCGGTGGAGGGCTGCTGCAGGTGCGTCTGCACGTGGGACTGGCAGCAGGGCGCCTCGCAGCGCAGGCAGACCTTCTGCGCGGGCAGCGGGGGGCCGCGGCGGCAGAACACGCAGTGCAGCGCCGCCGGCGGCTTCTCCACGTGCAGGGCGTTGAACTTCTCCACGATGTTGGTGAGCTTCAGGTTCTTCTCCAGCCCCGGCTTCTGGTTGTAGGCCTGGTTGCACTCTGGGCAGCGCACCAGGCCGCTGTCCTTGGCCCACGCTTCGCCGATGCAGCCCCGGCAAAAGTTGTGTTTGCACGGCAGCTGCACGGGCTCCACGAAGACGTGCAGGCAGATAGGGCAGATGAGCTCCTCCTCGAAGCAGTTCTTCCAATTCTCCGCCATGGCGGATGCGGCCAGGGGGTCCTGGCAGGCCTCCCCAACTCCCCAACCCTGGGGGTCCGTCCGCAGCGGTGGACCCACGGAGCCCGGAGCTCCGGCTCCCGGCGGCCCCGACAGTCGCTCAATCACCAGCGTCTTCCGCGTGCCCGCTCCCCGAAGGAAGGAGCCTCGGTCCCCGCGCCCCGCGCGCCGCGGCCGGCGTCTCCTCCTCCTCCTCCGCCCGAGCGCTTAGCGGGAGGCGGCGGACTGCGCCAGGGCCGCGGCTGGGGCACCGGCCCGGGAGGGGAGCGCTGGGCTCCAAATTCCATATAAGAGGCCGCTTCCCCGTCGGTGCGGCTACGGCAGCTGCGGCCCACAGCCTGCGCTCGGCCCCGCAGCGGACATAGGGGCGCGCCCCGAGGCGGACGGCGCCCGGGAGCCGCACACTTCCTCTAACGACGGCCGCGGCGATAGTGGCTCCCGCCTGGCTCGGTGACGCCGCGCCTCCCTCGCCTGGCCCCGGGCCCGAGGTCCGAGGGGGCCCGGGAAGCGAATGCGATCGCAGCCAAGGGCTTCTAGAGGCGGACGGGGCGGAGCAGGCGAGCCGCGGGTCTTGGGGTCGGGGCGCAGGCGGACCCCCACGGGCCGGCCGGGTGCGGGCTGCGGGGCGCGGGCGGTCGGACTCCGGGGTGCTGCTTGCGCGCTGGGGCAGTCATTCAGATGAAATTCCAGTCCCCGGCCAGAGACACCAGCCCGCCTCTGCCTTCCTCCTCCCTTCACAAATAGAAACGGAAGGGGGAGGGAGAGAAGTGGAAAAAAAAAAAAGCCAGAAAGGGAGGGAGGAAGGGAGGGAGAAACCCCGGAGGTGCTCCGGCCTGACCCCCCTCGCTGCTACTTCTGCGCTCCCCGGAGGACCCGCGCCGAGCCCGGCGCCCCAAGCCGCAGAAAGACCCCACTCTCCGTCTCCGCGCTGGGCGGGCGCCGCGGCTCTGCCGAGGAAAACAGGGATTGATCAAACTAGAAAGGAATTTTTCTCAACTGCTAATGAACGGGAGGCTCGGCTCCCGGCCTCCCCTCCCCCCGCCGGCCCTTCCCCTCCGCCCCCTCCCCCCCACTTTCTTTTCTTCTCGGCCTCTGCTCCGGCCTGGAAGGCTCCGGGGCTGCGGTCGGAGCCAGCCTGCGGCGGCGGGGCTGGGCCAAGCTGCCTCCTCACAGCCCAGCCATCTTGGGCTCCTGGCGGCGGCGGCGGCCGGAGGTCCCGGCCGCGCGCACTCGAGGGTCCCGTAGCTTTTTTTTTTTTTGGTGATGGGGGGGATTTTTTTTCCTCTCAAAGGAGAGAGCTGGCGGCCTCCAGAGTGGAGGAGAAAATGCCAAGTCCTGATTTCTCTCCACCTCTGCTCCACCCACCCTAATCCTTTCCCCAAAAAATTACAAAGATTAGAATTGGAAGAAGTCGGCAGAAAGGCGAGCGCCCGCGGCCCCCCGGCTGCTGCCCAGGAGACGCGTCCGGGGCGGGCCCGCACCAGTCGCTCCGTCCGTGAGTCCGTTTGTCCGCCTGCAGCTTCTCAAGTGAAGGGAGGGCACTGCAAGCAGGGTCTCCGCAGAGGCCGTCGTTTCAGAGCTTTATCCACAGATCAAAAAGAGAGGAGGCAAAAAAAAAAAAAGAGGAAGAAACCACCCCCCAGCCCGAACCCTCATCACAGCCACCTTCAGCCATCTTGCGCATATTATTTCAGGAATAATCTGTTTAATAAAAATAGCTGCGTCTCCAGCCCCTTTCCCCGCATCCTGGGGGCCCGCCCCCTTTTAATACTAATCTCAATAATAAAAATGATCGGTGGGCCGGGCAGCTGGAGATGCCTTTTCCTGCCTCGGCTCCCCTTCCTCACGGGAAAGGCTGGGGGGCTCGCCCTTGGAGCGGGGGTGCGTCCCAGCGGCCCGCCGGCCTGCCCCGCCGCCGACGCACCCTCGCCGCGGCCGCCGCCAAGGCGAGCGGGGGGAGGGACGAGGCCCGTGGGACCGACTGGAGGGGCGCACCGGGGTCCTCGGCGCCCCGCCGCGGCCCAATGTACAATGCGTTTCGAGCTGAGTCCTGGTGTCAAGGTGGAGACCCGGGAGGGCAGGAGACGGCAGGAAGCCGGGCTCCGGGTCCTGGGTGGGAAGAGGCGAGGAGGTGGGGGGAGGGGGTGGTGTCCCTACATCAAGGCCGGTCCCGCTACGCGGAAAGGGGGGCAGGGAGACCGGAGGAGGGGGGAGGTGAGGAGAAAGCGGCAGGCGGCGCCTTTAATCAGCACCCGCTGGTTCAGCCCACCGGGCACTGGCGAAATAAACGGGCGAGGGGGAGGGGAAGGGGGCGAGGCGTAGTTTCCGGAAGTGCTGCTGCAGCTGCTGAGGCGCCTGGCCCCTCCCTTCCCCTCCCCGGCTGTAATTGGGGGCTGTTCCGGAAGCTGCTTATCCCATTGGTCCTCACGCTGAGGCTCCGCCTTTTTAAGGCGTGGTTATGCCGAGAGCCTCACGTGACTCCCACTAACTTCGCTACATTAAACATTGGGTGAGTGGCTGGGTGGGGGTTCCACGTTTCTTAAAAGGGCGATGATGCCACTTCTTAGTGAGAATCATCTTCCTGGCTCTCATCACCCGTAGCTGTTTTTACTTGAGCGTAGAAAAAAGGGTTTGTCAATCAGTCTGCAGGTCAATCCGGTAGAAAATGGGCTGGGAATTGTAACATTCACCCATGTCCTTAGTATTTCCCCCCCACACACATCCCGAAGCTTGAAACTAGATGGATAGGCATTACTATCCTTTTCTATTAATAAGGAAACTCAAGCTTAAAGATGTGAAGTAACCTCCCGAGGTCAATTAGTTGCTCAATAAATATTCTGTGTAACAAAAGACTTAATGTGCACGGTATTTTTGTAGGCCAGAGGATTTCCTGGCACACATACATGTGCACATACATGTGTATATGAACATGTGTGTAGAGTAGTTTCTCTAAAAGTAAAAGGGCATACACACAAAGAACTGGGGAAAAAGTGACATTTGAGCTGAGACCACAGTGCTTAGGAAGAATCAGGCAAAAGGACAACTTGGGAAGAATGTGCTCCTCTGAAGGTAAAGCAAATGCAAGAGCAAGGGACCTGGCCTGTTTCAGGGCAGAATGATGTCTTGTGGAAAGGAGAATTTCAGGAAGGGGCCAGGGCACCCAGAACAGTCTAAAATAAGTAATTTGGACTTCAAGTTGGCAGTGAGCAACTGTTAGATTTGCTATATATTTAGAAAGCAGAACCAACAAAACTAAACCTTTGGATCAGATATATGGAATTCATGCAGTAATAGTAGAGATAAGATGATGGAAATATACTTCCAGCTGGGTGCCAGTGGATCAAGCCTTGTAATCCTAGCTACTCAGGAGGCGAGAATCGTGGTCTGAGGCCAGCCTAGGCAGAAAAGTATATGAGACTCTTATTTCCAATTAACTACCAAAAAAAAAAAAAAAAAAACAAAAAAAACTGGAGTAAAACTGTGGCTCAAGTGGTAGAGTGCTAGCCTTGAGCAACATAGTTAAGGAATAGAGCCTAGCCCCCATGTTCAAGCCGAAGGACTGTCACACAGAGATTCACAGATACACACAAAAAGTAGGGACCGGGAGTTTGGCCTAGTGGTAGAGTACTTGCCTAGCATGCGGGAAGACCCAGGTTCGATTCTTTACTACCACATACATAGAAAAAAAGTCAGAAGTGGTGCTGAGGCCCAAGTGGTAGAGCTCTAGCCTTGATAAAGTCCAAGGACAGTGCTCAGGCCCTGAGCTCAAGCCCAGGACAAGAAAAAAAAAAAAGTACTTCCGCAATGTCACAATGTAGTATATCTTTCTGAATTGTATTTTATTTTAATTTTTTTTTTGTTGGTTGTAATCCTCAGATCTCAGCCTCCTGAATTGCTAGGATTACAGATGTGAGCCAAGGAGTGCCTGGCTTTATTTTCGAGACAGGCTTTCTTTCTTTTCTTTCTTTTTTTTTTGGGGGGGGGTCATGGGTTTGAACTAGGCCTGGGTACTCTCCCTGAGCTCTTCAGCTCAAGGTTACCACCCTACCCCTAGGCCTGGACGCTGTCCCAGAGCCCTTCAGCTCGTGGCTCCTGCCCTACCCTTGAGCCAAGCCCCGTTTCCGCTTTTCTAGAGGTTAATTGGAGATGAGTCTCAGGTCTTTTTGTGCCTAGCTGGCTTTGAACCTTGATCCTCAGATCTCAGCCTCATGAGTAGCTAGGATTACAGGTGTAAGCTTTCTGTCACCTATGCCCCCCCCCCTTCTGCCCTGTGGTACTAGAGATTGAAATCAGGGCCTTGAACTTAGTAGGCAGGCACTGTGCCTGGTCAAAACTGGACTCTGTGCCTTAGCTTTTTCCACTCAAGTCTAGCACTCTGCCATTGAGCCACAGCTCCAGGTCCAACTTTCTGGTATTTAGTAGGAGATGTCTCAGATTTGTCTACCGGGGCTGGCTCTGAATTTTGATCCTCAGATCTCAACCTCTGGAGTAGCTAGAGTTACAAGTGTGAGTTATGAGTTTATTTTCTTTAATTGTTTTTGAGACAATAACTCATGTTGACCTGGAACTTGAGATCCTCCTGGTTCAGCTTCCCGAGTGCATGTGCTACCATGCTCACTATCTTTACAAACCTTAAGATACAGATATAGGGGTATGTGTGTGTATGTATTTCCCTCTGTGCTTACAATAATTTTGTTTTACTCATTTTTTTTATTTGTCAGTCCTGGGGCTTGAACTCAGCACCTGAGCACTGTCCTTAGGCTTTCCTGAAGGCTAGCACTCTACCACTTGAGTCACAGAACCACTTCCGGCTTTTTTCTATATTTGTGGTACCAAGGAATTGAACCCAGGTCTTCATGCATGCTAGGCAAGCACTCTACCACTATGCCAAACTCCCGGCCCACTTATTTTTTTTTCCCCTTGTATATACTAGGCTATCACTCTTCCATTGAGTTCTTACATCCCCAGCCCTGTTTTACATGTTTTTTGTTTGTCTTTTCTTTTTTGGTACTGGGGATCGAACCCAGGATATTGCACTTGCTAGGCAAGGGCTTTGTCACTGAGCTACATCCCAGCCCACATTGGGTTTTTGTTGTTGTTGTTTTTGCCAGTCTTGGCTTGAACTCAGGGCCTGAGCACTGTCCTTGGTCTTTCTCAAGGCTAGCATTGTACCACTTGAGTCACAGTACCACTTCCGGCTTTTTTCTACGTTTGTGGTACAAAGAAATCGAACTGAGGTCTTCATGAATGCTAGGCAAGCACTCTACCACTAGGCCAAACTCCCAGCCCTTTACATTGGTTTTAAGCTTTTCTTTCTTTATTGGTACTGGGGATCAAGCCAGGGTTTTGAACTTACAAAGTCCCAGCCCATGTGAAAGTATGTTATGAGAATTAAAGCAGTAGTTTCTTATGTTTGTTTTGTTTTTTGGGGAGAAGGGCAGCATTGGGGTTTAAACTCAGGACCTCAAACTTGCTAGGCAGGCTGTCTGCCACTTGAGCTACATTCCTAGCCCTCAATTTCTTAATTAACATAATATTTGTACATGAGGTATAGTTGAATAATTTGTATGATATATAATGTATATAGGATATATAGTATATATGATGACCAATATATAATTTTTGGGGGGTCAGTTTTGGGGCTTGAACTCAGACCTGAGCCCTGTCCCTAAACTCTGGCTCAAGGATAGAACTTTACAACTTTGAGACACAGCTCTACTTCCAGTTTTTGAGTGGTTAATTGGAGGTAAGAGTTTCACAGGGACTTTTCTGCCTGGGCTAGTTTTGAACTGTGACCCTCAGCTATCAACCCCCTGAGTAGGCAGGATTATAGGTGTGAGCCATTGGCACCACCAACAATTTTTTTTTTTGCCAGTTCCAGAGCTTGAACGTAGGGCCTGGGTACTGTTCTTGAGCTTTCTCAAGGCTACTTGAGCCACAGCACCACTTTCAGCTTTTTCTGTGTATGTGGTACTGAGGAATCGAATCCAGGGTTACGTGATGCGAGGCAAGCGCTCTACCACAAGACCAAACTCCCAGCCTTAACTATTTATTTTTATTTTTAATTTTAATTTTTTGGCAAGGCCTGCGGCTTAAACTCAGGGCCTGGGCACTGTTCCTGAGCTTATTTTGCTTATGGCTAACACTCTACCACTTGAGCCACAGTACTATTTCTGGTTTTTTTCTATTTATGCGGTACTGAGGAACCCAGGGCTTCATTCATGCTATGCAAATACTCTACCACTAATCTACATTCCCAGCCTTTTTTTTTTTTTTGTCAGCCCTGGGGCTTGAACTCAGGGCTTGAGCACTGTACTTGGATTTTTCTCAAGGCTAGAGCTCTACCACTTGAGCCACAGCACCATTTCCAGCTTTTTCTATGTATGTGGTACTGAGGAATCAAACCCTGGTCTTCGTGCATGCTAGGCAAGCACTCTGCTACTAGGCCAAATTCCCAGCCCCATTCCCAGCCCTTTTAGTTGTTCTTACTTCTGAGAATTGAGCCCAAGCTATAGTGCATGGTTGAGCTTTGACCATGCTCATGTGGACTTGTGTTTTTCTAGGGGTGGCCTCAGACCATGATTCTCTTACTTATCTTCCTGAGCACAGCTGGAATGGCTTCTCAGACTGGCCTTCAATCTCAGTCCTTCTCAATCTCTGCCTCTTGAGTATCTGTGATTATAGACACAGGCCACTACATCTAGCCTCAGAAATCTTTTCTTTTTTTTATTTTTTGGCCAGTCCTTGGGATTGAACACAGGGTTTGTGCGCTGTCCTTGGACTTTCTCAAGGCTAGAGCTCTACCACTTGAGCCACAGCACCACTTCCGGCTTTTTTTTTTTCCTATGTATGTGGTACTGATGAATTGAACCTGTGTCTTCATGCATGCTAGGCAAGAAAGCACTCTACCAGTAGGCCAAACTCCTGGCCCCAGACATCTTTTTTTTAATTTCTCTAGTGTGGCTAGGATAGAAAGAAAACCTAGACATCTCATTTGTATTAATCTCATATAATCCTTGCAAAAACTATGAGGCAGGGCCGGGAGTTTGGCCTAGTGGTAGAGTGCTGGCCTACCATGCACAAAGACCTGGGTTCAATTCCTTGGTACCACATACATAGAAAAAAACTGGAAGTGGTACTGTGGCTCTAGTGGTGGAGCTCTAGCCTTGAGAAAGTCCAAGGACAGTGTTCAGGCTCTTAGTTCAAGCCCCAGGACTGGCAAAAAAAAAAAAAAAAAAAATCTGTGAGGCAAGGATACTGTGATAGATCACAGTATATAGTCACACAGATGCCTAGAGCATAATGTGGGTCTGGGATGGACGAGCTATTTTACTGTTTCCCTCTTTTGTTGGGCTTCCTTCACCATTGCTTCCACTGCACTAGGAGCTCCTTCAAGCCGGCCTGTGTCCATCTCCTGGAAGCTGAGAATCCTTGTACACCTTTGCTGAAAGGTTTTTACCATTCCCGCTGTGCTGCTGTTGAGACTCCACAATGCACAGCTGGCCTGCCAGTCTTATATGTACAGCAGCTCCATTCTCAATGCCCTCAGGACTCACATGAGACTGAACTGGGTGTTGGCTACATTGGAGAAACAAGAAACAGGATGGCTACCCTCTGAGTCCAATAAAACCAACCAATTCTCATTGCAACCTCTTCAAAAGTCTCCTTCATCCCACCAATTACCCAGCACTGTACTCAAAGCAATCCCCATTCTGCCTTCCCAAGACTCTCTCCATAAGGAAAAGAGTGGACTGGGTCAGTCCCATGGGCCCCCCAGAAGGGTCTGAAGAGAGATGCCTCTCCTAGCTACATCCTGGCCTGGGGACACAGCTTTCTCTTCAGTGTATTACCCCCCTTTCTCCCCCCTTACCTCACCACTTGCAGCTGCCTCTGCCTGGCAAGTGGGGACCAGTCACTTCCTGCTTGCATTCTTCTTCTGGTCCATGCCAATTTGGCAATCTCTAAGATTTCTCAGCCCCCAAGGCCCAGAAGCTGTGGCCCCTTCTCCAGAGTTCTGGCCTCTCAAAAGAGGCAGATTTTCACCTGAGGAAATCACAGGCTTTCATGAAGGAGACATTACAGATTACATAGCAGATACGATCTGTAATGATGTCTTTGCTCTAGAGACCTGGTCTAAGTCCTGGAGCCCTTCTTTCTAGAGACAATTCCGGCTTGGTGCTGTTTCCCCAAACCACCGCAGCACAGGCTCTCTACATTCTGTATTCTGTGGGGAGCAAGAACTTCACCCTGACTCTGTGTCTTTTTAGGACAGAGCCTAAAAAAAGAGAGGGGTTGAGGCCCAGGCCAATTCTCACTTTACACTGAACATAGGGTCTGAGACTACTACTCCTTATCAGAGTCCAGAAAGAGGTCACAAAGGAGGAATTCTAACCTCCTCCCAGGGGATGTCCCCAGCAGCTGGGTGCATAGATCCTGCCTGCGATGTCCTAGGCCTTCCATAACCAGCTCCAGCAGAATCCCCTGGTGCTGCCACTCCATCTTGAGGACCATGAGCGAAGACCATGCTGCCTGCCAGGACAGAAAACCAAGGCTAGCAAGGAAAAAGAGAAAGAATGTGTGGGAACTCTGGGAAAGCCATCCTGCCTTTCTCAAGGCCCCTTGAGTTGCTGAATCCCTATGCTTCCTCTTTACCCAGTCCAGGCTGAAGGGAGTTGCTAGAAGGGTGAACTACCCTGGGCTACCCAGCATGTTTTCTAGTTCTGATTTTTGGGATTCCCCCCCGCCCCGGTCCCAGGGTTTGAACTCAAGGCCTGGGCTCTGTCCTTGAGCCTCTCTGTGCTTCCAGCTTAAGTACTCTACCACTTGAGCTATAGCATCACTTTTAGCTTTTTCTGAATAGTTAATTGGAGATGAGTCTCATGGACTTTTCTGCTGGGGCTGGCTATGAACTGGAATCCTCAGATCTGTTATGAGCATGAGCCACCACGGCCTGGCTGTTTTCTAGTTCTGAAATTGCCCCCTTTTCCAGATCCTGAGTCTTCCCCCAGGCCCTGGACTAGGAGGCTGGATCTAGATGCTTAGTGAAGACAGCAGAGGGCTAGAAGTAGGCACAAGACTCCCAAATTGGCTTGGCATTGATGGCTCACACCTGTAATTGTACTCCGGAGGCTGAGCAGACAAATCTGAGACTTTTTTTTTCTAGTCAGCCATGGAACTTGAACTTACATCCTGAGCTCTTTTGCCCTACCTCTTTGAGTCATATTCCACTTAGTTTTCTGGAATTGAAGATATGTCTCCCTGACTTTCCTGCCTGGACTGGCTTTGAATCACGATCTTGAGATCTCAGCCTCCTCAATAGCTAAGATTACAGGTGGGAGCCCCCACAGCCCAGCAAATTGGAGACCTTTATCTTCAATTAATCAGCCAAAAGCCAGAAGTGGAGGTGTAGCTCAGTGGTAGTGTCAGCCTTGAATGAAAAAGCTAAGAGTGTCAGGCCTTGAGTTTAAGCCCCAGGACCAGTACAAAAATAATTTTTTTTGTCAGTCATGGGACTTGAACTCTGGGCCTGGGCTCTGTCCCTGAGCAGGAACTCAAGGCTAGCTCTCTTACCACTATGAGCCACAGCACCATCTCCAGTTTTCTGGTGGTTAACTGGAGATAGGAGTCTCGTGAACTTTTTGTGCCTGGACTGGCTTTGAACCGCAATCCTCCAATTTCAGCCTCCTGAGTATTTAGAATTACAGGCATGAGCCACCAGGGCCCAGCCAAAAAATGGTTAAAAATACTTTCAAACTGGGGTTCTCTTTCCAATGAAGAGGTAGGAAGAAGAGGAATGAAGCGGCAAAGATTAGGTCTCACACACTCATCACCCCACGGGCCATATTCCTTAAAGGAATCAAGGCCAAGAGAGCTGAGGGTGTAAAGTCATTAGAGCACTTGCTTAACATGGGTGATCTCCAGCAACTCTATTAACTAGTATTAAAAACTGAATATAAGGGCCAGGAGTTTGGCCTAGTGGTAGTGTTTGCCTCGCATGCATAAAGACTCAGGTTCAATTCCTCGGTACCACATACATAGAAAAAGCTGGAAGTGGTACTGTGGCTCAAGTGGTAGAGCCCTCGCCTTGAGAGAGCCCAAGGACAGTGCTCAGACCCTGAGCTCAAGCTCAGGACTGGTAAAAAAAAAAAAAAAAAAAGACCCCCCTCCCACCAACAGACAATAAAAACCAATGAGGGAGAGCCTGTACCTGCCATTGTTTCTGCTTGATTTCAGACACTGCATGAGCCCACACCTTGACACCCTTGCACTCCCAGCAACACTTCTTTTGGGTCTTCCTTATTCCACTTTTTCTTTTTTTTTCTTTTTTTGCCAGTCATGGGGCTTGAACTCAAGGCCTGGGCACTATCCCTGAGGTTCTTTTGCTCAAGGTTAGTATCCTACCACTTGAGCCACAACACCACTTCTGGCTTTTTCTGTGTATGTGGTATGAGGAATTGAACCCAGGGCTTCATGAATGCTACGCAAACACTCTAACACTGAACCACATTCCAGCTCTGTCCTCCATCTTCTAAGTGACTGGTAAGACCCATGCTTCCTGCTCACCTACTGTAGACAGCCAGAAAGAAGCACATGACCCAGGCACTTCTGCAAATATGTTTAATGCACTTAGATTACACAGAGGAAAGGGGGCAAAAAGGAATGTCATCTAAGTGAGTCACTCAAAAATTCTTACAAAAGTCCCGAGCTGGCTGCAGCCTCAGGAACCAAGTCACCACTGACTTTAAAAACTAATATAAAACTTTACAAAGCCTGCTCGTTGCAGCATTCAGGTACTTCTACACAAGGAAGGACTCCTGATTTGTAACAGAGACGCAGGCATTTCACCTGGGGCAGAGGTCTCGGCAGCTAGAGGGAAGACCAGATAAAAAAAAAATAAGAGTCCAGGGACTTCTCCACTAGTCTGCCCCATAGGGGCACTGACCATCCATCAGGTTTCCTCCTTACTCTCATCTCAATCCCAGCTCCAAGATTCTAGGGCTAGTTTTTAGAATATTCTAGCTCTTCTAAGTTCTCTCCAAGGTCTCTCCAGTCCTGTCCCAGAGCCTTGTTTTTTCAAAGAGGAAACTACACCAGCTTCTCTGCCAGGTCCAGGACTTTGAAAGAGCCACTGTGCCACTCAGAATGCTAGCTAGCCTCACCATCCCTTTGCAACCCACAACAAACCAGGGTGGCCACACAGGTGTCTGCTTTAGGTAACGACAAACAAGAAGCACCTTCTCAGAAGCTCTGACATTCGGGGTCTGGAGGATACAGGAAAGTGATAAGCTCCTCCCATAAGAGGTTGAGTGCTCCTGAGTCTGAAGCTGTGCTGGGCTTGGTACAAAGGACAGCCTGGCTTGATCCTCGATCTGTGATCCCTCTTACCAGACAGCAGCTGAATGGAAAATTCTCTTCCTGAAAAACTTCTGGAAGAAACCAGAGCCCAAGGGAAAGGTGGCCTAGTCAGAGCTGGATGAGGGCCTGTCACTCTCCTGGACCAAAGCACTGTGGAGAAATGATGGAGGCTTGGTTCCAACAGGATCTTGGATATTCATGGGTTCCTGGGCTTCCTGGGCTCGTTGCTTCGGAGCTAATGAACTGCCTTCTTCTGTTAGCTCCCAATCCTCAAGAACCAGGCCAGGAAGCCAGAGCCAACTGTCAGCCTGCAAAGGCCCTTTAGGCCTGGGGTAAGTTGTGGACCAGATGCTTCACATGCTGATGGCAAAACTTAGTTCCCAACACACATACCCTCCTCAAATCAGGCAGAGGAAGGTAGAGCAAGCTGTAGCTAGGAGCCCTCAGGCAAGTTTCCAGGGAGATTTAGGGAGACCAGGGCCAGAATATCCAGGAATAGGAGGCACCTCTCTGACCATGAAGAGTGAGAAGGTAAGAGTTACAGAGCTATGGTGGAGGACAAGTGTCCTTATGGAAGTCTTGTTGCCAGAATGAGTTCCAGAAGGGCTTCTGTCTTAGCTGGTAAAGGCCTGTAACCAGTTTCTCCCAAGTTCTCTGGGTGGGTCTGACTTGTAGCTCTGAGCTTAATGTCAACAAGACAACCCTGCGATACACAAAAGGCCAGACCTAGTAGTTACTTAAGGGGTCCAAGTCCTGTCCTCTGGAGGCTGCTCCTTGGTAGATCTTTCAGCAGAGAAATCTTGTTCCCAATGGGCCTCTTAGGGCACCCCTGAAGGTATCCATGTGGGTGGAAGGAGTAGATGGGGCAAAGAGGAAGTGCACATAATCCTGACAGATAAAATCGATGTTCTGAAGATGTCTGAAGGTTGAATGTGAAGCAGCAGTTTAAGAGGGCGGGAAAAGGGTTTGCTGATTCCAGGTCAGGAGTGAGAGAGACCTCAAAAGGAACTCCTAGCCAGGCACCAGTGCCTCACGTCTATAATCCTAGCTACTCAGGAGGCTGAGATCCTGAGGATCACAATTCAAAGCCAGCCTGGGCAGGAAAATCTATGAGACTCATACCCAAGAACTAAAAAGTCAGAAGTGGAGTTGTGGTTCAAGTGGTATAGTGCTAGCCTTGAACGTACAAAGTTCAGGGGCAGATGGGCTGGGATTTAGCTTGCCTAGCAAGTGCAATGTCTTGGGTTTAATCCCTAGTATCAAAAAAGATTTAAAAAAATCAGTTAACAAACAAACAAACAAAAAAGTTCAGGAACAGTGCCTAGCACCTGTGGTTTAAGCCCAAGGACTAAAGGAAAGAGGGGAAAGAGAGAAAGAGACAGAGAGAAACAGAGACAGAGACACACAGACAGACAGACAGACAGACAGACAGACAGAGATAGAGACAAGGAACTGAGAGGTTGTTGTCTTCTGGAAGGTCAACTGTGAGATCTGTAGAACTGAAGGTAAAGAACCAAGGTACCACAAGTAGCCAGGATGAAAGAAAAAGAGACAGAGCAAGGGTAAAGAATAAGACAAGAATAGATGGAAGAATGGTGGAGGGCAGTATCAGCAGAATCAAAGTAAAAGAGAAGTTGAGAGATTGACTTTTCTTCTTCCTTTTTTTCTTTTTAAGAGTTGTGGGGCTTGGACTTTGGGCCTGAGTGCTGTCCCTAAGCTCTTCAGTTCAAGGTTTGTGCTCTGCCATTTGAACCACAGCTCCACTTCTAGCTTGTTCTGTGTATGTGGTACCAAAGAATCAAACCCAGGGCTTTGTACATGGTAGGCAAGTACTCTACCACTAGGCCATGCTCCTGGCCCCGACTCCTTATTTTTCATAAGCCAATCTAGAAACTGGGAAGCCCAGGGGTCAAGGGAAGGGATGCGGTGGTAAAAGAGCAGAAGACCACAGGCTCTTAGTGGAAAGTGGGGGTAGTCAGTGAGGTTCTAGGCCTTACAGCCTTGCATTCTCCTTGGTAGGCTTGATTGGGTAGAAAAGTGTTAGAAAATAGGGCTGGAGCCAATAAAGCCTTAGTCCTTGAAGTCCCCTCAACCTTCTGGGACCTGGTTTACTTGGAAAACAACCTGGACTCCCAAAAAACCAGGTTCCAGGCTGCATATAGTGTCTCTCTCTTCTCTTGCCCTAGGCTCAGCTGAGAAGAAAAGGCCCTGTGTGGAGCCAGCTCCTTTAGGGCCCAGCGCTAGCAGGCAGCACCGGGCACCTTCTCTGGAGGCAGTGCAGAGGGAGGCAGAGCCCTCGGCCCTTGTCTGAGGAATGCTAAAGTTCATCTTATAAAATTCTGTTTAAAAAACATTATATACATGACCTGTGAACATCTCTGCTGAGCTATAAAATACCATCCGGTTTCTACAAAATAAAATAAGGAAAAAGAAAATCAAACATACTCAGAGGAATTGTTCTGTGGCTGGAGCACCCTGACGAGTAAAGGCCTGTTCTGAACCAGGGGTACAGGAGGACAAGGCCTGTGCCCATCCAGAGGGTACACCATGAGTCCAGAGTCAAATCTCAAGCGAAAACCTGTGGTGGCAGCAGGTGGGAGAGTTGGCATGTGCCTGCTCACTGGCCCAGTGGAATGAGGGCTTGGTCACACGGGCTCGGCCAGCTTGGCAGGGGGGGGTGGGGTGCAGCTCTTGAGCTGGAGGTGAGGTGGGACCCATGGTTGTGCCTGCACAGCAATCCACTGAGCTGTGTGTGCAGCGCCTGTGCCATCATCCTCACACTTGTCTTTTAACTGGTAGGAATGGCATTTACACAGTTGTTACACTGGAAGTCACTCAGGGAGCAGCTGGGTTCCCTTTGGCCCCTGCAGGGCCCAGCTCAGGCTAGTGTAGTGGACTGTCGAACACCGTGTCAGGGAGGATGGAGACTTTGAGCTTCTTTTCAGGCCAGCTGTATTCTTTGGGAAGTTTGAACTGTGGAGGAAGCAAACATAGATTCAGAGCACACATGGTTAATACACTGCACAGCTTTTTTTTTTTTTTTCTAAAGATAGAGAATGCCAGGAGAGGTAAAACATTCACCTAGACCCGACCCCTGGATTTAGGGCCATGACAGGTTATTAAATAGTTTTTGCTTCCAAATCTGCACCCAGGTGGGCAACTAGGACCAAACAGCTGAAATTCTCACCCCTTCTTTCCTCTTGTCCTGCAAATAACTGGCCAGCTTGGGGGAGGGGTGTTTTCTAGCTATTTCTTCACTGTGCTGACCTCCTCCCTGCTCACTTCCTTGGTTCTGCCTCCAGCCACAAGCATGTTAGGAATCTGTTCCCTGAGGCCCTGGGGCTGGAAGATGGGGACCAGGGCAGGGTGCAGATGCTACGGGAAAGTGGCCGAAGTTTGTCATTGCCATGGCCTTTCTTTCTAAGACGGGAGAAGGATCCTAGAACCTGTCCTCCACAGCCTTTGTCAAAGGGTCTAAAGGGAGGGGGGTGGCAGGGAGCAGGAATTTGGCCTAGTGTAGAGTGCTTGCCTAGCACGCAGGAAGATGTGGGTTGATTCCTTGGTACCACATACATAGAAAAAGCTGGAGGCTGGGAGTTTGGCCTAGTGGTAGAGTGCTGGCCTAGCATACACCATACACATGAAGACCTGGGTTTGATTCCTTGGTACCACATACATAGACAAAAGCCGGAAGTGGTATTGAGTCTCAAGTGGTAGTGCTTAGGCCCTGAGCTCAAGCCCATGGCAAAAAAAAAAAAAAAGAAAAGAGAAAGCTGGAAGCCAGGCATGGTAGCTCATGCCTGTAATCCTAGCTACTCAGGAGGCTGAGATCTGAGGATCAAGGTTCAAAGCCAGCCCTGGCATAAAAGAACCTGAAACTCCAATTAACCTCTAGAAAATGGGAAGTGGGGCTTGGTTCTCCAGCTGAAGAGCACAGGGACAGCGCCCAGGCCCAGTTTAAGCCCCATGATCCACAAAAAAAGAAAGAAAGAAAGAAAGAAAGAGAGAGAGAAAGCTGGAAATGGCGATGTGACTTAAGTGGAGAGCTCTAGCCTTGAGAAAGCCCAAGGACAGCGCTCAGGCCCCAAGTTCATGTCCTAGGATTGGCAAAGAAAAAAGGGAAGGGGGCTCTAATTTAAGATCCACTTTATGGACCTTAATGCCAGATCTACCTTGTGGCCTTGTGGGAACACAGAAGTAGGACAAATGTGGTTTGGGACTAGTACATCATCAGAAAGAGCAAATCCACTTTCCCCTGCACATTTTCATCTGCTTCCCAAAGTCCCTTGCTTAGAGTGGTGTAAGTGATAGCTAAGGAGAAGCCAAGGTCTTCTGCCCCAGGAATCATTGGTCAGCTTCTTGTTTTGTTTTTCCCACTCACCAGGGGGATTCTGGTGGGGAGAGGAAAAGAGGCAGACATTTTATTTCTCTAGAGTGTAGGATACTGCATGTAGCCTGGCACACAGCTGGTGCTCAGTATAAGCTCACTGACTTGGATTAATGCTAGAGCTTGGAAGCAGAGTCTGTCTTTTATGGTTCTTACTGTCTCTGGGCTAAGCTACATGTCAGGGCCAGAGTGAAAAAGAAGAGAACAGTGCTCCCAGCCTGCCTAGAGCTGGGCAGGAGTAGACCCAGTGCAATACTTCCTGGCAGGCTCCTCCTGCTCTCCCTCTAATAAGGGATCATCCATGCCAGGACAAAGTGGAGAGTGGAGCAGGCTGTGGGGATAGCCTCTAGACAGGAAGGCAAAAAAAAAAAAAAGTCATTTTTAGTGACCTACTTTCCTAAGCTTCCCCTGGCTCCTGTCCCTCTTGCCTGGACTGTCCCTTTTCCACTCTCCTCAACACCAAGGCCCAAAGGAAGGAACAGGCTGGCACACCACCGCCTCAGCACGACAAGGCTCCTCCGGAAGTACTTTTGAGGAGTTGGCTGTGGTTTGTCTGATGGGGAGTTGGGCCTCAGAAGCCAGTGACTTGGGGGGAAGTGATTAACTGGCATAGATTGGGTGCTTGATGACTTTGGAATACGTTAATGAATTAATTTATCAAGCTATATCACAGGAGGCAAAGAAGACACTGCTCTCTTGGGGGGTGACTGGCTCTGGGTAATTTTTATCCACTCTGTGCCCAGTCCCTGGTAGGCAAAGATCCCTTCCAAGCACGTTTTCCAGCAGACAGGACAAGGAAAGGGTCTGTCTCTGCCACAGGCAGGGGAGGGCTTCGAGGAGCTCTCCAGGGGTCTGGGCAACTTGCTAATGTTCTACTAACCCATGAAGCATTGAGGCTAGGAGGCTCAGGTCCCACTGGGGTGCTGGTTAGTAGGAGGCAGGGGGAGGGGAAGGGACTTTCCAGAGTGAGGTAAGTCCCAGCAAATGAGGATGCCAGGAACAAGGAAGAAAAACAAAGGGGATTATGAACTCCATTCCAGTACCCCAGAGAGGGCGCCAAGGGGCGGCACAACCCTACCTGGCCTGCCAACTCCTCAGGCTCTGAGCTAGCCCGGAAGAGGCAACTTAAGAGGGGAGAGCTTACATTAGGGAAAGGAGGAAGGGAATGTGTGACTCCTGGGTGGCCTGAGGCAAAAGCCTCACTGCCCACCAGAACTCCCCAGTGGAATGTTCTCTGGCAGCAGATATGGGCTTTCTGTTAAGAACCTGCCAGGGAACAGCAGGGGCTGGGGGGAACTCATACTAGCCTGAAGGTCCTGGCTGCCTCTTCAATGAGGTTCTCAAGAGCTGGTGATTCAGACAATTTGCTGAGTGTCCTCATAAGGGTGGGGTAAGGAACAGTGATGGTTCATAGAAACAGAAATAAAGCCATTTAACATTTCCAGGGGCTCCTATCCAGCCTGTTTCTGCAACTTAGAGAGTGGCTCACAGATGCACACACACACACACAAGTGCACACAAATATGCACACACATGCTGGTACATGCTCCTAGATGTAAGAGAGAAATCAAGCTTAGGAAATCAGGCTTACTTCCTCTGGAGAAGTCAGATCTTCTAAGTCTTCCAGCATTTGCTCTACAAACTCTTCTGTCAACAGAATCTGGAGAAAAGGCACAAAATGGCTTTTATTTACACACACACAATATATATATATATAGTATTTAAAAAAGGTCTTAGCCAAGCGCTGATGAGCATACCTGTAATCTTAGCTATTCAGGAGGCTGAGATCTGAGGATCATGGTTTTATACCAGCCTAGGCAGGAAGGTCCATGAGACTCTTATCTCTAATAAACTACTCAGAAAAAGCTTGAGCACAAATTGGCTCAGGAATAGCAACCAGGCCCTAAATTAATACTCCAGGACCTGTTTTTTGTTTTGTTTTTGCCAGTCCCGAGCCTTGAACTCAGGGGCCTGAGCACTATCATTGGGCTTTCTCAAGGCTAGCTCTCTACCACTGGAGCCACAGCACCATTTCCAGCTTTTTTTTTTCTATATACGTGGTACCAAGGAATCAAACTCGGGTCTTCGTGCATGCTAGGCAAGCACTTTTACCACTAGGCCAAACTTCAGGCCCCCCAGGACCTGTTTGTTTGTTTGTTTGTTTTAACAAACAAACAAAAGCACAGAGAATGGTCTGTTGACAACATCTTCCTGGCTAGATCAGGCTCACATGTTCCCATCCCTTCCCCATAACTTAGAAAGGCAAAAGGAATGTATCTGGCTTTGGAATATAAGCTCTATCCAGAGGCTAGAAATGCCACCAGAGGTATATCCAAGAATAAGCAGAAAGGAAGAATGACAGAAGAAATTATATTGATCAAGATATACTCATAAACTGATATGGAGGATTGAAATCCACTCTTTAAAGATAATTTAAATAGGCCGGGAGTTTGGCCTAGTGGTTAAAGTGCTTGCCTTACATGCATGAAGACCCGGGTTCGATTCCTTGGTACCACATACATAGAAAAAAAAAAAAAGCCGGAAGTGGTGTTCAAGCCCAGGACTGGCAAAAAAAAAAAAAAAAAAAAAAAAGATAATTTAAATAAATAAGTAAAATTTACATGCTAAAATAAATTCATGGTCTCTCAGAACGGTCCTGCTAGCTCCAGTCAACCACTGAGCTCCTCAACCCTTTTTCTCTTCTGGATTCCCTCCAGCTTCCCACTCTTTGGCTCTAGTTTGACATCTGTCACCTTATGCTTTGTTGCTGAAGGTAGTCACCATTGGCTAGCACAACCACTACTCTTGTCTCCTAAACAAGTTTTCTCAGGCAGTAGAAAAGTCCACAGTGCTCAGAACCTCAGGCCTTGATCAACTTAATGAACTTTTTCGACTTTTCCTATGCTAGGCCAGGCTGAGTTTGCCCACACCTGTACTTTATCAGGTCCAGCAGAGGACATATTTCTTCTTCCAAAGTCTGATGCCTTCCACTCCCCCTCCTTGTTGACAAAGAGACTCCTAGGCTCTCCCAGGCTGTGGCTTTGACTGCTTTTCTACCAGGCCCTAAGCAGCCTGGGCAGGGCATAGAGGAAGAACTGCAATGGAATGAAGATCCAGAGGAAGGACGCCACTGAGGTAAACTCTCCTTGTGAGAAGACTGAAAATCAAGAACTTGAGAGAATGTCCATCAGTTTACCCCTGGGAGTAGTCCACTGTGATAAAAGCAGAAGTTCCCACATTGTGAAATAAGAGGGAAGAGAAAAGGAGAGCAAGGAAGGTCACTATGGTTCTCATAGTGGACCTAAAGGAAACATGTGAGTGATGAGCAAGAATATATCCCAAGTAAGAAGAAGGCGGGAGTTTGGACTAGTGGTAAGAGTGCTTGCCTAGCATGCATGAAGATGTGGGTTCAATTCCTTGGTACCACATACATAGAAAAAGCTGGAAGTGGTGCTGTGGCTCAAGTGGTAGAGTGCTAGCCTTGAGAAAGCACAAGGACATGGCCGGGAGTTTGGCCTAGTGGTTAAAGTGCTTGCCTAGCATGCATGAAGACCCGGGTTCGATTCCTCGGTACCACATACATAGCAAAAAGCCGGAAGTGGTGCTGAGGCTCAAGTGGTAGAGCTCTAGCCTTGAGAAAGTCCAAGGACAGTGCTCAGGCCCTGAGCTCAAGCCCAGGACTGGCAAAAAAAAAAAAAAAAAAAAAGAGAAAGCACAAGGACAGTGCTCAGGCCCAGAGTTCAAGGCCCAGGACTGCCCCCCCCCCAAAAAAAAAGAAAAGAAAAATCACTCCCATACCAGGTTCTACGCTGACTGCATCCTTACAGATGAGGAAACTAAGGCACAGATAGGTTATTATATAGCACATGCTCTGGGAGGCTCAGAAAGAAACATATTCCAGTTATGCCTGGGCTTGAAGCTTAGTCCCTGAAGTACTACTTTCAAATTCTGAATGCTTAGGTTCTAGAAATTTGTGTGTGTGTGTTTATGTGTGTGTGTGTGCACGTGCATGTGCACGCTGGTCTTGGGAACTGAACTCAGGGCCTGGGCACTGTCCCTGAGCCTCTTTGCATTCAAGGCTAGAGCTCTACTACTTGAGCCACAGTGCTACTTCTGGTTTTTTCTGAATAGTTTACTGGAGCTAAGTCTCATGGATTTTCCTACCTGGGTTGGCTTGGAACCACGATCCTCAGCTCTCAGCCTCCTAAGTAGCTAGGATTATAGACATGAGATATGGGTGTCTGGATAGAAATGTACTTCTCTATTCATTCTTCCAGGCATGATATGACATGACATGACATGACATGACATGGACAGGCATGAAGGCAGTGCACTTCCCACTTGACTCCTTCGGTTGACAGGACTTCTTTTCTAGGGTAGAAGCCCATAGTTAGGAACCAACAGCTTTGACCAAGGGCATATATCTTCTTACCAAAATGTCTGCTTTAGGAGCTCAGGTCTCAAGTGAGGATAGGGACAAACCTTTGAGTCAGAAAGAGAACAAAGCCAGCTAGCTCAGGGTAATGTCCACCAGAGGTACTCCTAACTTATTCTTCCTCCAACTTGCCTGGAGCGACTCTTCCTAGACTGCAGCTATACCCAGTCATAGAACTTTGCTCCACTGGAGATTCTTGCTATCTTTTTGGGGTGTGTGTGTGTGTGTGTGTGTGTGTGTGTGTGTGTGTGTGTGTGTGTGTGTGTAGAGGTTAGGGAAATTGTGGGGCTTGAACTCCCATTTTTTGTTTTCTGGTGGTTAATTGGAAGTTAAAACTCTCATGGACCTCGCTGTCCAGGCTGGCTTTGAACCTTGATCCTTAGATCTCAGCTCCGTGAGTGGTTAAGATTACCGGGGTGAGCCACCAGTACCTGCCTTCCTGCTACTCTTTTTCATTTAATTATTTACTTATTTATTTCTACCAGTGCCAGGGCTTGAACTCAGGGCCTGAGCACTGTCCTTGAGTTTTCTCAAGGCTAGCACTCTACCATTTGAGCTACAGCACCACTTTTGGCTTTTCCTATGTATGTGCTACTGAGGAATTGAACTCCGGCAAGCACTCTACCACTAGTTGAAACTCCCAGCACTTGCTACTTTTTATCCCAAGGTGTATACCACCAAGGCCAGAGTTTCTCTACTGGTTGTCACTAGTCAACTTGAGTAGTATAAAAGTCACATTTCATACTTTTAGCATTTCCAGGGCTTAGTGCAACCTTTGCAAATGTCAGATTTTTTTTCTTTTTTGTGAGTGGTGGGACTTGAACTGTGGACCTGGTCATTGTCCCTGAGCTCTTCAGGTCAAGGCTGCTGCCCTACCCTATCTTTGTAAATGACAGAACAAACACAGCGTGCCTTAAACTCAGTTATATCACAATGGCCCCAGTTTAGAGGGGGCAGGATTTATTTCTAACATAAATAATTTGAAGGGAGGAGCTTTCTGCCAGAATGGTAAATAGGTCTGGGATTAGAACTAGTACATTGCTGGGAGTAAGACAGGAGGTTAGGGGACTTATAGAGACAGTGGAAACTCAATTCCAAAAGGAATTCTTTTTTTTTTTTTTCAACCACAGGAAAGGTAATGCCACCAACCCTGAGTCTTGTCCTAAGGCAGTTTCTCTGACAAAGGTCTGGAATTAGTGCTGGAAAAGGGTCGGTTATGAAGGCTTTTTAGTATCTCTACCTCTAAGTCTAGCACTGTCTCTGTGTTGATTTATTCTGTACTTAGTTGGTGAAAGGTATGGCAAGACCTCACACGGAAAAACTCCAGTGGCTCCTCCATTTTCACTTTTGGTGATTTACTGGTTACTGCTGAAAAGCTCACAGTATTTAAAAAGAATTAAAGGGGGGGAATTATACACAAGATCTGCACGATATTAAGGGTGACATTCTCTGCAAAGAAACACGGCAGACTGTCATAGCTCCAGGCACCTAATTTAATTTCCTTTGGGAGTTAAACCTTAGAAGCTTAGATTGAACAAACAGGCCCTGTTCTTTGTGTATTTCAGAGCTGGAGCTGAGAATGTTAACAGATCTTATCAACAGGACACTGGAGATAGACAGCTATGATGGAGGAGCTCCTGGGAGCTCTCCCGAGGAACAGACCTGCCGTTGTGATACCACTGTGGGAAAAGCCTGTGTAGGTCTGGGGCTTGGAGCTCCTGAAGCTCACTGGGTCCCTGTGGAGCTCTCTGGCTCAGCCACAAATAATAATAGAAATGGCTAGGACAGTAACAGTGAAAATGGCCACTCTCTCATATTTTAGGACAGTCAAGAAATAACCTAGTTGTTATAGTAGGTTCCTCTTTCTGGTTTGGGGAAAGTGCCCCAGCTCTGGAAGCTTGAGTGTTTAGACTGACTTGTCTGTCTCTGACGGGGGAAGTAAGGGTAGTTGTAGCTTTTAGGAATGGCCTGGAAAATCATCAAACCCAAACCTTCCTATCCATGTCTTCTGACCACCTGTCACCTACTTAGTTCAACACAGCTAGATCTCCACCCCCTGTACCCCCATGCAGCATCAGACATACAGCTGCTACAATAATAGGCTGACCAACTCGAAAGGAAGACAAACCAAATTCTTTTTTTTTTTTTTTTGGGTACTGGGGATCGAACCTGGGATGTTGCACTTGATAGTTAAGCGCTTTGCCACTGAGCTATATTCCAGCCCAAGACACACCAAGATGGGTTGCGAACCACACCAGTGGGGCAAATTTCTAAACCAGACTGATGAATGCATACATTTCAACAGTTCCTCTAGCACAGAAACAAGCAACAGAATAGCGATGATGATAATAACAACAGCATTCTTTTATATTTGTACTCATGAAGAGCCAGGCATAAAACACTTAGGTCCATGTACAAACAGGAAGGAGACAGGAAGGAGATTGGGAAGAGACAATCTCTCAGACTTCAGAACAGTGCCTGATCTGGCAGCCCTCCTCTTATCGTGGGTGTGGAACCTTTTTACTGCCAAGGGCCACTTGGATATTTATAATGTAATTCTCCATACAAAATTATCAATATAAGCAGACAGCTATGGGCAGTGGCGATGAGAAGCATATGTATCTGTCCTGTCATATACCAAATGATTTTGCAAACCTTTAGCCAGGGAGATTTAAAAAAAAAAAAAAAAAATATATATATATATATATATGGACATGTGGAGATGCTAGGCTTCATGAACACAGAATTAAATACTCAAGGCCAAATCACATGTATTTTTTGGGGGGGTGTGGGTGTGGGTGGTGCTAGTCCTAGGACTTGAACTTATAGCCAAAGCATTGTCCCTGAGCTTTTTTGCTTGAAACTAGCACTCTACCACTTCTGGCTTTCTGGTAGTTTATTGGAGATAAAAGTCTCATGGGCTTTTCTGCCTGGGCTGAATTTGAACTGCAATCCTCAAATCTCAATCTCTAAGAGTAGCTAGGGTTATAGGCTTGAGCCACTGGCTGACATCTGAATTCTTTAAAGGCTCCCCAGGAGATCATGGTGGGGGTGAAATTCTGGGAAAGCAGCCCAGAGGGGAAAGGGTTTGGTCACAAGCTTTACCACAACCATCTGATTGGCTGAGTTGTATTGTCTTTGCCTTCCCTACCTTTTGTCATAGAGGGCCATGGGAATCTAGGCCAGCAACTCACTCCAGTGGACTCATACCAGCTGTTATAGACCAGCCTACCTAGCTGATAGAAAGGGATTATCAATAACCTCTCAATTCCATAGGTCTCAGCAAGTTCCAGAAAAGAACCTGAAACGTGATCTTTTGTCAGTAGCTGCCCTAGGCAGTCCAAGCTCTGCCACAACAGGGGCTCTGGTGCTATAGATCTGATGCTGATTTGATCCCAATGTCTGTGGTCAATGATATTTCTGAGTGGTTGACAATGCCCATTCCTTCCCCTTTGTCCAAAGCCTTGTTTGCTCTTCGTGTTGACACGTTGTTCTTGCTTCCCAACAAGTTTGGTTTTCTTTTCCCTCCCATTCCTTCTCTCATGGAAGGAAATGTGTTGTTTACAGTGGGAGGGCCTGCCAACAAGCTAGACTGGCACTAGCAATGGCAGTGGAGGTGGCAGGGGCCAGCAAATTGTCCTGCTTACTGTGACCCTACCCTCTGTCCAGGCCAAACAAAAGCTAGAAAACAGCCTGAAGACACCCCCATGCTGAGAAGGGCAGAGGCATTTGCTTCAGGGGGCTTTGGGGGCACAGGGAGGCCTCATTCATTTCCTGTTCTCAGGGGGTGATGGGAAGTTGGCTTTTGGTGGCCTGAAGCAGGCTGTTGGTTGCTGGGGACACACTAGGGCATTATAGTTCTCTTCTTTAAGAGAAAATACCTTCCTAAGCACAATGCTGGGCTTTAAAGCTTAAGAAGCATACCCCTAGACAATGAGGTCTCTGGGTCAGCCAACCAAAAATGTCTGAGGGGAAGAGGTGTGGCTAGTCCACCAGTGAAAGGAAGAATGACAGACATAAAAAGGGAGTTGTACAGGGCTCATGTGGAGAGTCCCAAGCCATCTTTTACAAAGTATCCACATGTGGCCCTTCCACTGCTGTAGATTGAGAGTACAGACTTGTCTGGAGAGGAATGGAGTCTGTCCCTGGGCTGGGGCAGAGCTTGGTGGTGATTTTTAGCCTGGCCAGAAGTAGCAGAGTCCACTTGAACAGCTTGGATGTCTTCTCCTGAGCCAGTGACCTTCTACTGGACTGCTAGAGTAGCGGAGGCTAGAAGCCCTGCCCGGGTAAGCTGTCAGATACCGCACAGCTGAAAAAACACGCAGAGGCTAAAAAAATCTATTCTCATATTTGGTGATGTGAACTCTCTATGACCTCTGAGACAGAGACTTCTTCCCTTCAGATGGCACTGTCTGGGGACTGAGGAACTACTCAGCTCTATGCCAGGCTCAGCTGAGAAGACAGACAGTCTGGTATCAAGGAGGAAGTTCACCAATGCCTTGGGTTGAGGGAATGCTGGGTGGAGGAGGGGCAAAAGAAGAGTTTGGCAGGCCTTCCCTTAGGGTCTAAAAGACCCTCTTTGTCAAGCTCCAGATTTGGCTGACAGACTTTACCATCTCAACAAGGGCGTCACAGCAAAGGTAGAAGGGATAGAACCAGAAGTCTTCTCGGTAAAGAGAAAAGCATAGCACTGGAGCCAAATCCCGCCTCTGGAGAAACTCTGAATGAATGCCCACTCCCTACACCTCTCCTGGCACTGTCTCTTCCCCACTTTTCCATGCACCATCACACTGACTTCCCTGAGATGGTACAAGGAGAGAAAGCAGGTGCCTGTCCAAGAGAAGGGGTTCAGGACCTGTCTGCAGTTACTCCATGAACTCCGGAAAGGAGCTCAGGTTCCCTAACCTTGGCATTTTCCTCTCAGTTCTCCTTTGTTATTTTCACCATGCAGAGTGTCTCTGCCTTGCTTTCCCTCTAGAGATAACAGGCCCGGGCCGATAGCCAGAGTCAGGTGCCAAGACTGGTAGTGAGGGCTTCCAAGGCTGCTAAAGGCTGATGCAAGAACATCATACCTGCCCTGTCACTTCAGCTGCGACCCACAGGAAGAGTTCACACGGCAGCCAAGAGAAGGGAAGTCCAGGTCCCTCTGTCCTTTATCTGTGGCATTTAGTTCTTTCCTGCTTTTCTGTCTCCAGAGAGCTGGCACCTGAATCCCAGAAGTGAGAGATGCTGCACGGTGAAAGGGTAGGCTCTCTGTGTTGGGTTCACCTTCTCTAGAGGTCTGAGACCTTCTTGGCACAGAGGAATGGGCCGCCTCGGTGAGTGTGAGTCTAACCCCAGGCCTCCAGACTCCTGGGGAGACAGGCAGCCTCTGAGGGAGACCTATTGGCCCACAAGTCATTACAAGCTCAGGTTCTCACAAGCCAAGGTGCTGTCTGTGACCACAGAGGCAAGACCCTAAAGGGGAAGGCGGCTGGCAGTCAGAGGCAGAAAATGCTGACTGCTCAAGGGAGGGGAGGAGGGATGGCGTGGGTGTTGGCTCGGTTGCTGAGAATCTTGTTGGTTGGGGCAGGGTCAGAGGGTTTCCCAGGGCTCCTCGAAAAGGGCCTGAGAAACCCCTCGGTGATCAAGGGTGCATGCCTGAAGAAGGGGGCCTCAGCCAGCCTTCCCAGGAGCTCTCCTGTGAGCTGCTCCGTGGTGGACCACACTAATGAGCCCATAACACAGGCCTTTGATTAAGCAGCTCCCAGCACAGCAACTTTATTGAAACATGCCGAGGCCAGCGGCTCGTTCCCACCACTCCCTGGTTCCCCAGGCAACAGCCCACGGGAGGGGTCTGAGTGGTAGGAGTCAGCGGGTGCTGAGTGCCCCAGCTCACTCAGGGGCTGCCAGGGAGTGAGTGAGGGGGTTGCGATGCTGGGAGCAGGAAAGCCAGCAGCTAGGAAATCAGGAAGGAAGAGATAAGGTACTTGGGAATTGTAAGTGGGGTCCAGAAGGCTTCCTTCCATATGTGTAAAGAGCCATCCAACATCTTGTTGAGGCCTCTGGGGACTGAGATTCCTAGGAGGCTGAAAAGTGGAGATGCTGACTATCCCATCCCATATTGCAGGAAGACATTAACTGGGTAAATTTTCTTCTTTGAGACTGGGGAGTCCCTACCTCCACACACAGACACCATGAGGACACATCTGTCAAGACCCATCAGCACCATGTCTGGAATGATGACTGATGATCTTTTAAGGGCTAGGGTCTCCTACAGCCTCCAACTTCCACCTCCTTACCAGCTCTGCCCAGGAAAGAGGTCAAAATTATTCTCAGCAGAGGCAGTGATGGCAGTGGAAACATGGTGGGGGCGGGCCGTGGGGGTGGCAGAGGCCCTTTCCACTTATACTGGGAGAATTTCAAATGTTACACTTCAGAGCTTTTGCTACAGTAACTACCAACACCACATGGTCAGAAATCTAATGTTACCAAGTGGGACTTTTAAAATGTATTTATAACTTTATAGTTCAAAGTAATTTTGTTATGAAACAATGTAATAACAACAGTGGAAAAAGGCAAGATAATTTATGGAACACAATATCCCTAAAGCACTAGCTTCCATTTTGACCTCAGCTTAGTCTGAGGAGTGTGGTTGGTGTCCTTTGTTTGCTGTTTGTACTAATTAAGGGTTAGGATTTTCCTGTGTGTGTGTGTGTGTGTGTGTGTGTGTGTGTGTGTGTGCGTGTGTGTGTGTGTGTGTGTGTGTTTTGGGGGGGGGGGAGTGTTGGCCTGAAGGAGGAAGAACTGCTGTAAGAAGATACACAGACAAAAACACGCCTATATCAAAACTATATATATATATATAGACTGGATTAAACCACCCACAAAGTCAATGAGATTCTCTTCCTACTATGATCTCCCCATCCCCTACCCCCCTTTCTTTCCAACACAGCATAAACAGGAGGGCTCAGTCACTTTCTGGATTAGAGTTCAGGCTTGATTTCTCTCTCTCTCTCTCTCTCTCTCTGTCTCTGTCTCTCTCTGTCTCTCTCTCTCTCTCCCTTTCCTTCCTTCCTTCCTTCCTTCCCCCTCAGCCTGTCCCTGCCCAGTGCTAAAGATGGAACCTAGGCCCTCCAGCAGGCTAGACAAGCATTCCACCATTGAGCTACACTCTTGTTCCTTAGGTTCCCTTTCTTTGCTTTTTTAAAAAAATTATTATAAAGGTGATATACAGTTCCTTTCTTGATACTGAGAGATAAGGCAGTGAGTGATTCTTCCTTTCCTACCTCCAATTAACAAATGCCAAAAAGGAGTGTGATGGACCATATACTTTAGAGACCTGGATAGGATTGGATGCTACAAGGAAGCCAATGACTTAGCCCCAGCTCCCTGCTTAGCATTAGCTCTGAAGGTACCTGAAGAAGCAGAAGAGCAGACGAAGGAAAATGTGCTTTTGACAAGTCAGCAGGTTTCTATTCAATCTAGGTTTCTATCAGGAGGAATGGAAGGGCTGTTAGATTGGTTTGGAGAGCTCTGGCTACAGATAGCTACTTAGGAATTCTGGTAAGATTCCCACATAGCTGCTACAGAGTGGCTTCCATACATTGCCTCGCTTTTGGTTTCTTGAATGTTGGTTTACTGAAGATATTAACAGTGTTAAGATTCCTCACACCTAGATTTCCAAAGGAATCACGACTACTAATGGCCAAGAGAGTGATTGTAAGGACCCACATAACCAGAAGAACCCATTTAGTACCTAACCCAGTCTATAAAGAAGCCACCTCAGAGGCCGGGAGTTTGGCGTAGTGATAGAACGCTTGCCTTACATACACAAAGACCAGGGTTCGATTCCTAGGAACCACAGACATAGAAAAAAGTCAGAAGTTGTGCTGTGGCTCAAGTGGTAGAGCTCTAGCTTTGAGAAAATCTAAGGACAGTGCATAGGCCCTGAGCTCAAGCTCAAGACTAGCAAAAAAAAAAGAAAAAAAAAAAAAAGAAAAAGAAAAAGAAGAAGCTACCTCAGAAAGCCATGCAATTCCCTGATAACAGAGCTCAGATTACAGGGGCTGCCAGACCAGGAAAGAAGTACCCAAAAATGAGAGCTCCCCCCACACTTTGTCTGCTAGAATAAGGAAAGCCCCTTCCCCTTTCCTTTGTAGTCAGGGCAGCGCTCCAAAAGACCTGCCTAGATGATAGGTCGGTTCAAACAGCAAAGGTGTCAGTGGTCACATAAGTTGTCACTCAAGTATGTTGAGATTCTATTGGCCACCTGTGTATGGCCAATCATAACAGCAGGCCAGTAACCTATAAAAGTAGCCTGTGAGATTAGGTGGGCTCCCCCGACACACACACACACATCTTAGAGGTGAAACGGCTGGTCAGTATGGTTCTTGATGCTAGGTGCAAAAATAAAGCTTGTGGGGCTGGGAGTTTGGCCTAGTGGTAAGAATGCTTGTCTAGCATGCACGAAGAGCTGGGTTCGATTCCTCAGCACCCCACATACATAGAAAAAGCCAGAAGTGGTGGTGTGGCTCAAGTGGTAGAGTGCTAGCCTTGAGAAAGCCCAAGGACAATGCTCAGGTCCTGAGCTCACGCCACAGGACTGGCAGAAAAACAAAAACAAAAACAAAAAAAAACCCAACTTGTTTAATTTTCGCTTTGTTCCAGTCTCATTCTTTTGATCATGGACCCAATATTGAGGCGCTATTTATCAGGCCCTTTCAGTGATGGGAATAAGGCCTGAAAATGGTTCTGGAGCTGCCAAGATGGAAGCAATTTTTATATTCTACAACCATACCTAGGCCTCAGGCCCTGAATCCAAGAGGCAACTCAAAACCAGTCTTGGGAGGAGGAGGGGAAACCACCAAGAGTTGCTAAAGGAAGGAGGGCAGGTAGAAAGAAGTGCCTGTGGAAAGAAGAAAGGGGGAAGAAAAAGAGTCATCTCACTTGTAACCAGGGTCCATGAGCTGCGTAAGGATGTTCCTCAGTGGCAAAGGCGCCTTCTACTCCAGTGGAGACAAATGTGATGGCCATATCACCTGTGATACTTTTATATGTAAAGTGCCGTCCATGCAGGAGCCTGCCTCTGGGGGTAAACACAGAGACAGTGAGGAGCTGGGCATGGAAATAGCCTAAATCCTAACAGGCCTAGCAGAGGCCTGGGATGATTGGATCGTACTCTGAGGGGCAGGGAGCCTGGCAAATGCCCTCCTGATGGCCCACTTGCCTACTAATGGGACTGTAATTAAACAAGTTCATTTTAGCATCTTCAGAGAAAAGCCTCCAACATCAGCTCTCTAATGAAATCCTTCTAAAGTGCTCCACACCAAAGGAGACAACACTAGATTAGGGTTCAAAGGGCTTTGAGGGCTGTTGCCTTCCTCCCTACTGGTCAGGACACTGAATCCAGAGAGGGACGTCAGCACTGTTCCCAGGGTCATGTAAAGAGGGAGTCAGGTCCCATTTTGCTCACAGGTATAGGTAAAGTGGTACCTAACCAATGAGTCCTAGTGCTTTCATTGCATGACACTTCCCAGTGTCCAGGCAGAATCTATCTGCTTCTGAGATTGCTTGTAACATTTAAATAATGATCCTAAAGAGTATAAATTTATCTTTTCTGTTTGTTTTTTTTGTGGGTCATAGGCCTTGAACTCTGGGCTCTTTAGCTCAAGGCTATCATCCTACCCCTGGGTCTGGGTACTGTCCTTGAGCTCTTCAGCTCACAGCTACAGCCCTACCCTTAAGCTAAGCCCTACTTTCTGTTTTCTAGAGGTTAATTGTAGGTAAGAGTCTCAGGTCCTTTTGTGCCCAGGCTGGCTTTGAACCTTGATCCTCAGATCTCAGCCTCCTGAGTAGCTAGGATTATAGGCCTGAGCCACCGCACCAGGCCATAAACTTATCTAAAAAAAAGGCTGAGGCCATGTGGGGTCACTCTGAGAGAGCTGTAAGATGTCAATTTGCTATTCCCCAGTCTAGAAATATACCTGGGGGAAGAGAAGGCAGGGTCAACCAACATGCAAAGGAAACAAAACCAGAACTTCACTTTTTCAGCTCCTTGGATTAAGGTCTAAAGCTCTGAGCCTGCACCCAAGCTGGAGTCACTTCCAAATTCCTTCCCTTGGGGAAGGACAGTGGGGAGGGTCCAGGCTATGCAACTCTTTTTGCCACAGTCCTCCATTTACAGTGATTCTTGTTCCCTCCCTTGCTAGCACAGTGAGGGAGGGAGGCATAGAGGCCAGCTGCAAGAGCTCCAGCCCAGTGCAGTGTGCCTAAGTGGACAGCCAAGTTTTGGCCACAAGGACTGGGCTCTGACTCTGGACAGCAGTAGAAGGGACACAGCTGGGCCTCTTGATCCCTCAAGGAGTCTGCTGAACTAGTCACTGGGTATGAAGAACTGAATGTTTCATATGGAAAAAGCAGCAACAGGAAGCAAGAGCCTAACCCACCAGAGCCCTTTCTCTTGTCAACCCAGTGAGATTGGTGACTCAGTCACTCCAGACACTGGGGTTGAGGGATAGCAGGGGCATCTAAGACTCTTTTGAAACTCCTTAAGGGTGACAGGGTTGAAGGACAATTTCTAGATAAAGAAGAGCTCTACAGCATCTATTTCCTATGAAATCTAGATTCTGAAGGATAATTTGTTAACCAGTCAGACTAGAGACCAACATAGCTGTGTGGTCACAATTCTGCCCTCCGGAGGCTGCCATTGCTCTAGTCTAAGAGTCATCACTAGTTCAGAGAATGCCTACAGGACTAACTACCCCCACTATTCCCAGAGGCTTGGGCAGGGAAAGCACTACATAGCCCAGTGACATGGGTAATTGAGTCCCCAGGCTTTCTCACAGTTCTAAGGTAGAACTGCTCAAGTAGCCTTTTCACCTCCCAAGCCCAGATACTGTTTAAGCTGCACATAAGCACTCTGGGTGGGTAAAATGGCCACCATAGGCCCAGTGACTCCTGGAGAGCTCTAGAGGACATGTGTTAGGAAGGAGGGTGGTAAGCTTCTAAAGTGTCCTGTTGGCCAAGTTTGGTGCTGCAGAGCTGAGCTACATAGCAGGTTGAGCTGCACAGTGGAGCTGTCTTGGCTCACCTCAAGCAGAGAGGAATGAGGGCTCCTGACTCCTGGTTGAATTTCAGGTGTACACTTTCAAGCTGCCGTGTGCGGATCAGCTCATGAGGAATGATGGCTGTGGAGCTGTCACTTTCCAGGCTATCTTTGCGGCTCCTATGAAGCAAGCACAGGAACAGGTTCAGTACATAGTGAAAACCACAGGGAGGAGCAAGATGGGCGTTTCTAGCTGAGCTCCTGATAATGGTAGCAGCGGCCACCCTTCACATTGCGCTTGCCAAGTGCCAGTCTGTGTGTCAAGTACTTCTCACTGTCTGGCTGCAACAAGGGTAGACATACTGGAACCAGGGAGGCTAAGTAACTTTCCCAGGTTGCACAGCAAGGAGGCAGAGCTGGTATTATCTTACCAGGTAGGTATGGCTCTAAAATTCACATCTTTGACCAACAACAGTAGCTTGCTCCTCCTATGAGAGTGCCAGTCATCTTTCCGTAGAGCCCTTTTTCCTCCAAGGCTGGCACGGGAGAGCACTATAACATTAGTTCCAAATGAGCACCCTACCACTAGGCCATACTCCTGGCTCCCATGACATTAGTTCTAAGGCCTCTTGTCCAGCTGACCCCAGAAAGGCTCTAAGCCTGCCTGCTCTTGCTAAAGGCGAGGCACATTTAGCCAAGTAGTGACATAATCCTCACTAAAGGGTAAAGCTGTCTTCTTTTTCTGGGCCTGAGTGCTGTCCTTGACTCTTCAGCTCAAGGTTAGTGCTCAAACACTTTGAATCACAGCACCACTTCCTTTTGTGTTGTTATTGTTCATTGTGGGGCTTGAACTCTGTCCCTGAGCTCTTCAGCTCATGGCCACAGCACCACTTCTGGTTTTCTGGTGGCCAATTGGAGGTAAGAGTCTCAAAGACATTTGTGCATGGGCTGGCTTTGAACTCCAATCCTCAGATCTCAGCCTCCTCAGTAGCTAGGATTACAGGCATGAGCCACCAGTGCTCAGATGAAGCTGAATCTTTAAGGATGAGACTATTGGGCTTGGACTCCCACCCAGCTAAACTTCAGGTCCCCAAGAGACCTGTAGCAAATTCTTCCTGACAGTGGCTTTAGCTACACTAAGCCATCTCTGCAGCCTCATATTCCCTCATGCCTGGCTCACCACCAACAGTTTGTCCCACAGCTGGATCACAGGGTCCCTTTGCATTCTATGATTTGCTCTTTTAAATTCAGCTGTCCCTATTTGACAACTTCTCAAATCTGCCTCAGTAGGAAATAAAGGTCAGCCACTGATCCCATTCAAAAGGCCGGATTCTGGTTTGGACTGTGAATCTCAGACAATTCCCCAAGTGTCCATCAAAATACTGGGTGAGGAGCTTTAGTTATTTATCATTCCAGCCACAGGCAGAAGCCACCCAGGATGTCTAGGCTGGACTGCCACCCAGGGGCAGGCCCTACCTCCTCACACAATGGTGGGGGGTGAGTACTGGGGCCCGCAGCCAATGAAGTGCTAACAGGCAGAGCCCCTCCCTGGGGCCAGATATGAGGTCAGCATTGGCAGGCAGGCAGGGCCCTGCAGAGGCAGTGGTTTGGAAAGCTCTGGTTCCCAGGTAATGGGGACAGTTGCCCCTAGCTGGTCTCCTTCCTTGTGAGGATCCACTCCAAGATTTGACTGCTCTTTCACAAAAGCAATCTGTTCTTTAGGTTTCCTAAAGCTGCCTCTGAAACTACCTTTCCCTTCCCTTTCCATGGCAAGCACTTCTTTTACAAGACCTGTGAAGGGAAACAAACACTATGGCCAAGAGGTCACAGTATTTTAGGACTGGAAGGAAGCTCACAGGTTGTTTAATCTACCTCTTCCCTTTTCAAAAAGGGGACAGCGAGGCATCCAAGGCCATGGGACTGGACTGTGGCGGACCAGTGTGGATACCTTGGCCTTCTGAACAACTATTTCTACCATACTACATCTGTCTTCTGAGGAGGGCAATACTGAACACCCTATCTCAGCCGGCACTACTGGTGGGTTCAGAGGTGATATAGATGGCCCTGGGGTCCAAACAAGTAAACACTTCCTCTGAATACAGGTCTACTGAGTCCTCACAAGCCAGCTCTGTTAACCCTTTTACAAACAAGGTGGAGTAATAAGCCTAAGGTCATAAAGGGAATTTGTTTATTGTATAGGGGCTTGCAGCCTTATACTCTCACTGGGAGACAGGGTACCCTTCATAGCTGGCATCTACACTTGAGCCACACCTCTATTTCTGGTTAACTGGAGCTAAGGATTTTGATTGATGATTTGTCAGCTTGTTGAATATATTCTCAAGGCTAGAGCTCCATCATTTGAGCCACAGCATCACTTGCTGCCTTTTCTATGTATGTGGTACTGAGGAACTGAACCCAACCCAGGTCTCTGTGCATATTAGGCAAAGTACTCTACCACTAGTTCCTACTCCCCGCCCCATAATACTCTCTCTTCCTCCCAACCCCCTGTCAGTTGTAGGGCTTGAACTCTTTTGGAGATAAGTGTTTTTGGTCTTTAGTGCCCAGGTTGGCTTTGAACCACAATCCTCAGATCTCAGCCTCCTGAGTAGTTAGGATTATAGGCGTGAGCCACCGTGCCAGGCATGGCAACAACCTCTTATACCTAGTTACTGCCATACTTCCCACAGAGGCCAGGGGAGGTCTTCTAGAGAACCTTAGCCTCTGTGGCCCAAGCAAAAAATGCTTATGAATAACAGGAAGAAGTGGGCTGGGGGCTGGTAGAGAAGAATCAACAACAAGCACATAGGGCTAGAGAATCTCAAGCTGGAGGGAAAAATAAATTGTTGAAAGTCAGCTAAAGTCACCTTGGTAACTGCCACAACACACTCACCCAGAACGAGGACATCAAACCCAACTGCAAACAGCTTTAAAGAAATGGAAAAGAACTTAATCATCTGAAGAATTAATGTGACAAGTGCCCACATTTACACCTCCCACCAACCTTCAATCATTTGAAAAAAAAATACTTTAATCTTTTAAGAGAAAAAAAAATTGCAAAATGCTAGATCTGCAGTCCTGGAGCTTGGGTATTTCCGGCATGCTGCTTCAATGGAAACACGGCTGCTCCACACATGCAGGAGCTCAGCTTTTTGCTGATTTGTTTTTTCTGGACATCGATGCAGAAGCATGAATTATTTGTGTGGGCTGGGTGAGGTATTAAATCTGCAGCCAACACAGGTTTGCAATGTTTTGCATGGTTGTCAGCTTAATCTCAGTCATAAAAAAAAAATAAGTAGTATGCTCACTAGCATGGCCTAATTTTTCAGCTGGGCTGTTTTCTCCCAGAGTTCCCAGGTGAGAAGGCTGAGCTTTGAGGACTAGCAGAGAACAGGGATCCTAGGGAGGTGTGCCCCATCCCCACAGAGGATTGGTAGGGACACGGGGCCGGAAGCAGGCTCTAAGAGGCAGAGTGGCAAACTGCAGAGATTCTAGCTTTGAGTCCTATGTAACCTTGGGCAAAAGACTTAATCCTTTAAACTTTAGTATCTTTTTTTTCTCACTAGGACTAAATAACAGTGAGGTCACCATACTGACTAAATGACATGTCCACTAGATGAGATGACCCCTATGAGGTATTTAATAATATCTTCATTGCAGTAAGTGCTTAAAATTGAAAGTGCCTCTCAAGCCTCTGCTAGTTCTGCAAGAATGTTGATGATTTAATAGAAACTTGTTTGCCTTTATTCTGGGCCCAGAATCCAACTGCTGGGCCAGGTCAGTTCCCCTGCTGGGCTTAGGAGACAGGACTTCTAAGAAAGGGCTTGAGGAGGCCCTGACTTCTGTGGTGGGATGCTGGAGGCACTGGCCAGCACAAGTGCTCTGGAAAAGTCAACCAAACTCCCTGGACCATTTCCTTGACTGAGGGAGGCACTGGCCAAGCCACCTTGCATTTATAGAACACAATGTGCCGTCCCACAATTCTCACACCCTGGCATTCAAATCACCAGTATTTTTTTTTTTTGCCAGTCCTGGGCTTGAGCTCAGGGCCTGAGCACTGTCCTTGGACTTTCTCAAGGCTAGCGCTCTACCACTTGAGCCTCAGCACCACTTCTGGCTTTTTTCTATGTATGTGGTACCGAGGAATCGAACCCGGGTCTTCATGCATGCTAGGCAAGCACTTTAACCACTAGGCCAAACTCCCGGCCCCTCACCAGTATTTTTTCTATATATTTTTATTGTAATTAATAGAAGGGTTACATTATATTCACCAGATAGAAGGTACATTACTTCACCCTTTCTCATGTCTTCATCCCCATTTCCCTTCCCCCACCTCCACCCCTCATCTTGTTTTCCCCCCTTTCCTATCCTATTTCAAATAACCAAATAAGCATATATACAATATATCAGATACCAAGGTGAAATATTGTAACAATATGAGATAACTAAAGGACAGCAAGAGAGATGAGAGATAACATAGTACATTAAGGACAACAATCACTCCTTATATGGCTTATGTTTCTATATCCTGGAGGTCCTTTCATTTAGTAACCCTATATGGCCTTATGTATCTTATGTTCTATTGTAAATCTCTGCTAGGAGAGCCCAAGGTTTCTACTGATTATGACAAATGAGGGAAACCATTGAGCCTATGTTCCTTTGAGTCTGGCTTACTTCACTTAATATGATTTTTTCTAAGTCTTTTCATTTCCTTACAAATGGGGGGGATATCATTCTTTCTGACAGCGGCATAGAATTCCATCGTGTATAAATACCACATCTTGTTGATCCACTAATCAACTGAGGGGCATCTGGGTTGGTTCCATATCTTTGCTATGGTAAATAGTGCTGCAATGAACATCGTTGTGCTGGTGGATTTAGTATGTCCTTGTTTCTGGACGATTGGGTAAATGCCAAATAGTGGAATTGCTGGGTCATAGGGGAGCTCTATGTTTAGTCTTTTGAGGAACTGCCATACTGCTTTCCATAGTTCAAATCACCAGTATTTTATGGGTTTGGTTTTGTTTTATTTTTTTGGTTTGTGTTTTTTTTGCCAGGCATGGGGCATGACCTCAAGGCCTGGGCACTATCCCTGAGCTTCTCTTGCTCAAGGCTAGCACTTACTCTACCACTTGAGTCACAGTGCCACTTCTGGCTTTTTCAGTTTATATGGTACTGAGAAATTGAACCCGGCTTCATGTATGCTAGGCAAGCACTCTACCATTAAGCCACCTTCTTAGCATTACCATATTTTTTTTTGTGGGTCATGGGGCTTGAACTCTGGGCCTATCCCAGAGCCTTCAGCTCAAGGCCAAAGCCCTACCCTTGAGCCACACCCCACTTCTCTTTTCTAGAAGTTAATTGGAGATAAGAGTTTCAGGTCCTTTTGTGCCTGGGCTGACTTTGAACCTTGATCCTCACATCTCAGCCTCCTGAGTAGTTAGGATTATAAGCGTGAGCCACTGGCCCACCACCTCAGCACCTCAGCAGAAATTTTAATCCCACAATAGTCTTTTAACTCCCTGAGGCTGCTCATACATCCAGCAAGTTTCTCTTTCTAAGATCTGGGACCCTAACTTCCAACAAGGCTCCTCCACTCTCTTGGACTTATTTAAGTTTGTCAAAGCTATAGTTATGTCTAGAAATAAAGGTCATGTGCAAGAATAAATACAGTATGTGGTTTAACTAGTGTAGATCACAAGCCCTATGAGCTCTTATTCAGGGTACTTAATTTCTATGAAAACTGTCATCAAATGATCTGTCTTTGTAACCTCATCATACCACAACTCATACCACACTATTTCTGTCAATGAAGCCTCACTCCAGCTTTCTCCAACAGGCTGGCCTTAGACCTCTTCTCTCCCACCCAGTATGTACTGTTGATCATTTGGAGTTAACAGCAGAAGACTTCTGCATTTCTGGCTAGAGTTTCAGGCATTTCAGGTAATTCTGAGCCTTGACTCTGGCATCCGTCATCCTGGCAATCCTTCCTGACTTCACATCACTGACAAAATTGATAAACTCACCATAGATGTTTTCAATCCAGGCTTTGATTAAACAGGGAACAGGCCAGAGCTACAGCCTGACAGACTGACATTATTAGCCTTAGAGTATGTACATCCAACCAATTATAAATAACCCCACTCTTCCCATCACCAGCCTCTCACTCTCCTGGATGCTCTCTGGACATTTCTGCCTGCTTATAATGATGTCAGAGCACTCTTAAAATGTTTTGCTAAGCCTTCCTATGGGAGGCCACAGTATTTCTTTTGTCAACTAGAGAGATAAGACTTATTTTTCTCCGAGCTATGTCCCAAGCTCTTTACCAAATAGTCTAGTCCATAATTTTCCTGAGAATGACACCAAGTTTACTAATTTAGAAAGTACAAGATGGCTCTTAGCATCCTGGAATTTTTGAGTGCTATCATTCTACCAACATCCTTCTCTGTTCCCTCAAAGAGTACTGATATCAACCTTGCAATTCTCATCTGTTAATTTTGGTGTTCTGGGGGCACAAAACAGGGGGACCAGGAGATTTTGAAAAATGGCCTCTGACTTCGTGTCCCTAGTGATGTGACTTCCCAGGCTGATAAGATATTTATGTCTTGAGATAGAAGCACACATAACACAGATAAAATTTTCTTTCCCTGCCACCTATTAGCACTGCTCCATTTAAACAATGATATCTAAGTTTCATTTTTTTTTTGCTCCAAATAGAAGTATAAAAATTAAGTTCTTTTTCTTGGTCATAACACTTTTTTTTTTTTTTTTTTGCAATTCAGTTCTTGAGTCAGTTTTTTGTTTTTTGTTTGGTGGGCATGGGACTTGAACTAGGCCTGGGCACTGTCCTGAACTCTTCAGCTCAAGGCTACCATCCTATCTTGAGCCAAGCCCCATTTCCCATTTTCTAGGGGTTAACTGGAGATAAGAGTCTCAGGTCCTTTTGTGCCCAGCTGGCTTTGAACCTTGATTCTCAGATCTCAGCCTCCTAAGTAGCTAGAATTACAGGGGTGAGCCACCGTGCTTGGCATCTTGTCTATTTTTTTTTTTTTTTTGAGATAAGAGTCTCACTATGCACACAAGCTGGTCTCAAACACTTGATTTCCTGTCTCAGTCTTCTAAGTGACTGGACCCTGTCCTTTACTTCTGTGCTGGAATAACATACCCTTTTCCCCAACTATTGTTTACCTATTAAAAAAAATTTTTTTTTTGAGTTGTGTGAAGAATTCTCTATATGCCTACACTTGTCCCCAGAGATACATGCCTCCTGTAGGTTTTTGAGAAACCAGTCATAATATTAAAAGATGCCTTTTAATTAAAGTATAGACAATAGTGTTAGGTTCTGTGTTAAACTCTTTATATACTTTTTGTCCTTTCATTTTCATAACAATCCTATAAATAGATGTTATGTTCCTCATTTAAAGATGAAGAAACTGAAACTCAGATACCTAAATAACTAGTCTAAGGTCATGCAATGAACACCAAAAAATGTGAGATAAAACCCCAGGTCTTTCTGATACCAGTTAAAACATCACCATGTTGTCCCCCCCTACTTTTTTATTTTGCTAGTCCTGGGGCTTGAAATCAAGGCCTGGGCACTGTCCTTGGGCTTTCTCAAGGCTAGTGCTCTACTTGAGCCACAGCACCACTTCTGGCTTTTTCTGTGTATGTGGTACTAAGGAATTGAATCCAGGGTTCATGCATGCTAGACGAGCACTCTACACTAGGCCACACTCCCAGCCTCTGTTAACATTTTTTCTTTTTCTTTTTTTCTTTTTGTCAGTCGTGGGGCTAGAACTCCGGGCCTGGGTTCTGTCTCTGAGCTCTTCAGCTCAAGGCTAACACCCTACTTCCAGTTTTCTGGTGGTTAATTGGAGATAAGAGTCTCTCTGAATTTAGTGCCTGAACTGGCTTAGAATTGTGATCCTCAAATCTCACTCAGCCTCCTTCCTGAGTAGCTAGGATTACAGATGTGAGCTACCGCGCCTGGCTGTTACCTTTTTTTCTTGAGAGGTAAGGCAGGCTAGGCTGGCCTCTCTCAACCCAGCTCCAGTTAAGGGGACTTACTGGTATGCACCACCATGTCTAGCTTAACTCCTGTCCCCCCCCCTTCAGAGATCTTTAATTTTAAGGCCATAAGGATGCATTTATTTTTCCTGAATTCTTAAAAACAAATAACAACAAAAAAATTACCTTCTTTAAAGATAGAGCAGAGATTCTCAAGGAGTATTTGATAAAATATTTATTTATTTGGTACCAGAGTTTGAACCCAGGGCCTCATCTTGCTAGTAAGTAGGCATTCTACCTTTTGAGTGGTAGTCACAAAATGTTGGCCTTTTGGAAATTAACTGGTTTCATTTTGTGTAAGCCAACATTTTCCAAATCTTACCCAGAGAACACTCCTTTTTACTTAAGATGCAACAAAACCCCTAAAAGGCTACATGGAATCCCTCTGGAGATTACTGGGCAGGTTCTGCTCTAATGAGGCCTATGGTTTTCTCTCTTGAACTGTATCCTGGGCAGCTACTTCTAGAGCTATCACTCCTACATCATCATACTCCCTGCTGGTCAGAATTAGATCAACAGCTGAGTTCCCCTCAGCAATCCCTTAATCTCTGAGTCAGAGGCTTTCCAGAGGGACTGTCAGATAGTTCTCTACTGCTCACCTCCAGATCTTAACCTGATGCTGGGGAAGCTGAAATTTCTCGGGGCTTGCCCTGGTGTCGATATTGTGCTTTTTACCTGGAATGTGTCATCTTTTATTTCTGCACTGGGCAGGGAAAGCTGTAACAGTTCATACAATTCCCTTTCATTTACTGTGTATCCTTCCTTCCTTGGTCCCATTTCCTTAGTCTCCTGAATTCTGGGATTACAGGCATTCAATACCATGCCCAGTGGTTGCTTTTTTAAAGTTTAAAGAGCTAAACAGTTCCACAAGGTTCACTAAACAGTAAGCAGGCTTCCTACTCCACACCATTGTCACCTGTTTAACTGATTCGATCAAAATTTCCCCTTGGGGTGTGTGTGTATTATTATTATTATTATTATTTTTTTGCCAGTCCTGGGGCTTGAACTCAGGGCCTGAGCACTGTCCTTGGGTTTTCTTCAAGGTTAGAGCTCTACCACTTGAGTCACAGGACTACTTCCAGCTTTTTCTGTGTATGTGGTATTGAGGAATCAAACCCAGCTCTTTGTGAATGCTAGGCAGGCACTCTGCCACGAAGCCAAATTCCCCAGCCCCCCCCACCCCCTGATATTTTTAGTCTACTTTGTTATCCCCTCTTAACAGGCTGTTTTTCTTCTCTTACTAGAATGTTCTCTTTGGAGCTATACTTCCAGTTCCATAATTGAAGAATCTCTGTTTTGTCTGCCTGGGCTGGTTTTGAGCCACAGACCTCAGATTTCAGCCTTTTGAGTAGCTAGGATAAAGGGCATGAGGGTACTTGGCTATCTTGCCAGGCACACTTTTGGGGTCATTTGCTTGGGACATCTTTTATTATTATTTTATCCTATGTTATAGTACTTGCTCTTGTCATTGAGATACTTTTTTTTCTTTTTCTTTTTTTTTTTTTAGTCAGTTGTGGGGCTTGAACTCTGGGCCTGGGTGCTGTCCCTGAGCTCTTCAGCTCAAGACTAGTGCTCTACTACTTGGAGCCACAGTGCCACTTCTGGTTTTCTGGCTGTTTTTGAATCGTAATCCTTAGATCTCAGTCTCCTGAGCAGCTAGGATTATAGGTGTGAGCCACTGGCACGCTGGCTTCATTGAGTTTCTTTTACACAACAAATAACTGATTCTTGCTTTTAGAAACAAACAAACAAAAAAACAAACAACAAAAACCAGACTATTATTATTGTTATTATTATTTATTTATTGCCAGTCCTGGGGCTTGAACCCAGCTTGGGCACTGTCCTTGAGCTTTCTCAAGGTTAGTGTTCTACTACTTGAGCCATAGCACCACTTATGACTTTTTCTGTCTATGTGATAACAAGGGATTGAATCTAGGGCTTCTTGCATGCTAGGAAAGCACTCTACATTTCTGGGGGCCACACACACTTCCAGCCCCTAAGACCAGATTTAAGCCTATGCCGGTGGTTCATACCTGCAATCCTACCTCAGGAGGCTGAGATGTGAAGATCATGGTTTGAAACCAGTATGGGCAGGGAAGTCCTTGTGAGATGCTTTTCTCCAATTTACTACTCAAAAATGAGAAGTGGTGCTGTGGCTTAAGTGGTAAAGCACTAGCTTTGAACACAAAAAGGGTCAGAGATAGCTCCCAGGCCCTGAGTTCAAGCCCTACAACCAACAAAAATAAAACAAAACAAAAAATAGAGTTAACTCAGGGTCTCACACTTAAAGGTAAGCTATTTACCATTTGAGCCATGCCTCCAGCTTTGGGCCTTGCTTTTTTTTTTTTTTTTGTGGGTCATGGGTTGTAACTCTGGGCCTGGGCACTGTCCCTGAGCTCTTCAGCTCAAGGTTACCACCCTATCCTTAAGCCACAGCCCCACTTCTCCTTTTCTAGTGATTAATTGGAGATAAGAGTCTCAAGGTCTTTTAAAGTGCACGGCTGGCTTTGAACCTTGAGTAGCCTCTTGAGTAGCTAGATTTACAGGCCTGAATAGCTAGGATTACAGGCGTAAGCCACTGCTCACCTAGGGTCTTGCTTTTTAAAATGCAACTCAACATTTTATGTCTTTTTTTTTTTTTTTCCAGTCCTGGGGCTCGAACTCAGGCACTGGGCACTGTCCTTGGACAGTTTTTACCCAAGGCTACTGCTCTGCCACTTGAGCCACAGTAGCACTTCTGGCTTTTTCTGAGTATGAGGTACCAAGGAACTGAATCTAGGGCTTCATGCATGCTAGGCAAGCTTCCAGCCCCCATTTTATATCTTTTGATTAGAGATTTGAGACTAGTAACATCCAATATTAATACAGAAAGATATATAGAATTTCTAATCTTTTTTTTTTTTTTGCCAGTCCTGGGCTTGAGCTGAGGATCTAGCACTATCCTTAGACTTTCTCAAGGCCAGAGCTCTATCACTTGAGCCTCAGCACCACTTCCAGCTTTTTTTTTTTTTCTTTCCTATCTATGTGGTACTGAGGAATTGAACCCAGGTCTTCGTGCATGCTAGGCATGTACTCTACTACTAGGCCAAACTCCCGGCCCTCATTTTGTTGTTTTGTGATGTTTATTTCCTAGTCCTTATTTGCTAATCTACTTATTAAGTGGAATTTATTTTTTCTGGTTGTATTTGTTTTTCTTATCTGTATGTTGCACTTGAACTTTTAGTATGTTGCTTCTAGCTAGCAGTTTCTACCTACTTGGACCTTCATAGGTTTCCAGGTAAACTAAAATGCCAGTTCAACTCAGTGTATTGGTATGTAGACTTCCAGGGCCTCTTTTAGGTGCCCCCTCCCCGCAGTGGCTTAGCAGGTACCTTCTCTACAATTTTTTTTTTTGGGGGGGGGTCTTGAACTCTGAGCCTTGGCACAGTCTCTGAGCTCCTCAGCTCAAGGCTACCGCCCGACCCCTGGGCCTGGGTACTATCCCTAAGCTCTTCAGCTCAAGGCTACTACCCTATCCTTGAGCCACAGCCCCACTTCCTGTTTTCTAGAGATTAAGTGAAGGCTTTGAACAGAGATCCTCAGATCTCAGCCTCCTGAGTAGCTAGTATTGCAAGTGTGAGCCACCTTGCCCAGCTAACCTTCTCCACTTTTTGTTTTTGTTTTTACCACATGCCAGGTGTGGACAGGAGTTTGGCCTAGTGGTCGAGTGCTTGCCTAGCATGCAGGAAGACTAGAGTTCGATTCCTTGGTAACACATACATAGAAAAAGCCAGAAGTGGTGCTGTGGCTCAAGTGGTAGGGCTCTAGCCTTGAGAAAGCCCAAGGACTGGGGTGGGGAGTTTGGCCTAGTGGAAGAGTGCTTGCCTAGCATGCATGATGACCCAGGTTTGATTCCTTGGTGCCACATACAGAGAAAAAAGCTGGAAGTGGTGCTGAGTCTCAAGTGGGAGAGCTCTAGCCTTGAGAAAGTCCAAGGACAGTGCTTAGTCCCTGAGCTCAAGCACAGGACTGGCAAAAAAAAAAAAAAAGCAAACATGCCAGGTGCTTGTAACTTATGGCTGTAATCCTAGCTACTCAGGATGACGAGAGCTGAGGATCATGGTTCAAAGCCAGCCTAGGCAGGAAAGTCTCCAAGAGACTCTTATCTCCTATTAACTACTCAAAAATTGGAAGTAGAATTATGGCTAGCCTTGAGACAATGCCCAGGCTCTGAGTTAAAGCCCTATAACTGATTAAAATGAAATAAAAAACACCCCCCCCCCATAACAAAAAAACAGAGGCTCACTGTATAGCCCAGGCTGGTCTGGAACTTGCTATATATTCCAAGCTGGTCTCAAACATGAGATCTTCCTATCTCAGTCCCCGAGTACTGAGCTGTTCACCAGTATGCTCAGTTTCCTTATCCTCTTTTATAGGTAATACACAGTGAAGGAAAAAGAAGAGGAGGAGGCACAGGAGGAGGAGGAACAGGAGAAGGAGGAGAAAAGAAGAAGGAGGAGGAGGAGGAGGAGGGAAAAAAAAGGCCCAGGACTGAAAACAAACCTTTAGTTCAAATACTGGCTGACATTTCCTCCTAGTGATTTGACTCTAGATAAATTATTAAACCTAAGCTTTAGTGTTCTATTTTGTGAAATAGGAACAACAGCAGTTCACAATATAGGGCCTTTATAGCAATGAAAATTGCCTGCTGAGCCTCAAGAATATGTTCAGCTCAGGACTCTGGGCTGTTCAAAGTATGGAGGAGTGGTTTACGGGGCAGTTTATAGATAATTCAGGAGTGGATCTAAATCTTCCATTTATTTGGTTTTTAGTACTTGTCTATACCACACACTGTATAATTACATTTCTTACTCTAAAAGGTAACTCTTTTCATATTCCAACATATCTTTCCCTTTCAGTGTCAAAGACAAACTCCTGATTTCCATACTATATGGTTTATAGTACATGGCTTGGTCATCCTACCTATACTTCAACGACTGGCAGAATCAATTCCATGCTTCTTTCCACACTGGTCTCTTCCAAATGAAAGATCCAAATTTCTCTACATTAGTCTAAAGAGTACTGATCATAGCTTATGAATTATAGCAGGTATGGAGAGAAGCTAAACAACCAAGGCTACCATTAGCCACAGTCCTAGTTTTGTGACAGTTGTGATGCCTGTACTAGCCATACGACTTAGGGCCTTCCCCTTGGGAACACTCAGAAACAAAAAGCAGGATATTGGTCCTGGCAATATTCAGAAGGGAAGTGGATTTGGTTGGCGGAACCTAACCAACCTTTGGCTTCTGCTTCTTGCCTAGGAGATTATTCTCTGATTTTCTGGTTGCTTATGAAAGCCCTGCACCTTCCAAAGAAAGAAACTTGTGGGTCTCCTTTCAGGAGAACTGGGAAAGGGTATAAGAAAGGGGGACCAGCACAAACTCCAAAGACACTTAAGCAAGGTTGTATCATCCAGTCACTTGGATACATTCTGATAGGATGATTTTAGGAGTAGAAGGCTACAAAAGATTTTTGGGAAGTAGCAATAACCAAAAGATAAACTACAATACCCTAGACAGGAAGAACCTATCAGATGGGATGTGAAGGAGAAATAGAGGGACAGACTATGGCTGAAGAAGCCAGTATGAGCAATATGTTACTCTAATTTAGGGAGAGTCCCTAATAATCCATTAACTCCACTGGGCACCAGGACCTTTACTCCAACTTAGTCCTGACTCAAGACCCCTGCCTTCCTGAGTTATCCTGCTCTAGCCAGAGCTCCTAGCTTCCCTGAGTCACTGAGTCATTTCCTTTCTCCAGTGCTTACCTTTGAGCCTTCCTTTTCCCTTCCCTGCAGAAGTGACTCACTGTTGAAGTGTTGGGTGACACGAAGGATCAAAGATGGGCGATAAAAATACTCTTGATTGTGCAATTTGAGGGAGGGAGATTCAGTGTTTGCACTGAAAATTCAAAAAGTACCAAGCAGGAGCCCAGAAAGGAGCTGTTAACAATAGCCATACCTTGGCTTCATCTCTTTGGGGAACTGAAGCAAAGAATGGAGTTAAAACAGAAATTGACAGAAAGGCCAGATTTGTTGGAACCTTTTGTTCTGTCCTTTCAAATGTGTATTTCTCAGAAAGGCAGTAAAAACACTTAGCATGACAACTTGGACCACACTGAGGAGATAGAAAGGAGATGGTGATCCAGGAAGCAGAGGAAAAAAGGAGGCTTTGGCTTTTTCTCCAATTCACTCTGTGGAGCCCAATTGGGTCCTTGAGAGCCGCCTTGTTTCTTTCTGGGCTTTCTTTTCAGTGCAAACAACTGAACTTCCCCAGTGTGGGAGTGGTGAGGGAAGCTAATGAGATAGAGCAGACCACTGACATGAGAGGCTCAGGGCCTGGCCTCTCATGTCACCCAACACAGCTCAGCTGTCTTCCTAGATGGAAACTCACCTTCCTTCACCCATATTCACTGAGAAAAATGGATGCAAATGAGATATTTTCTTCCTCTAATTAATCTTCATGGACCTCATGGGCTGAGCAAAACAAAATGCCATTTTCTCTAAAGGATGACTCCCTGGCTAGGTTACAAACTATTCAGGATAGGAATTAGAGGCAGAAAGTCACCCAATGCAAAAGGCGAAACAGATGGGATCAAAGATACTTATAAAAGGGCTAAGAGTTTGGCCTAGTGGTAGAGTGCATGCCTAACATGCATGAAGACCCAGGTCTGATTCTTTGGTACCACAAAAATAGAAAAAAGCCAGAAGTGGTGCTGTGGCTCAAGTGGTAGAGCTCTAGCCTTGAGAAAACCCAAGTGCTCAGACCCTGAGCTCAAGCCCCAGGACTGGCAAAAAAAAAAGATACTTATAAAAGTAGAAAGAAAGAAGTGTGTGTGTGTGTGTGTGTGTGTGTGTGTGTGTGTGTGTGTGTCACAAAGAGAGACAGAGACAGAGAAAGTGAGTAGGTGTGGTTATTGGAGAAGGTGTTGTAGATGAGGTTGTCACAACAGGAGAATTCAAGCTATGAAACTTTAGCTCTCCAGGAAATTGAGACCAAAAAAAAAAAAAAGAATAAGAGAGAAAAGACAAGGGGGAAAAAAGAGAGAAAGAGAAAAAGAAAAAAGGAGGAAGGGAAAAGAAAAGAAACAGCCTTATAATCTACTGGTACAATTCCAGAAGACCAATAAACTTGGCTTGGCAATAATGCTAAGTTTTTCTTTCAGAGGCACTTCAACTAAAGTACTTCTCCCATGGTGAAAAACCTTGTCCATCCAACACACATGGGTGCACAGATATAGAACCCTGTCCCTCTCTGGGAGGGTGCAAGACCCAGGGAGGTCCCCAAAGGTCCTACCACCTCTGTCAGTGAGTCACTGGCCAAGAGAGGAGGAGGCGACATTTGGATAAGTAAGGATACAGGCTCTCAGTATCAGTCCAACACTTTACAGAAATGCAAACTTCCCTTTGCATGTACCTGACCACAAACACACACACGCACCCTCCCTGTCATTAGCATCATCACTGTCACCATGAACCGAGAGGAGAGGCTGGACAACTGAGATCAAACTCTGGCTGACACCATACAGAAAGGATATGTAGTGACTTCCCACCCAAGATCTCCACAGATATTTGGCAGGCATAACTCTAGGCCAGGCTGTCCTTAAGTGGTAGGTACAAAGGGTTAGCTTCCCAAACTCTTCCAAGCAGGCGGTGGAAAGGGAGGCGCCAGCAAGCTGAAAGGCTTTTCTCAACTGATCATCTTGGGAAAAGACAGATATAAATTTCATGACTGGAATGCAAGAATTATGAAATGCCGAAGAAGCCCCAAAAGGGGGCCAAGGACTCTCCTTCCGGGAAGGCAGTGGGAGGAGGGTTGGCAACAGTGAGTGGGAGAAAGCAGGTTACCCAGAAGGCCCTGCCTTTCTGGGAAGCAGGAAATAGGGCCTCCAGAAAAAAACAAATCCCCTAGCCCTGAACTGAACTGGCGGAGGGGCCAAGCCTTGGTGTCAAAGAGATATTCTAGTATAAACAAGCCAGTTATGACACAGCTCAGATTTTTTTTTGTTAGGTAATGGGGCTAGAACTCTGGGTCTGGGCACTGTCCCTGAGCACTTCAGCTTAAGGCTAGTGCTTTATCACTTTGAGCCACAGTACCACTTCCAGTTTTCAGGTGGTTAATTGGAGTTTCATAGACTGGCTTTAGACCATGATCCTCAGATCTCAGCCTCCTGAGTAGCTTGAATTACAGGTATGAGCCACTGGTGTCCAGCTATAGCTCAGGACTTCTGAGATTTAGAAGCATTTGAGCTGATGGCAGGTCCACCCTAGAGCTGAATAAGCACAGTAAGCTTCTGCCAAGGTGTTTAACTTTGTCTTTGGTGTCATGTAAGAGGTTGTCCTGATTCATACTATGACTAGTTATAGGAGTTCTACCAATATGGGTCATTATTATTTCAGATACAGTCTGTGTGTCCTTGATGCGGTACTTTTTTTGTTAGTTCTAAGGCTTGAATTCAGTGTCTTGGGTGCTGTCCCTGAATTTTTTTTTTTGCTCAAAGATAGTGCTCTACCACTTGAGCCACAGCTCATTTGTGGCTTTTTGATAATTGGAGATAATCTCAGACTTTCCTGCCTGGAGCTTTGAACTACAATTTCTAGATCTTAGTCTTTGGAGCAGTTATCCTAGGTGTGAGCCACCAGTGCCCACCTGCACACTTGCTTTAATAGTTCTATCCCTTTCCAGTCTTAGACAGGTTACTTTTTAGTTCTCTATGCCTCAGTTTTCTCTTCTCTAAAAAGTATATATAGGGCCTAGTGGTAGAGTGCTTGCCTAGCATACATGAAGCACTGGGTTTGATTCCTCGCTACCACATACATAGAAAAAGCCAGAAATGGTGCTGTGGCTCAAGTGGTAGAGTGCTAGCCTTGAGAAAGCCCAAGGACACTGTCCAGGCCCTAAATTCATCCCCCACCCTCCCACATAAGATTATCTACCTCACAAAGTAGCTATGCAGATGAAGATTTTTATTGTTGTTTTTTTGTTTGCTTGTTTAAAATGATTCTAGGTACAAGGAACTCAAGAAACTAATCCCCCCAAATCCAACAAACCAATCACTAAATGGGCAAGGGAACTAAAGAGAGACTTATCAAAAGAAGAGGTTAAAATGGCAGAAAAGCATATGAGAAAATGCTCATCATCCATGGTCTTAAAGGAAATGCAAATAAAAACAACCCTAAGATACCACCTTACTCCAACAAGCATGGCCAAGACTTTGAACTCTGACAGTGACAGATGGTGGCGGGGTTGGTTGTGGAGAAAAAGGAACCCTACTGCACTGCTGGTGGGACTGTAAGCAAGTTCAACCACTCTGGAAAGCAGTGTGGAGGTTTCTTAAAGAACTGAAAATTGACCTTCTCTACGATCACTCCATACCACACCTGAACATTATAACCCAGGATATGATAAGGACACCTGCTCAGCTATGTTCATCTCTGCACTATTCACAATAGCCAGGAGATGGAAACAATCCAGATGCCCTACTGCAGATGAATAGATACAAAAAAAGTGGTATATATACAATGGAATTCTACATAGCCAACAGGCAGGATAAAATAATGCATTTACAGGGAAGTGGATGAATCTAGAGCAAATTATGTTGAGTGAGACAAGACCAAAGGAACAAAGGCACATGGTATCCTTAATATGTGGCTATCAGATCCAAACAGTACAAAAGCAAGGACTCAATATTTGCATACCCAATGCTATGGACATGGTATTGGAAATATAAACACAACTACATAGACATAAAAATTTATGACTCTATGGACATAATGTTTTATTACATACATTAATAAGTATCTATAACATACAAACCCTCAGCCTAATTTGAATTATGTTCTAAAATCTAACTGCCAGTGATTGTATATAGAGATTCCCTTCTTGAATACTTGTTTTGTTAAATACGTCATTTGAAATATGATGTAAAAATCAATGTTAATAAATTCTTTAATAATAATAAAAAATATTAAAAGAATGATTCTAGGATTTGGTCTCAGGAACTTATGGTTGCTAGGTAGGCACTGTATAGCTTGCTGAGCCACCCCTCCAGCAAGGATAAATTGTAGGTAAAATGTCCATGAATCATTACCTGGTATAGAATAAGCTCTTTGGAAATGATGGGTGCTATGGTGGTATAAAATGAGCAAATCTAGCCCAGTTCTGGTTGTTCATGCCTGTAATCCTAACAATTTAGGATATGGAGATATGAGGATGGTGGTTTGAAGCCAGCCTGGGCAGGGAAGTCTAATGAGACTCTTATCTCCACTAAACTACCACAAAAGCAGGAAGTAAAGCTGAGGTTCAAGTGGGAGGACATTAAGTTTGAGCAAAAGAAGGTAGATGTAGTACCCAGGCCCTGAGTTGAAGTCCCAGGACCAATACTAAAATAAAATAAGCACATTTCTAATTCTTTAAGTAGGCAAGAACCCAGTTGATGCCCAGGTCTGATCAGCCACAGACCTATCTCTGTCGCCTACTTAGACAATATATAGACCCATGAAGCCCCATGCCTCAGAGATCCTCAAGCCAAAAATCCTAACTAAGGGGAAATTGGACATGAAGACAAAATAAGGCCCATGTTGTGCTGGCTGCTTCCCATAGGGAGAGGGCAAACACCAGTGCCAGCACATTTTGAGTGGCTTTCTCCATCACAATCCTTATGATGTATCTGAAATGGGGTCAGGTCCCAGAGCGGGCAGCCCAGATATTATAACTGTGCTTGCTAATCTGAACTGAATTGGTCATCATCGATCCTGAGACAACAGGGAGCTAGAGCCCGAAAGATGTGGATACATGGGAGAATGGTCTAGGCAAAGGAGGACAAACCATTGCGCAACCAGTTAACGAATTGGTAACCACCACTAAAAACCCCAAAAGAGATATTTTCTCCTTCCAGATGAGAGACTGGCACTTTGGAAACTTGACTGAACATTTGCACTGCAAGGGAAATGATGCCAAAGGGGTAGCATCTCTGATCTATCCCCACCCATCACTGTATCGTGGCCAACTAAGGCTAAGGGGTGCTATAGCCTCTCTGCCTTGTATACAGATCTGCTGCTCTACTACCAAGTCAGGAGGTTATCTATTGGATACCTCTGAAGTGTATGGAGACAGCAGCTGGAAGTCTGCCTAAGATGGGGGAACGAACTTTCCATATGGGCCCCTGCACTCTGCCAGAACCATGGAATTTATAGGCATGAGGGCCATCAGGACAATGATATATAGATAGTCTGCTCAGGGCTTTAAGCCTACTAGTAGTATCTCTGAGTACCAGTACCAAGGAGGCTGAGAACAAAAAGCAAATTGTAGGGCCCAGCAAGAAGACTAGTCCTCGGACAGAGTCCAGACTGTAGAAGAAAGTAACCAGGTGCCCTGTGACTAGCTTGCTATCTGCTACTACTATGGGAAGATCCTGGTGCACTAAGTCAGCTACTTCTGGGCTGCTGGCTAGAGAAACACATTAGCTGCAGCTAAAGGTTACTTGAGGTAGCAGAGGAGGTCTTTCCATGCTCTTGCCAAAGAGCTTAATTCTTCTGGTTTCTGAGTGGCAGGCAAGCCATAACTGGCCATCACTGTACCTGAGTGACTCTTTGTACCCTAATTTGCAGCTTCAACCTTAACCAGCCAGGCCTCCCCTTCTTCTAGATGCTTTGTTAGTTTCTCATGGTTGGTTTATTTTTTAAGTCACTGTGCAAAGCCATGATAGTCTTCATTCTAGGATAAATCTCATACTCCTCACTCTTCCTCCTCCAAAACACCCTGCCTAAATGCTCCAGATAATGCTGTCTATCTTTTCTTTAGACACGGCATGAATCACTGCTATTTCTGAGGACCACAGATCAGCAACTGGAGGTAGATTCCAAAGCAATGGTCATTCCCAACGAACTATCTACAGCCAGATCTGTACCATTAATAGTTCATTGTTTCATTTATACTCCCCCAAAAGGAAGAGCCTGAGCATCCCAGATGGCCCTCTGGGCCTGAGCTTGCCACACACCAAAGTGCAATAAAGACTCCTTAGAAGGTGGGTGGATCATCCTGGTCTTGCAGATTAGTCTTGCAGGATTATTCACCCAAGGCACAGCAATTTCCTCCCTGGCAGGCAAGGTTTCCCTCTGAGCTGCCAGATTCCAGCCATCCCCTGCCAGCTGCCCAGACACTCAGGGCAGAAGGGGTCCCTGCTCTAGCCCTGTCTACCACTTGTCTCCTATCAGAGGAAGAGAAGATAATAGGAAGTGAATCTGACCTCTAAGGTGGCCTAAGTCTCCCCACAGGACTATAAGAGCCCCCTAGTCAGGCAGCAAAAACTTGCAAAGGACTTCCCTTCTCTGGGCCCCAGGAAAGGCTGGCAGGAAGAAGGGCCTCAGCAGCAGGAGTCCAGTAGGGGGCTGGCCAGACAGGGAGGTCCTCAGTGTTGTAGCTATCAGCCGGAGACCAGGCTCCAGGAAGGAAGGAAGGGCAACTCTGGCTGAAGCCAAGATAAGGAGGGAACCATGCTCAGCACAATAGGCTCCCACAAGGCTGCGAGGCCCCCAGTCAGATTTTGCCTTAACCTGGCCTCCTGTCTGTTCATATGGCCCACGTAAATATTTACTGTTGTTTACATTCTCAGTCTACTGGGTCCTTTTTGAAGGCCTAAGCTATAACCCATAGGTCTGTATGCCCCAGACCACAACTGTCCTTATTCCCAGATTCTAGGCCCATCTAACGAGGATTATAGGTATTGTCCTTTCTTATGTGATTTACTGGGACAGATCTTTAGAATACAAGGGAACTTACGGAGCTCGGTCATGTGTTAGGCCATTCTGCCGCTGAGGGTTGATCGGCGGAAGGATGGGTTTGCTATTGATCTCCAGTCCTCTCCTCAGCGTCTCCCGGATCTGTTCTGTGTCTGCAATGATATCACCAAGTTGCCTGATAGCCCGTTGAGCTCCCAGCATCTCCTACCCTGTCTTTGGAACTTGGCTCAGCAGGTCTGTGCTGACTGGTCTTAAATCTGCTACAGACACCAGACATGAGAAGTGAGTAAGCACAAACAGAGGAGACAGGGTATATGAGACACAGTTTTGGGTCTGTGGGGCACCATTCTTTGGGAAGACAAAGGAAAACCTCTGGACTTTAGAAGGATGCTCTCACTGTCCTCTTCCCTGTTTTGTCTTAGGTCTCAGGTGTACCTTAACATGGCCCCATACAGTGAACGGCAGACAAGGCCTTTGCAACTTCTCCAGACTTTCAGGAATTTTGCCTACTGGAATGGATGCTAGTAAGAGCTGCAGTGTCCTACCATGGACAAGCAGGAGCTTTCTGCATTTGTTACTGGGTTCTGGATAGTCATCTAGTGCTTATCACTCCTTCATTTTGGGCCCCAGTCATCAGGATACAGATCATCTTCCCATTTTTTGCCTACTGCTAGGAACTCTGCCTCCATGGAGCTGGCAAGGGCTATAAGATGAGAAAGCAGTCCCTCGATGGGATTATCTCTCTGCACAGTGCTTTGATGGTCTTTGGGGTGGAGCTTAATAGTTCTGGTTCTTATAAAAGATTTTGATCTAAGATTCACTTCTGTATACTATAAAACAGAAATGAACATTAATTATTCAAAGGGTGGGTTTAGATGGGGAAATAAATGATTATTAACTTTTTCTAATTGACTCATTATAGTGGCAAGAATTACCTTTATAATTAAAAACCAACCAAACAATAAAAAGTAGGTGCTGGTGATATTTGCCTATAATCCTAGCTACTCAAGAGGCTGAAATCTAAGGATCAGTTTTTTTTGGGGGGGGGTGGGTGGGTCATGGGGCTTGAATCAGACCTGAGTGCTGTTCCTGAGCTCTTCAGCTCAAGGCTACTGCCCTACCTTTGAGCCAAACCCCATTTCCCCATTTTCTAGAGGTTAATTGGAGATAAGAGTCTGAGGTCCTTTTGTGCCCAGGCTGGCTTTGAACCTTGATCCTCAGATCTCAGCCTCCTGAGTAGCTAGGATTACAGGCATGAGCCACCATGTCCGGCTAAGGATCACAGTTCGAAGTCAGTGTGTGCACACACACAAAAAAAGCCAGAAGTGGAGCTGTACTCAAGTGGTAGAGTGCCAGCCTTGAGCAAAAAAGCAAAGGCCCTGAATTCAAGCCCCCAGACACACACACACACACACACACACACACACACACTCACACAATATTATTGAGATTATGGATCTATGGATCTCTCCTTAAATTACTTTGTGTGTGTGTGTGTGTGTGTGTGTGTGTGTGTGTGATAGGGGTAATTTGCTTTAAAAAAAAACAAAAACAAAAATCACTTGAACCTGGGGCTGGGAGTGTGGCCTAGTAGGAGAGTGCTGGCCTAGCAGCATGAAGCCTTCAGTTTGATTCCCTGGAAGTGGCACTGAGGCAGAGTGCTAGATTAAGAAGTGTCCAAGGACAGTGTCTAGGCTCTGTCAGGCTACCGCCCTGCCCTGGGCCTAGGCATTGTCCCTGAGCTCTTCAGCCCAAGGCTATCACCCTAAACCTTGAGCCACAGCACTACTTCTGGTTTTCCAGTGTTTAATTGGAAATAAGATTATCAGGGACTTTAGTGCCCAGGCTGGCTTTGAACTGTGATCCTCAGATCTCAGTCTCCTGAGTAGCTAGGATTACCGGCATGAATCACCTCGACCAGCCAGGAAAAATCTTTTGAGTATTCTTTATTTTTTTTTCCTTGCCAGTCCTGGGCCTTGAACTCAAGTCATAAGCACTATCCTTGGGCTTTCTCAAGGACAGGGCTCTACCACAGTACCATTTCTGGCTTTTTCTATGTATGTGGTACCAAGGAATCAAATCAAATCAGGGCCATGATGCATGCTAGGCAAACAGTCTACCACTAGGCCAAACTCCTGGCCTCTGGAGTATTTGTGTGTGTGTGTGTGTGTGTGTGTGTGTGTGTGTGTGTGTGTGTGTTTATGGAGCTCAGTGGTAGAATGCATGCTTAGCATGTACAAGGCCCTGGGTTCCACCCCCAGAATGTGAAGGCATGTGAAGGCATGTAAATACATGCACACACACACACACACACACACACACACACACACACACACACACACACACACAGATCATAGCCTTATCTTCATGACTGTAGACTTCTTATTCTCTTTTTTTTTGTAGGTCATGGTGCTTGAACTCTGGGCCTGGGGACCATCCCTGAGCTCTTTATCTCAAGGCTCCCAACCTACCCCTGGAGCCACAGCACCACTTCCACTTCTATGTTTCTGGTAATTAATTGGAGGTAAGAGTCTCATGGACTTTTTAGTGCCCAGGCTGGCTTTGAACCTTTGAACCAATCCTCAGATCTCAGCTTCCTGAGTAGCTAAGATTACAGGCATGAGCCACCGTGCCCAGCTAAACTACTTATTCTTTAGTAAACAAGAAAAGATGGAAAAATTCTGAAAGGGAGTAGACAAAATACTTCAAATGCTAGTATACGTAATGGTTGCCTTTCCTTTGTGCTACATAGGATGCCCTTTCCTAAAAACTCAGTTGCAGTAGCCAAGACCAGCATGGGGAGTTTCCACATCCTCTTTCCTTAAGACTTCATCCAGAAGGTGGTGGGTACAGTGCCCTGTCACTGTCTCTTAAACTGCATGTGTAGGTCAGTTATGTAAGGCTGTTTGTGAGCTGGCCTTACACTCAAGCCTCTCTCATTGAAGTCCTTGAAAGACTTGAGGACAGAGAGATCCTCGAGTCTTGCACGGTCTTCAGGCCAAAGCTGGGCCCTGTGTCAATTCTGCAGGCCAACACTTATTCTCTTGAGTTTGGACTGTGGACTTTCTTCTAACTGCTCTATAATTTCTACTTCTGTGATCTCAGACTGCAAGGGGCAAAGTGAAAACATAATGGTCCCTGCTGGTGATGCATTTGAAATACACACAGAAAACAGCTAGAAACAGGCTAATAGAACGCCTTTAATTTTCCCATGCTGCTAGACTTTACTTAGTCAGACCAGGAAATAAATCATCAAATGGAACCATCCTACAGATCCTGAAAACTAGTCTGAAAGGACAAAGCAGGGCAAAGGTTTCTACCTTTTCCAGAAAGTCGCCGGGGCTGTGTGCCGATGCAGATACTCCGGCTGTCCTCATCGTCCTCAGGAGGTCGGCTTAAGTCATCCCAGGCACATTTGGCACTGACACCACTCAGGTTGGAGCCGTCTGTTTCGATGCCTTTGTCAACTCTCTCCTGCTTGAAAAGAATCAAAGAGCCAGAGTTCCTTCAGAGAATTAGTGGCCCAAGATGGTCACCCTGGTCCCAGCAATGATCCTTACAGAAGGTACTGGACACTTGTAGGGGCTGAGAATGGACCCTGCTACAAGAGCAGGGTCTCTAGCCTTGTTCTGCTCAGGTTAATGTATGGAAGACTCTCTGCCACTGGACTCCTTTGGGGAGCAAGAGACTAAGGGGAGCCAGGAGGAATGAAAAAGCCAGATAAACGTCTTTATGATCAACCTTCCAGCACAATGGTCTTTGAGCTTCTTTGTAGCCTGCATTCTGCTTTACCCCTGCTGGCCTAGAGCTGATATAGCAAAACAGGACTTCCCTGAGAAAAGTCAGAGCCCTTTCTCTTCTCCTTGATTTTTTCAGCAGAACACCCACACATACCACTTCACAGGTCACTGCTGCAAGAAGTAGTGTTAAGCAAGCTTGACTTAAGCGGGAGAATCCACAGCTGCTGCAGTCCCTAGATCTGGCAGCTAGAGGGGGCAGTTACTCAGAGCAAAAGGGTTGATTGGTCTACTTGCTGCTGGATAGCTTGTTTGGCTAAGTATTCAAGATGGGATTCTTTATTATTTCTTATGCTGGAATGGGGGTCCAGAGGGCAATGACCATTTCCAGGTTCCCTTAGAGGCCCTGCTTTTGGCCAGACTTCAGCACTGCTAAGTCCAAATGCTCTCCAAATGGGCTCAAGGAAGAGTTGTATCTCAAACATCCCTGAATTTTCTGGTAAAATATAGTCATCTGGTAAAATATGGTCATCTGGAAGGATCCAGTAAACTTGCCCAATAAACAGCCACGTGAGCCAAATAAATTACTTATGACTAAGTACCTCAACAGAGACTACATTTCTATATGCCAGTTCCTCTCCCTAGAGAACCTCAAGTTAGCCACTGGTCAGCCAAGAAGCCTATCTGGGGCTCCCAGATAAGGTATTCTCCTTAAGGCTGAGGACTGGTCACAGGTGGCTTCCATCACAGCAGTCACTCTTCTGGTGCTAAGCATGCGTGAAGCTAGAGATTCTGGCAGAGTGAGGCTGGCAGTAGGGCAAGACAGCAGCTCTAGGTGCTCTAGGCAGGGAGTAAGGAACAGGTCCTGGTTTGCTCAGGAGAGACCTGAGTTTCTCCCCCTCTACTTGCTGTTCACCTAGGTGAAGCTTTCACTTAGGTGAACAGCTGAAAGCAGTCACTACTTGGCTCCATTAGTTCACTAGTCTACTACTGTACAAGAGTTAAGGCCCAGAAAAGAGAAGGGACTCGTTTAAGGCACTTAACTAACTCATTAGTAGCAGACCTTCCATCAAAGGAACTGGACAAGCTCTCAAATAATCTATGGCAAGCAGGCCCCAGAAAGGCACAAGTAAACACTTGAAGATTCTCACTCAGTACACAGGGCCACCAGAAAAGAAAACTGGTGGGTGCCTTGTTGTGGGTGCTGCTGGCAGATACCAAGCAGTCTGCACACTTGAGAAGTTCTCAACAAGTAGATGATGGTTTGCTTACCCTATCAGTTCAGGGGTCAGGTTCTTTCTGGGTATTTGGCATTTATGACAGAGGCCAAACAGGCCATAGTACCTCATGCTGGATCTCAAGTGGGATGGCAGAACAAGGGCTTAGGGAAACAGAGCCTTCATGTTCCCAGTTCTACCATTAGCAGAGGCTACATGGAAACCAAGTTAAAGGCAGAGATAGCAAAGTATCCTTGCAACAATGTGAACATTTTGGTGTTAAAGGCACTAGGAAAACAGAGGAGCATCATTTGTGAATGAAGAAAATTTATGCCGAAGAGCTCACAAGACTGCCACAAAGCACCTAGGGTCTGTGAGCTACAATGTCCATATGCCACAAAACTTCTGGCAGCTGTCTGTGTCCTGCCAGCACTTTACAAAAGCAAGAAGCATTCTGTTTACCTTGTCACCAATGGCAAGGTAGGCAGAAGGCAGACATGTGATCAGTTGCCTGCTGTGCTTTTGCTTCCGAGCAGCCAGCAGGAAAGACATTGATGGTCTTGCAGCTTTCAGATTATTTCATAGTATACTTGTAGTACTGGGATTTGAACTCAGGGCCTTATGCTTGCCAAGCACACACTACACACTGTACCACTTGAACCACATCCCTAAGCATCCATGGCTTTCAAAATTTACCTATATGCTCAAGGAAACCAAAACCAAAGGTAACAGACATTCTTCAGACAAGCTATACTGAGGGCAGCTGCAGGTCTGAGGTCTAAAGACCCCGCCACACTTTAAGGAGTGCCAATCTTCCAAGGCAGAAGTGTTGGGAAGAATATCAGAACCTTTATGCCAGTCAATATTCATCCTGTATCTGGGTCTCAGGGTCATTATTCCCTGTGAGTAGAGTAGCACTAAAAAACAAAACAAAACAAAACTCTGTTCTTTTTGGTAGTAGTGTAGTTTGAACTCAGAGCCCTGAGTTTACAAGCCAGATGCTCTATTGCTTCAGTCATGTAACTTAGACCTTTCTGTTTCTATTCTTTCTCCAATACAGTATTGTTTTTTTGTGTGTGGGTCATAACTACCTCAAGCTAAACTTTATTCTTTTTTGCCAGTCCTGGGACTTGAATTCTGGCCCTGGGTGCTATCCCTGAACTTCTTTTGCTCAAGGCTAGTACTCTACCACTTGAGCCACAACACCACTTCTGGCTTTTTTTTTTTTTTTTTTTGAGTACTTTATTGAAAATAAGGGTCTTACAGACTTTACTGCCCAGGCTGGCTTTGAACCGGGACCCTCAGATCTAGCCTCCTGAATAGCTAAGATTATAAGGGTCAGTCACCAGCACTTGACTATCTTTTTTCTTTTAAGAAGGAGAAATGGGAGAGTAATCCTGGACAAAGAAGCAATATCCACTACAATTATTTTCTTTTGTTGCTGGGATAACTCTTTTGAGTTAATATACAGTTTACATACAATAAAACATGTTCTTTGTAATTCAAAAATATATGTGCCTGAGATATGCTTTCTTGGGCTGAAATCTCTTCTCTCTTATGTGGGCTTCAGAATTCAGGGGACAAGTTCCAAATCATGCCATATTTCTATTCACTCACATATAAAGCTTTTCCCAGGATGAAAGCCAGTGTTATTTGGAAGAGGCCTAGGCACAGTATGCTAGCAAGGTTTTCCTCACTCAAGACATACTTGCAGGTGTGGATCGATCTCAAATATGGTCTCTCCCCTCCGCATGTCAGTTATCAGCCAGGGGCCACCAGCGCTGTGGACAAGGAAAGGGGACACGATGGTAATTAGAGTCTAAGGCCATTGGCCCAGCCACTGGCATTCCCAAAATGCAGGGGAATGAATGTTCATAGTCAGGAACCATAGAGTGAGTACGTACAGCAGCAGTGCAAAGAGAACCTCACACATGTGGGCTGCCAGTAGGCAGTGAGTCCCCTCCTCCCTCCCGGCCCCCCCTCTTCTCTAGCTCCAGACGAGAACATATACTCACACAGGCACTGTCCGCAGCAGCTCCAGGATTCCCTGCCCATTCCACTGCTGGGCTGAGTGTAGTTCCTCAGTACAGACACCAACAATCTGAGGCCCAGAACAAGAGGCAATGTGTTAATGCCCATCCCTCCTAGCAGTCAGCCAGGCTCTCTGGGGGGTTATCTCAACGAGGGCCCACAGGTAGAATCTTGCCTGATGGGCTTCAAAGTGAGATAGACAACTTAGAAAGGGACCTAGGAGATACCTGGGTTCAGAGATAGGCAATGAGACTTTGACTCTCAGGTCAAAGTCTGCTGGCATAAAGTCTAGCTCTCAGCTGTAAAGAAGAAAACAACTCAGTTTGGGTTCACAGGCATGCCTCAAGAAGCAAGGGTGGATCAGAGGTGTTCCAACAGTCTCTCTAAGTATGCACATCTCTAGGAAAGGTTGTATAAAGACCAACTAGTCTTTAGTGGAAGCTGGGGAAACCAGAGGCCAGTCTGGAGCTTGCTTCCTGCTGGGAAGCCCCTCACACTTCTGCTATCTCAGTAGGTGAAATTGTGAAAATCAAAACCATCTGATTACCTCACAGACCCTCAGAGGGAAGAGATGGCCGATGGGAACCTCCTGTTCCCTAGTCCCTTCCTAGACAACTCTTTGTTTTTCTGGATCTTTCCACAAGGAAGGGTCCACCATCCAACAGTCCACTGTGTCTTACCTGGAGGAAGGTAACAACTCCAAAGGGTGTCTGCACAGGCTGCATCTGTGGGTCCTCTGTCAGCAGCATGTGCTGAATTCTTGACTCACTATTATCCAAAGGGCTGTGCCAAGACACATGGTCTCCACTACAGAAGGTGTTCTCTGTGAAGACATAGGAGAACCCTCAGCATTTGGAACAAGGCTTAGACTCTGCCCAGGGACTGCAGAAGCCCAGGTGGGGAGGCTCACCATTCTCCTGGGGTAGCCCTTATGAGAAGGGAGAAGCATTTGCTGCTGAGAGAGGCAAAGAGTTGTGGATATTCCCAATACACCAAGTGGTTCCTGTTTGCCCATTCTGTTGGCTTTCAGTACAAAGGATAAGTAGAAAGTGTTCACTTGATGCTGAAGGCCAAAGACTTCCAGAATCTGCTGTCCCTCAGCAGCCCCACTGAAGGGCAAAGTTATAGCCATGATGGCATCTGCCAGCAAAGAATAAAGGGCTTTTCTCTGGGGCCACCTGGCCAGCAGTATGCAGGGAGGCTGAAGGGCCATGTAAACCCTTTTCCTTGGAAACACAGGCTAGGATTTATGTGCTGCTGAAATAGCTTGGACAGGGAACATGCAACTGACCTCGGAGGTCCTTGGAGATCTATAACCGGTTTCCCAGATTTAGGCAGATTTAGGGATTTCTAAAGAACATTGGAGGCTTTGAGTAAATGGAGGTCTGGTTAGTGCCTCATACACCACAGCACAGTGTGCAGGTGACACAGCTGTGTCCCTGAGGTCAGCAATCCCAGAACTGATACCATCTAGGGGTCCTGTGTCCTTTCCTTCCCCCATCAAGTAAAGAATTATGAGGCAGGAAGAGCAGGAGCAGAGGCAAGGTGGAAAGAGTCAGATGCCAGGGAAACGAGAGGCAAGCTTCTTCCCCAACTGGGACCCCTTCGGAGAGCCACTTTATGCCGTATGAGTTCTTAGCCACCTACTTTCTGGGTGAGGAGGAGGAGGAGGAGGAGCGGGGAATGGGGAGGGGGAGGGGGAGGGCAGCAGCGGCATGATGTAGGCTTGTGGGTCTCTCTTTTAGTATTCTCTACTAGCCATCTTTCCTCCCCAGAGTTTCTACTTCTCTTCCTATGCCTATTCTTTTGCTCTGACTTTCCCTCAGAATCTCACAAGTGTGCTTTACCAGCCCATTACTCCATGAAATATTAGGCGTCCTCCTACCCTGACTCTTACTTTTTTTTTTTTTTTAAACCAGTCCTGGAGCTTGAACTCAGAGCTTACACACTGCCCCTTGGGCTTTCTCAAGGCTAGAGCTCTGCCACTTGAGTCACAGCACCACTTCTGGCTTTTCCTATGTATGTGGTATCAAGGAATTGAACCTGGGTCTTCGTGCATGCTAGACAAGCACTCTACCACTAGACCAAATGCCTCCCCCCCCCCCCCCCCCCCGACTGTCCATCTTGGGTACTCAAAGTATGCTACATTTACCAGCCCATGGGAGTCCACAGCCTCCTTTCCATTCTTTATTCGGAGCACAAATGCAAGTTTACTTTACTTATGTATCTTTACAGCTTACTACACATTAGCATATAGAAAGCTAGTTAGCCTCTTTAAATGGCTGTGTCATGAGGTCTCTTTTTCTAATCAACATTTAAATCAAGGTAAAATGTACCACACCCATCCTCTAGCATGAAGGCTCTGGATGGGAGCTTCTGATTTGCTTCTCTCAGTCTGAATGTTAATTCTTTCTTTCTTTGGTGATGTTACTCAACCATTTTTCCAATCCAAGATGCAGGCTCAACTAGTATTATTTGCTAATAAAAGAGTAAAGTACCAATACATGCTACAACAGAAACTTTAAAAGTATTGCCTTCCGGTGTACTGGTAGTGCACTTTTATCCTAGCTATTGAGGAGGCTAAAATTTGGGAGGATCATGGTTCAAAGCCAGCCTGGGCAGAAAAGTCTCCATTAATGAGAGAAATGTATAGATCATATGGTAAGGCATCAGCTCTAAGCAAGAATGCCAAGCAAGATTTCAAGGTCCCAAGTAAAAGCTCCAATGCCAGCAAAAATCAAATGAACAAACCAAATTAAACCAAATGAGTTCAAGCCCCAGGACTAGCAACGAACAAACAAAACCAAAAAAACCCCACCACATTATGCTAAATGAAACGAATAAATTACCAAAAATTATGAGTTCAATTGTTATGAGGCATCCAAATGGGCAAGCATTCACAAACAGATAATATAGATCATTGGTTGCTATAACTGGTGGGAATGAAGAGTGACAGGTGGAGGTGTTCTTTCTAGAGTGATGAAAATGTTCTACGGTTTCTTGTGATGGCTTCTGTAAAATCATATCTCAACAAATTTGTTACAAGGGAAGGATGTAAGCTGGGTATGGTGGCTCACGCCTGTAATTCTAGCTATCCAGGAGGCTGAGATCTGAGGATCTAGGTTCAAAGCCAGCCCGGGCACTAAAGTCCCTAAAGTCCATGAGACTCTTATCTCCAACTAACTACAAGAAAACTGGAAGTGGCACTGTGGCTCAAGGGGTAGGGTGGAAGCCTTGAGGTGAAGAGCTCAGGAGAACACCCAGGCCGAGTATAAGTCCCATAGTCCCACAACCAAAAAAAAAGAATGTACGAGGTAAAAGGAAGGAATCTTGGAGAAAAGACAAAGTAGGGCAAACCAAGCCAAGACCTAAAGATTTTTTTTTCTTTCAGCAGTAGAGCTTGAATTCTGGGTTTAGGCGCTGTCCCTGAGCTCTTCAGGTTAGAGCTCTACCACTTAACCTACAGAGCCACTTCTGGTTTTCTGGTGGTTAAGAGTCTCATGGACTTTTTGCCTGGGCTGGCTTTGAACCATGATCTTCAGATCTCAGCCTCCTGAATAGTTAGGATTATAGGTGTGAGCCACCAGCGCCAGGCAAGCCCCTAGATTTCTTGTTACCACCTCCCAAGGTCAGCAGATTGCCTGGCAGAAACCTGATCATAATACTCTCATGGCTATTTTATAGGTCTATATAAACTGAACAACCACCTACCAACAATTTCTTTTCCATAAATGAGGAGAGGGTTCATGAGACTGCCCAAGGTTACATGGCTTGTGAGGAAAAACGAGCATAGTCCAAACTTCAAAGATTCAATATGATCTTGCCACATCTGGGCACCACAAATACCATTACTTTCGTGTTTTCTCCTTAAATTGACTCACTTTTTTTTTTTTTGGCTAGTCCCGGGGCTTTAACTCAGGGCCTGAGCACTGTCCTTGGGCTTTCTCAGAGCTAGAGCTCTTGAGCCATAGCACCATTTCCGGCTTTTCTTTTTTTTCTTTCTATTTATGTGGTACCAAGGAATTGAACCCAGGTCTTCGTGCATGCTAGGCAAGCACTCTACCACTAGGCCAAACTCCTGCCCCTGACTCACATTTTTTATCAAAACAAACTCACTCTTTTTTTTTTTTTTTTGTAGCAATGCTGGGTTTAGACTGCAGCATTTCATGAATTCTAGGCAAGTGCTCTACTATCAAGCTATATTCCTAGCCCAATAGGTTTACTTTAAAGGCTATTTCAAATATTATTTTAAATAAGGAGAGTAAATAGGAAAGTAGTGCTGCTTAGCATTAAGTGCAAGATAATTCCAGACCTTCAAACCAATACAATGACAAGAAAATGTTATTATGCTCTAGTCAATTCTGTTAACTTCTTACTACTATTAAAAATTGTGCCAGGCGATGGTGGTGGCTCACGCCTGTAATCCTAGCTATTCAGGAGGTTGAGATCTGAGGATCACGGTTCAAAGCCATGCACGCAAGCCCGTGAAACTCTTATCTCCAATTAACCACCAGAAAACTGGATGTGGTCTTGTGGCTCAAGTGGTAGAGTGCTACCCTTGAGCTGAAGAGCACAGGGACAGTGCTCAGGCCCATAGTTCAAGCCCCACAGCCGACAGAAAAAGAAAATTGTAAACTGAGCACTGGTGGCTTATGCTTGCAATCCTAGCTACTCAGGAGTCTGAGATCTGAGGATTGTAGTTCAAAACTCTTATTGCCAATTAGCTACTAGAAACCCAGAAGTGGTCCTGTGGCTTAAAGTGGTAGAGCGCTAAGAAAAAAAGCTCAGGGACAGCCCAGGCCCTAAGTTCAAGCCCCAGGACCCCCCACAAGAAAAAGTAACCACCAAGGCACACAAAGTTGGTCAAAGATTCACACTGAGACAGCTGGGGAGAGAAACCTCACTGTTCATGTTAGTAAGTGCCTTGTCAAGTTACCAGCTAAAAACATGCTAGCTTTAAAGGTAGACGGACACAGTGCTGAACTTCGGAGTTGATTTAGTTCCTATTTGCCGCTATCCCTTACTAGTACAACTCCGGACAACTTGCCCAATTTGCAATAGCTGAATGTTTATCTCCTGCTCTATAATCAACAACGAGTATGCCTACTAAGTGTGTCTGTCTACTGCCAAATATCAGTATTCCTGTGTAACTGTACTGATAGATACTCCCCACCAAAATAAATAAATAAATAAATTAATTAATTAAAAAAAAAAGTCTAGTCACCAGAAAAGGACAATCACTGAGCCTGTAGTAACATCAAATTCCCCATAGGTGGTGCCATTGGTCCTGGTTTAAGAAACAGATGGCCAGTTCCCTCAGGGCTTCTCGCACCTCTCTAGTGTCTGGTCTGTAGAAAACCACTACAAACCAGGCAGGGATTTAGGTTGAAAAGAAGAAAAGGGCTATCGAGATTTGGGGCCATGATCTTTTATTAACCAGAGTTGACAGTGATTTAAAAATAAATATGTGCACACCCAAACTGTGTAAGTAAAAAATGATCAAATGGCACTTTGTACAAGCTTAATTTGGGAAGGGGCTTAAATTAGGCAGAAGGGAGGAGACCCTAAGGCAAGAAAAGGAACTCAGGCCAAGTTGTTGCTGTGGGACCAATATATTCCACTCTGAACACATGTGGTCAAGATTTGGTACGTGGTATTATTGAGAGGGGAGGGGCAGAAAGAATAATTTTCCACAGAAATGTTTAGCACACCACACTAACAGAACCTTCCAGTGAAGAACACAGTCTGCAGTGGCCAAGAAATGTATTTCTTAACAATGAAAAGAGCCTTGGTCACAGTTTTCATGCTTGGGACAAAGCCACAATGGGATCATTCCAGTCTTTATGCCCTACATGCTAGGCCCATTCTGTCGGGAGCCACCAAGAGTCTCAGCTCTGGCTGCAGAGCCAGCCCCAGGAAGCTCTTGCCCCTTCAGAGGGGTTTTCAAATGCTAATCTGCCTTGGTCAGAACTCCAGCTGTCTAGCCAGAGGTTGGAAGAAGTGGCTCCTTCTCTCCAACTCTCAGAGATGGTGAAAATGCCCCCGCTGTGGCAGTGCGAGGGGGCTTCTGAGTCCCACAGCTAACTGGTATCTAAGAGAAAGGCATCTGTCTAAGAGAAAAGGACCAGAGAAAAGTCCCTTAGCTAAGGGAGGCAGGCATGGTTGAGGGGAACTACCTCTCCAGGGTGGCAAAAAAAAAAAAAAAGTACAAAAACTTGTTACAGTCCTACCCTTTGCTTATTTGATTGAGAGCAAGATTTCATGACTTCATGTTATATATTACTAACAACTTCCATCCAGAAACTATTTGGCAGGTGATGATGGCTCCTATCTGTAATCCTAGCTTCTCAAGAAGCTGAGGTCTGAGGATTACAGTTCAAAGACAGCTCTCCAGGCCGGGAGTTTGGCCTAGTGGTTGCCTAGCATGCATGAAGACCCAGGTTCGATTCCTCGGTACCACATACATAGAAAAAAGCCGGAAGTGGTGCTGAGGCTCAAGAGCTAGAGCTCTAGCCTTGAGAAAAAACCCAAGGACAGTGCTCAGGCCCTGAGCTAAAGCCCAGGACTGGCAAAAAAAAAACAAAAAAAAACAAAGACAGCTCTACAACAACAGCTCGCTCAGGCAGTAAAGTCTGTGAGACACCAATAAACTACTCAGAAAAAGCCAGAAGTGACCCTGTGGCTCAAATGGTAGAATGCTAGCCTTGAGCAAAAGAAGCTCAGGGATAGCACTCAGGCCCTAAGTTTAAGCCCCAGGTTTGGTGCGCGCGCACATATGCGCACGCGCGCGCACGCACGCACGCACGCACGCACGCACGCGCACACACACACACACACACACACACACACACACACAAACAAACACTAAACAAAACCCTAACAACTTTAAAGTGCATGATGGGAGAAAGGGAGTGTGAATGGGGCTGTGCAGAGTAAATAACTCCTCAACTAAGATACCAGCCTAGCCAGGTACCGGGGGCTCATGCACCAAAGAACTGGAAGTGGTGCTGTGGCTCAAAGTGGTAGAGCACTAGCCTTGAGCTGAAGAGCTTAGGGACAGCTCCCAGGCCCAGAATTCAAGCCCCACGACTACTACCACCAACAAAATCAGCCTATTCCTATCCCAACATCCAGTTTTAGTCATGGCAGCCCATAGTTGAACTGGCCTGGATACAACAAGTTATCAAAATCTAGGGAAATAGGCCATATTAGAACAAGTATTGTTTCCAAAATAATTAGCACTGTCTTTGAGACATTTTCCAAAGAGTTCTTAAATTTACCCCAACTCTGTCTGCATTCTGTGTGAAAGTACTCAAGTACAATCTACACAATGGCCTAGAAAGGGATGTCTCACCCCTATGCAGGAGTCAGAACTAAGATACAGGGTGTGTGAAGATATAGCGCTGCTCCCTTTGGGGGGTTCTTATGAGCTTTTTTGCCAGGTGCTCTTTTGAGTACTTATGACTCCATGCTTTCTAGGGGCAAAGCAAGAAATGTAGCTGAATCCTGCTCCATGTTAGTCTGCAGGTATTTCTGAGATAGGAGGGAAAAGGGAGGAAGCCCAAAGCGGACTGGCAGACTAGGGCCTGGCAGCTTCTAAACAATAGCTCAGCCATCACAGTGTCTCAAAACCCTCTTGTCTTTTTTTGTTTGCTTGTTTTTGCAGTACTGGGGAATTAACTCTAGGATGTCAGACATAGTAGCCAAGCACTCTACCACTGAGCTATAGCCCCAGTCTACCTGCTCTTGCCTTCTTGGTGTTCACAAATTTACTCTAACAGCCAAGGGCTCAAGTGGCCACTATAATGACCCAGAGCTGGGGCCAAGAGTGGTAGTATATGCCTGTAGTACCCGCTACACAGGAGAATCATGGTCAGAGGCTTGCCCCAGCTGGGACTCTATCTGAAAATAACTACAGAGAAAACTTTAAAAAGGCTGGGCATGGTTCAAGTGATAAAGTGCCTATCTAGCAAATTTGAGGTACTGAATTCAAACCCAAGTATCCCCCTCCCCTCAAAAAAGGCCCCAGAGAGCTGATTCTTTAGGGGGACTTTCCAGTTCTTCCCCCAAATGCCACATGTACTGGATGTGCTGCCACAGATACTCTGCAGCTGCTAAGTAGAGAATGAGCAGGTGGACTGGGACCCATCTCTGGAAGTCCCAGGACAAAGCAAACACACAGGGGAGAATCTGGCACTTGGCAATTTCAGGCCCCTTCCTGCCAAGACCCATGCTGCTGGGTCCAGAGCAGCTCCCCATGAAACTGGAAGAAAACCCCTCCCACAAGCTGCAGTAAATGCAGAGGCAGACATGCAAGTCTCCACAGGCCTGGCAGGGAGAGGGAAGACCACTGGGACATTCTACTGAATGAATCACCCCTGGTGGAGACAGTGGAGTTAAGGAACGTTCAGTCAGTCGCCTTCCCTCTTCCATCCATCCCTACCAACCTAGCTGTTCCTTATTGGATCACTTGATTATTCCCACTGTGTCTCTTCAATAGCCAATCCCAATTTTAAAGGGGTTTGTTCCTTGCTCTAAGCCAACCTGGGTGCAAAGAGGTGGGTTGTGTAAGGCTAGTCTAGTGCTAGAAATGAAGAACCTACAACGTTTTTGGAGGGTACAGGGTACAAGCCAGCCTGATGTCACTGCCACAGATGACTGCCATGGAGCAACCATGCTGCCAAGCTCCTGAAATTTTCTCATGACAAACACATCACCCTGCGCATGCGCGTGGACAAAGCCCTTAACACACTCATGCAGTGATACCCTCATTTTAGGGAAATAACCCAAGCTTTGTATTAAGGGCAATGTTCTTGCTGTCCAGCACACTAAAACCCAGAGCCTCCTCTAGGCAGACAGACTACTCTACCCAACATCACCATCTATCAAAGGAAGGCCAGCAGACGACCTTCCTGTCAGGGAAGATCAGCATTTACCTTTTTCAGGTAACAGCAACTCTCCTTCTTCCAAGGATCCAAGTAAGATTGAGTTCACAGACCTCACTGGAGCCTGGACTCCCCCACCTGTGGGGGGCCCCCTGACTGGGCCCCCACACTCATCCTGAGGCCAAAGCTGACAGCCTTGAAACAGAATTCTGAGGCAATGCCCAGACTAGGAACTTCAGGTTATTAGTTGAGTGCAATGCTGTATGTATACCACATAGGAACAAAAGCAAAATATGCCCTCAGTAAGTCCTTCTTAAGATGTGACCAATGGCAGGGAGAGGAAAGGAGTTCCAGAGCTTTGAATTCTCAGTGGGCACAAATCCACAGAAGCTGGATTCTCTCTATGAACAGATAGGATAGGGTACTTGTAAGTAAACTGTTAGGACAAGTGGCATTGGGGACCACATTATGAACACAGGACAGTGCCTGTTTCTCCAGCCTCTATCCACCTGATCAGGGAGATGTGGTATCAAAGGATAATTTAACTTGCATTTCTTTTATCAGTGACAGTACATTTTTCCTTTCACTTTTATGTGACATTTGCTTGAATTTTTTCCCCGAGTCTTGTGGCTTGAACTCAAAGCCTGAGCACTGTCCTTAGGCTTTCTCAGGGTCAGAGCTTTAGCACTTGAGCCACAGCATCACTTCCCACTTTTTCTATGTATGTGGTACCAATGAATCAAACCTAGGTCTTCGTGCATGCTAGGCAAGCACTCTACCACTAAGCCTGGCCTGGAACTTGTGATCTGCCTAACTCTGTCTCCGAGTATTAGAATTACCATTGTGAACCACTATGCCTAGAAATATCTACTTTTAAACCAGATAATTTTTTGGTAGGTTATATATGCAGCAACCCCTCAAAAAAAATAATAAAACACCAATTAGAATTATGGCTGCCGAGTGGCTCATGTCTGTAATACTTGTTATTCAGGAGGCTGAGATCTGAGGATCACAATGCAAAGCCAGTCCAGGCGGGAAAGTCAGAAAGATTCTTATCGCAAATTAACCACAAACAAAAGCAGTGCTCTAGCTCAAAGTGATAGAGCATTAGCCTTGAGCAAAAAAGCTCAGGGACAGCATGAGTTCCTAGGTTCAAGCCCCATGACCAACAGTGCAAGGTGAAAGAATCACTTATTAACACAGATTACTTTTCTTCTACAACATCATAGAGGCAAACAGTAATCCCAAATGTTGTACTCTCATATCCAAAGCTAGACCAGGTCTTCCAGGGAAAATATAGATCCTTACGAGTCTCTGCATACTTGCTTTTGTACACTGGGGCAATTTCCTTTACTGTGCAGCTTTAAACAAATCACTTTTCAGCATTTGCTTTCCCGGGTATCAAAATGCAATGTGATTACACTACCTACCTTATAGGGTTATTTTTAGAGACTCAAAAATAAATTTAAGTATTTAAAAACTGCCTTGTGCCTGCTGTTGGTGGTTCACACTTATAATCTTAGCTACTCAGGAGCTTGATATCTGATGATCACAGTTGGAAGCCAGCCAGGGGAGGAAAGTCTTTGAGACTCTTATCTCCAATGAACTACTCAGAAAAAGCCAGAAATGGTTTGTGGCTCAAGTGATAGAATGCTAGCCATCAGCAAAAAGAAGCTCAGGGACAGCGCTCAGGTCCTGAGTTCAAGTCCCAGGAACATTGTGTGTGCACATGTGCACATACACACACACACACACACACACACACACACACACACACAAACTGCCTTGTTTACTGTGTATTGTGAGTACAAAGTAAGCATTTGTTTTTATTTTTGTTTTTTGCCAGTCTTGGGGCTTTTATACTCAGGGCCTGGGCACTATCCTTAGTCACTTTTGCACAAGGCTAGCACTCTGCCACTTGAACCCAAGTATCACACTTCCAGCCTTTTCTGTGTATGTGGTACTGAGGAATCGAACCCAGGGCTTCATGCATGCTAGGTGAGTACTCTACCACTAAGCCACATTCCCAGCCCAGATTTTCATTTTTTAACTTTATATATTTCTCTGTTGTTTAAATTTTTTATTGTAAGTGTATAATTCTGTTACTTAAATAAATATAGAATTGAAAATGAAAAGCAAACATTATTTAAATTTCATCCATGGAGGCAGCCATTCTTTATTTAGTTATCCTCCTTCTAGCTATGTCTGTATGCATAAATTAATTAGATAATTTTACTAAATACTGTCATGAAGGCTTCTAGCTGAGTAAATAAGAGCTCAGCAGCAATGGTTTGTGGTGTATGGTGTTCTATTGTGTGGTGGTAACAGTCTTCTAGTTAAACAGCTCTCTCTTGGGACTGGGAGTTTGGCCTAGTGGTAGAGTGCTTGCCTAGCATGCATGAAGACCCGGTTCAATTCCTCAGTACCACATATGTAGAAAAAAGCTGGAAGTGGTGCTGAGGCTCAAGTGGTAGAGCACTAGTCTTGAGAAAGTCCAAGGACAGTGCTCAGGCCCTGAGCTCAAGCCCAGGACTAGCAAAAAACAAACAAACAAAAAAATCAAACAACAACAACAACAACAACAACAAAAAACAGCTCTCTCTTGATGAGCTTCAAATAATCTCCAGGTCCCCCAGTTTAAATAGTGCTGTAAAGAACATCCCTGTATGTACAGCAGGCAACTTGATTCCCTTACCTCCAGATGGATTCCTAATGTGAGACTGCTAGATCATAAAATCTGCAGTTTGGATGCCTAGCGTTCCTACCCAGCTTTAGGCTGGGTAGCCATGATCATGTCTGCCTCTGTCCTCTTATCTACTAGCAGCTCAATTCCCAGGAAGTTCTCTGTCACCTTTGAAGTCCACAGAATGAGTCACAGGGTTATTTCACTTTTGGTAACTTCAAAGCTGGCTTGATTCTGCTAGTCCTTCTTCCTGAGCTGACCCTCAGGCCTGACACCCTAAGCAAGTCTCTGGGCAGATGTGTAGACAGCTGGGAATCTGGCCTTTTCCCATTCACTCAGAATTAAGTACGTGTCATCTCTGACCCAACAGCTTCTCCTGGGTGCCACAAGACATATTGACAAATCAGAGCAAATCTAGAGAAAGGTGGCTTTCAGCTGGCAAGACCTCTCAAAGCTGTGTGGTCTGTGAGGAAGGGCTATGCAATGAGAAGCTGGAGATGTTCCAGTTTAAAGAAAAGACTGAATGGAATACTCAGCTATGGCACACACAAGTGTTTAAAAATATTTGACGCTTTGCCATATGGAAAAGGAATTTACCTTATTCTTTCTTATTAATTCATTTTAACTAGGAAACTAGTTAAAAATGAAAAACGAATAGTAGAGTGCTAGTAGTAGAGGCTGAAATAGAGCACCAGCCTCGAGCATAAAGCAACTCAGGAGCAGTGCCTAGGCCCTGAGTTTAAGCCTCAAGATTAGGGGGAAAAAATCTCAATCTTACCATTTGGGTGGCTAAGAATGGGAGAATCAGTTAGAGGCCAGCCCAGGCAGAAAACAAGACCACTTTTCAACTCATGGTTGGGTGCAGTGGTGCATACTTATCATCCTAAACTATATGGGAAGCTGAGAGAGGAAGGACTGTGGTGTCAGACCAGCCCACAGCAGAAAAGTCCAAGAGATTCCATCTTCATTCAAGAAAAGTTAGATGAAGTGGCACATGCCTCTGATGCCAGCAGAAAGCCTACAGGAGTTGGATGGCTAACGTGTGTACAAGATGGAAGTAAGACCCTATCCTAAAAATTACCAGTGAAGAACAAGGCTAGCTCAGCAGTATTGCACTCACCTTGGAACCATGAGACCCTATGCTCAAACCTTAGTACTGAAAAGAAGAAAAGCTCTTTTCTTATTAATTCCATTCCTTAGACATAACTATTAGTGAGATCAAATTGTCAACCCTTTCTCCTGAGAATGTGTAATCAAATTTCAACTTTCTTTTTATTTCTTTATCCTTGCTCACAGCCTGTGTCAAATAGCCTCTTTCTACTGAAGACATTTCATGTAGGTCTAAGGTACAGACCCATGAAAGCCAAAGGAATTTCCCTCAAACCCTGCAACAGCTCAGCAGATGAAATTTCTTTCCTCCCCAAGATGATGAGCTTTTTAATCACTGGCTGGACACAGACCCAGTTAAAATTATTCCAGTCTTAGCCTCTGCAATCTCTGAGAGGTTTAAAGATAGCTTCCTCGGGGCCGGGAGTTTGGCTTAATGGTAGAGTGGTTACCTAGCATGCACGAAGACCCGGGTTTGATTCCTCGGTACCCCATACATAGAAAAAAGCTGGAAGTGGTGCTGAGGCTCAAGTGGTAGAGCTCTAGCCTTGATAAAGTCCAAGGACAGCGCTCAGGCCCTGAGCTCAAGCCCAGGACTGGCAAAAAAAAAAAAAAAAAAAAGATAGCTTCCTCTTCACTTAGGTCATTATTCAGAAGAAAAACATTTCTTTGCAGTAAATGACCAGATATCAAATATTTGGGGCTTTGGAGGCCACACAAATTCTTTGTTGGATTGGTCTGGGTTTGGATATTGGACCTGGGGTCTTGCACAAGCTAGACAAGTGCTCTAATACTGAGCTATATCCTGGCCTTACAGGAATTTTTTTTCCCTATCATCCTCATAACTACTCATCTCTACTATTGTATTAAGAATCCATGAGCAATGAATGTATAATGGATATAGTTTGTGTTCCAATGTAGTTTTATTTACAAAAAATGGTGGCAGGCCAGGTGCCAGTAGCTCATGTTTATAATTCTAGCTACTCAGGAGGCTGAGACCTGGAGGATCTCAGCCAATCAGAAAACTCTGTGAGCCTCCATCTCCAATTAACCAATAAAATGCCAGCCTGGAGGTGTGGCTCAAGTGGTAGAGTACCAGCCATAAGAGAAAAAGTTGAAGGAAAGTAGAAGGTCCTGAGAACAAGGCACATTCTTGTATACACACACAAAAACAAGTGGTTTTTGGCCAGTGGGTTGTACTGGCCATCTTCTGCTCTCAGGATTTAAAGTACCCTCTAAAAATATTGATGAGTTAGGTATGAGCTAAATTACTTACATTTTAGGGCACATGTCCCAGTCTGTGGGACTGTCCTGATTTTCTTCCATGGAACAGGAATTCAGTCTTTCAAAATCTAAAATCTTGGAAAACTGAAGAGATAGAGGGTTGTTTCATTTTACAGTTGGTCAGTATTACTAACAGATGAAAGAGGAAATATTTTACAGATCCATAGCAACCAGGAAAGAGGATAAATCAAGTAGAGGGAAAGAAAATGGTCAGGGAAATAAGAAAAAGACTAGTAGGAAGAAAAATGATGTTAATATAATCAGGCAGCTCCATTTGGCTTTAGTTAGCTGACTGAGGCAACAGGCAGCTTTTCCAAACCAGGAAATGAAAGAACTCGACAGCTCCACTTGGTAAGATAGAGCATCTCCTTCCCGAAATTTTTACTTGAGGCAAAGACAGTAAAACCACATTCACTTGGGATTTCAGGAAGAAAGCCAGAGAAGCTGGAGATGAGAAGCCCAACTGCAGCCCAGCAATGTCTTCACCTCCTCACTCAGTTTATCTGTTGGCTTTGGCTCACCTGCAGGAAGGCAGGAGAAAGCAGAGCCTGATCTACCTCTGGAACTAAAAAGAGAACCCTGTAGGGGGCTGTTGAACATAGTCAGGTGGCTAACACCAAGCAAGAAAGGTGTGTTATACTTAGGCCGACAGCCGGAGCGGGAGTGTGGCAGGCTTTAGACAGGATTTCCTTGAGCTCCAAGTCACAAGGATTAAGATGCTACACTATGCTGGGCACAGACTGATTATGTTTTTAATCCTAGTAATGCCAAAGGCTGAGATCTGAGAATCAAGGTTTGGAACCAGCTCATCCAGACAAGTCCATGAGACTGTTATTTTCAATTAGCTAGACAAAAGCTGGAAACAGAGGCATGGCTCAAGTGGTAGAGTACCATCTGCAAATGGAAAAAGTCCAAGCTGGATGCTGATGGCTCAGGCCTGGTAATCCTAGCTACTCAGGAGGCTGAGATCTTAAGATTGCAGTTCAAAGCCAGTCTAGGCACTAAAGTCCTGAGACTCTTATCTCCAAGTAACCACCAGAAAACTGGAAGTGGTGCTGTGGCTCAAAGGGTCGAGTGCTAGCCTTGAGCTCAAGGACAGCGCCCAGACCTAGAGTTTAAGCCCCATGACTGACCAAAAAAAAAGAAAGAAAGAAAGAAAAGAAAAAGTCAAGGGACTGGGAGCATGGCCTAGTGGTAGAATGCTTGCCTAGCATACACAAAGGTTCGATTCCTCAGTACCACATACGTAGAAAAAGCTGAAAGTGGTGCTGTGGCTCATGTGGTAGAGCACTAACCTTGAGGAAAGCCCAAGGACAGTGTCCAGGCCCTGAGTTCAAGCCCTAGGCAAAAAAGAAAGAAAGAAGAGAATGAAATAAAAGAAAGAAAAAGAAAAAGAAAGGAAAGAAGGAAGGAAGGAAGGAAGGAAGGAAGGAAGGAAGGAAGGAAGGAAGGAAGGAAGGAAGGAAGGGAAAATTTAGAATCAGAAAACCAAAGTTCTCATTGGGGAATGAGTTATGAAGGATTTGTACTTTTCATGTCATATATTTTGACTTGCTTGTATAATGAAATAGTATATTTTTAATAAACAGAGGAAAGAAGAGAAAGATTGAAAAACCACTAAAGTGGTACTAGTCTGTTAATACCACAGCTCAATCACAGCTCTGGCAGTTCAGGCCCATTATCTCCCAGCTTGGGCCTGAATGGCAAATTTAGCATATGTCATGAGGTTGCCATTAAACAGAAGCCAGTAAAGGTACTTGCATTTCCACAGTATCAGTTGCAGGATTAGGGGGCCATGTTACTCCTGAAAACTCAAGTGAAATTGCCTTGGACTTTGTGGTTATGGCCTACCAATAGCAGATCTGAGTAGCTAGTCTATCTAATAGAGTTCTAATGCACAGCTCAGAAATCAAGCCCTGGTGAGTTGGGGAATGGTTTCTTGCTAATGAAACCCAGAGGATGGGGGGCAGGAAAGCAGTCACTGGCAATCTGGAAAGAAGGAATAAGCTGATCATAAAATTAAAAAGGAATAGAAAAGTAAGAAAATGTGGCAAAACAGGCAAGATAGACATTGAAGTGCCTACTTGTAAGTTACTGATGTGTTTACCAGGAAACCTTTCAGGATTTATGCCAGAGGCTGGATTCCATTCTAAATCTGTGGGAACAAGTGAAATGACAGCTACCTTGTCCTCAGGACTGGAACATTCTCTTCCCACATGACACTTTTGTTCTGGTTCAGGAGCAATACATGAGGTTCCTCTCATCCTAGGTATGGTGGGAGTTTCTTTTAGGTAGGAGGGGCAGATACTGTTTTGCCCACTTTTGATGGCCACTCCCCTCTGCTTCAGTCTGTTTTGTATTGCTGAAGCAAAATATCCAAGGCTGAGTAATCTATAAGGTAAACAGCTTTATCTGGCACATGATTCTGGTAGTTGGACTCCAAAAGGCTTAGTGCCAATATCCTGGTAAGAAGCCCCAGGTTTTTGTTTTTGTTGGTTGTGGGGCTTGAACTCAGGGATGTAAGTGCTGTCTCTGAGTTCTTTTTGCTTAAGGCTAGCCCTCTACCACTTTGAGCCACAGCTCCACTTAAAGCATTTGGGGGGGAGCTTAATTGGAGATAAGAGTCTCACTGACTTTCCTGCCAGGGCTGGCTTCCAATTGCCATCTTCAAATCTCAGGCTCCCAAGTAGCTAGGATTAATATGAGTCAGCAGTATCCAGCCCAATATATCTTTTGGGGAAGGAATAATTCACCCTCCTTATTAACAAAACCCCCATTTTGTACTTCTTTTTTTCCATCATGATCTTTGGGAAACTAGCATCACTCCCAGCCAATATAATTATCTCTCATTCCTTGATATACTTCTAGCCAGTAGGAAGTGAAGGAAGTCCGGTGAAATTCTGACTGACGTTTAAAATAGCTATAAAGAAGGGGGAAAGAAAAGTAAAGAAAGGGGAGGATAAAGGGAGGGAAGGAAGGGAAAGAAAGGAAAGGAGAAAAGGAAGGGAGTGGTAATACAAAATTGTAAATCCAATAAGGTTGAAGTAGGAGGATTGAGAGTTTGAAGCCTGCCTAGGCTACATAGTGAGACACTGTAGGGGAGGGAAGGGAAGACAGGGGAAGGAAGGGAAGGCAGAGGAGGAAGGGGAAAAAATTAAAAATTTTTTAAAAAGGAAGAAAGACAGACAGACAGACAACCTGTACCAGTTGTCAAGTGTGATTCTGATGCTAGGAATCATGGAAGACATCTTTGGAATAGAAAAGATAAGCCAAGGACTGAGGGAAGCATAAGAAAACTAGCTCCTTGAACATTATTGAACATATGACAACTATCCCTGGAAGTTATCTTCTAGATAACTTGTTGGGTACAGTTAGAATATCGTTAGAATATTCTAGTCATGGTGTTCTACTGTTTGTAGTCAAAACCATCCCAAAGATACAAGAAGACAGAAAGGTATCCACAAAAGGTACCCACTCCATCTTCAGGTTCTTGAACAGTTAATGTGTAAGTGTAATTACACCAAGGTGGGTGGGACAACTGATTTTGCTACTTAGAGCCCCACTTGTTCTTTGCAGGAATTACCCTTTGCTATTACTCCATGTGGTTAGAATTGAGGAGGGGAAGGACCTCAAGTGTAAATCCAGCTGTTCCAGCTGAACCACTACCACCACCAAATGACCAAAAAACCCATACAGAATTACCGCCTTCTTCAGGATTCATGTAGAAATGCTGGGAGGAAAAAAAAAAAAAAAGCCTTCTGCCTGCTGGGCTACAAACTGAGAGATGTTAAGAGATGCCTAAATCCCTGGAAGTCCTAGTTACTCTACGGTTTAAGGTTTGAGTTGGGTTTCTGTCATTTTCTCTAACTAGGAAAAATTCCTATAATAAGTCCTAAGCCACCCCTTTACTGGGCTGCTTTTTCCTCAGGTCTCTCATTTCCATTTCCTTTTCTTCTCAGCTCAGCAGCCTCTGAGCAAATCTGCTGAAGGGAAGCTGTTCCCTGGAGGCCACAGCAAAGGTGTAGGACCAATCTGAATCATTCTTCTGACCAGCCTTCAGAGGCTGCCGCTTCATACAACCCATGGCTGGCTGTGGGCACTCAAATGAAGAGTCTCACTGCTCCTCTTTTCTGTATTTGCCATTACCCTGATGCTATTTCTAAGCCTGAATGGCAAAACTGCACATGCTGTTTAGAGCCAGAAGAGCAGGTCTCAACATTTACTTGATTATACTTCTCAGCCTGTCCTCACATGCAAATGCAAAGGTGGGTAGAGAGCTCTGCATAAAGTCACTGAGTTTACAGTGAACAGCACAAGCAAGACAAGGTCACCAGACAGAATTATGATGTCATTTACACATGTAAGTATATCTCTGTACACATCAAACACAAAGTATACATGTTTGGTACATTACAATTATATAATCCAGGTACAGGGGAATAGGATAAACAGTCTACAAATCATACTGAAGTTCTCTTCATTATCAGTTAAACACATTTGGAGAAAATACAATCAACCTAAAATCTAGTCTTTTGAAATATTTCCAGTAAGAATTATTCACTGGGGTGAGGTGGCTCACTTCTGTAATCCTAGCTACTCAGGAGCCTGAGATCTGAGAATCTCGGTTCAAAGCCAGCCCAGGCACTAAATAGTCTGTGAGACTCTTATCTCCAATTAACCATCAGAAAACTGGAAGTGTCACTGTGGCTCAAGAGGTAGGGTGGTGGCCTTGAGCTGAAGAGCTCAGGGATGATGTCCAGGACCAGAGTTCAAGTCCCACAAACAATTAAAAAAAAAAAAAAAGCCAGGTGCAGTGGCTCATGCCTGTAATCTTAGCTACTCAGGAGGCAGAGATGTCAGGATCGAGGTTCAAAGCCAGCTCAGGCACTACCGAGAGACTCTTATCTCCAATTAATCACTAGAAATGGGAAAGTGGAGCTATGGCAAGGGGTAGGGTGGTAGCCTTGAGCAGAAGAGCTCAAGGACAGCGCCCAAGCCCAGAGTTCAAGCCCTGTGACCCACAAAAACAAAACAAAACAAACCACAATTATTTGCACTATAAAAAGATTTTTTTTTGCGCCAGTCCGGAGCCTTGAACTCAGTGCCTGAGCACTGACTGTCCTTGGGCTTTTTCAAGGCTAGCACACTACCAGTTGAGCCAAAGCATCACTTCTGGCTTTTTTCTATGTGATGCTGAGGAATTGAACTGGGTCCTCATGTATGCTAGGCAAACACTTTACCATCAGGCCAAACTCCAGGCCCCTATAAAAAGATTTTTTTGTTGTTGTTGGACATGGGATTTGAACTCTGGGCCTGATCATTGTCCCTGAGCTCTTTAGCTCAAGGCCACAGCCCTACTGCTTGAGCCACATCACCACTTCTGATTTTCTGGTGGTTAATTGGAGATGAGTCTCATGAACTGTTAGGCCTGGCTTTGAACGGTGATCCTCAGATCTCAGCCTCCTGAGTAACTAGGATTATAGGCGTGAACCACCACATCCAGCCTAAGATTTTTTACTTTATTAAAGATTTACTACAAGGTCCCACTAAATTGTACAGATTCTCTTGCATGTAGAACAGTGTTTGATTTGCCTAAAACTTCTGGGGCAACTATATAAACCAACTAAATAAATTCAAGAAGCAACATCTGAATTAAATTTGGTTTGAGTTGTATAATATGATATACAATAAAAGTAATTTTATTTGCACTACTATTACTAATTTTTTGTCAGAGCAAAATAATGGCCCCAAAGATAACCAATGATGCCACCTGAAGCAGGCAACTGACTGAGGAACAACAAAACCTAATATAATTTTGCTATTAGTCTTTATTTAAAAAAATTTTTTGTGGGTCATGGGGCTTAAAGTCTGGGCCTAGGTGCTGTCCCTGAACTCTTCAACTCAAGGCTACCGCCCTACCCCTGGGCCTGGGCACTGTCTTTGAACTCTTCAGCTCAAGTACCGCCTTACCTGTGAGCCTAAGCCCTACTTCCTGTTTTGTAGTAATTATTTAGAGATTATTTAGAGTCTCCTGTTTTTTAGTGCCTGGGCAGGCTTTGAAACGTGGTCCTCAGATCTCAGCCTCCTGAGTAGCTAGGATTACAGGTGTGAGCCCTGCGCCTGGCTAAACAGTCTATATTGTCACTACCAATAAAAGCTAAAAGAAAAAAAAAAAAAATCCCATCAGTATACTTACCTTCTTGAACCATATGAAGTTTAATAGTGGCAGGTTACTTACATACTTAGGATATATCAGGTGCTACTGGATCAATTCATCCTCTCAATAACTTCCTGCATAGTCACTCTCATTATCCCTGATTTATAAATGAACAAATGGACTTGAATGCTACCTAAGATCAGTAAGCAGTAACTGGCAAAGCTGAGCTAAACTTTTAAATCATCTTTCTATGCTGCCCCCTGATGTGGCAGTCACATGCAGGATGGAGAACAAGACAAAAGGTAAGAGTAGAGATAGGGCTAGTAGAAATAAGTTTAGGAATATAGTATGCAAGGCCCACATTATGCAATAAAATAGGGAGAAAGAATTAAAGAAAGAGAGAGACACACATAGAAAGAAAGAACAAAAAAGAAAGAGAGGGGCTGAGAGCGTGGCCTAGTTGTAGAGTGCTTGCCTAGCATCCATAAAGCCCTGGGTTTGATTCTTTGGTACCACATCCACAGAAAAAGCTGGAAGTGGTTCTATGGCTCAAGTGGTAGAGCTCTAGACTTGAGAAAGCTCAAGGACAATACCCAGGCCCTGAGTTTAAGCCCCAGGCCTGACAAAAAAGGAAAAAAAGAAAGAGGAATAGAGATTGAGACAGAGAGAGGGAGAGAGAAAGGAAAGAAAGAAATGTGCTTGCAATGAGGTCTCCAGAAGCTTCAGACGTTGGAGGGGCACTTTCCCAGGCCCTGACCTAGATGCTGCTCCATACTTAGCTATGACAATAAAGCAAAAAGAACTAGGGGGGGAAAAATGGTCTTAAGCCTTCATTTGAAGGTTACATACCAAACCAAGGAGACAAAAATCAGACATGTGGGAAGTGCTTCTGAGTAAGTAACTTATTACAACATAGATTCATTCAGATGATATGAAGTCTCTATGAAACACTAAGTTTTGCTCAACCCTTCAGGAAAGTTGAGCCAAGAGTAAGATCAAAGCTCAGGGTACAAAACTCCCCCCTTAAGATCCATATCAACAGCCTCCAGGGGGCATGGGAGCAAAGGGCAGATCCCAGGCATGTGAGTCTAGCATGCCTGTGAGGAAGCAGGTTCCCAGCAATTCTTTTTCTCCCTGGACCTCACCCTCTGCTGTTAACCAACCCTGAGCCAAGATTATTAGCATGTGTGTTTGTGGTCTCAGAATCAGAAAGCCAGGTTAGCTGGAATAGGCTAATTATGACAGACTGCAACAAGGGCTCAGGTATTAGGACAGTGGCAAGAGGGCATAGTAAATATATATCCTTCTCTGCCAAGGCCCAAGTAGCTTTCCAGCCAGGAAAGGACTCTGAAGACATCAAATAAACATGCAAGTTCCCAAAGCCAATCAGGCCTACAACAACAGGACTTAGCACAATTAGCAATGCCCTGGACTTACCTGACTGGAACACATATCGGGCCAGGCCCTGCATCAGTTCTGCTGGCCACGTTGGTGGTGCAGACTCTCCAGTTTCTCTCTTCAGACGAAATGTCAATTCAAACCCAAAACCACTAGGTCCATCTGTTCCTGTAAACCTGAAACGAACAAAAAGTGAATGTTTTCAGTTAAAATTAGTTAAGAAAAACAATCTTTTAAAAAGTCTTAGTTTCCACTTTGTGTAGTGGCTCAGCATATGAACCCTCTATTAAAAGCTATTTCCCAGAGTACTAGCCTTAGGGGTAAGAAGAACCTCGAAAACTTGTGTGGCTATTTTTTCTCCTTAGCTTGTTGCCTGCTGCAGGTACATGTTCATGACCTTAGCGCAGCCAATCAAACTCTCCCATTGGCACTATAAACTCTTAAGTTTCAGATTTTGATTATCTAGAACATTCTTTTCTGTATGATTAAGGCATCATTATTGAAAATCTTCCTGGTTAATGCTCCTTACTACTTTAAGCTGTTAATAAGATCCCACTTAATTTCCTGAGGATACATGTCCTGTGAACCACTCAGGCCATATGATGTGAAGATAGATTCTTCTCTCACTCTGGTCTACCATGGTATAATCCTGGTCTCCAAGGTCTACATCTAAGACAGGTCCTTGGGTAGATTCCAAACAGGGAGTGGGCCCATATTCTCCTAAGACATATGCACCAATCAGCAAAGAGCCTCATTAGTCAAAGAAACCTGAAGAAGCAGTTTGCCTCCCTTCCCATTTCAAGTGACCCACAATGGGCAAGAAATGCCTTCTGTAGCCACAGCTCCTCCTGGTGACAGGACAAGATCAAAGGAATCTTGAGTGAGTCTCAGGAAAGGCCCTGAAAGAGCCTACCACCAGAAAGCAGAGGTCAGGCCTGGTAGAAAACTATACCTCCTCAGGGGAGGGAGATATCTAGAGAAGTGTTCCTTGCTTGCATGAGAAGGGTTAAAAGTTAAAACAGGTTCATGACATAATTTTCAGTAATTATATCTTGTACAAACATGAGCCACAATGATTATACACATGTAAACTCCCCAGCATACAAATACAAACCATAAGTTAAGATGACAGCCAACACTTCCTTGCTAGCCAACCTCCCAGAACATGTGATATGAGGAATCTCAAGGGATGATGACACAGTGAATGCCTACCCTGGAATTCCTCTCATCATCATCATCATCATCATCATCACCACCACCATCCCAACCAGAGACAGGTTAGGAGGCTAGATAAGCCACAGAAGCTGACATTAGTCCTTCTTTCAGCTTTTGTGCCTAGCACACATAAGAGAAGATAATCTCTGAAAAGCTAAGTCCAATCTCTTGCAGATTATAAAGGAATCCTTAGAAATTATCATGGTCAAGCCCAACTATAGTTAAGGAAGTACGCATGGTTTATAGTTTTTCCAGTTATCAAGCAATGTGGGAAGCACTTTTGAAGGATACACACAGATTTCTGGAGACATGGCTAAATTAAAAAAACAAAGTGATATCACCTAAGTTATTTAATTTCTTTTCTGAATTGTCCTGTTAGGGTCAATTCAGTACAGAAGCTGAGAGAATGGCTATGCAAACAAAGTCTTCAAAAGCTGCTTCCTAGAGGCTGAGGGTTTGGAAAGGGTGTTAGAATCTGGTATAAATCAAGATGACTATCAGGCATAGTGGCTCATTTCAGTAATCCTAGAAGACCAACAAGGCAAAAAGACCTCATCTCAACCAATAAAAGCTGGAGATGGTGACTGAATCCTGTCTACCCAGCTCTGTGGAGAAATATAAGTGGGATTCTAGTCTGGCTGTCCAGGCATAAATGGTGAAAGCCTACTAGAAAAGCAACTAAACAAAAAAAGTGTTTGGGAACATGGCTCAAGTGGTAGAGTCCCTGCCTAACAAGATTAAGTCCTGAGCCCAAACTCCAGTACCAAAGAAGAAGGAGGAGGAGGAGAAGGAGGAGGAGGAGAAGAAGGAGGAGGAGAAGAAGGAAGAGGAGAAGGAGGAGGAGAAGGAGGAGGAGAAGAAGGAAGAGGAGAAGGAGGAGGAGAAGAAGGAAGAGGAGAAGGAGGAGGAGGAGGAGGAGGAGGAGGAGGAGGAGGAGGAGGAGAAGAAGAAGAAGAAGAAGAAGAAGAAGAAGAAGAAGAAGAAGAAGAAGAAGAAGGAGAAGAAGAAGAAGAAGGAGGTCCCTGAATCTAACTCTGAACTTTGTAAAACAAGATGGGTCACTAGGGCAAAGGGAAGATTTCAAACAGCTACCAATTAAGGGCAGCTTTGTAAAGCTATTAGACCATTATTCCAGAACTTTCATCTTGAGCCAAAGGAAATACATGATTTCTAACCACACAAACTTGAGAGACTAAAAGAGACATGTGCATCCTCAGTTGCAAATGAGAACCCAGAAATGCAGAGATGAATCATTTGTACCCACATAGCACCACCTTAGTAAGAAGGGCCACGTGCACACATGAGCACTGGCATGCATTCACGCACATGCATGTGTACACCATCTGTTTCCATGCAGGGCACTTTCTGGGCCAGCTCTGTGGTAGGCAAGCCAGCCCTCACTTGGCTATGGGGGAGGGAGAGGCTGGCCAGATGGTCTCCACCTGTGTTTGATTACCACCCACTAGGCTGGTTGGACAAAAGCTCTACACTCTGAAACATGAGTTTGGAATGGTCCAGCCTCAGGATAAACGCACAGCCGGGGCCTGTCAGAAGGCCTCTTTTTCAAAGCAAGCTGTCCAAGCAATAGCCAAGTGACAAGGTCATACGGCCTCCTGCAGGGGAGTGCCTTTGGTCTGGACTTCCTCACGTGAGGGCCTCTCCTGCCAAAGTGTTTTTATCTGACCAGAAAATGAAGCCACTTGGAAGAAGCAGCTGTCTCCACCATTTTCTGAGAGGAAACATGTACTGCAAAAGATGAGATCTTAGTCAGAATGATTCCCCCCTCCCCGCTCCCCAACATAAAAAGATCTAAAATACTGACTGGTGGAAAATGGGCCCGTAGAATTTCTCCCTTCAGGAATTTTTAAAAGGAATAAGTTAAAGATTCTCCCCATCTGGTAGAATAGAGTAAGGAATCTGTGTTGTTGCAAAAGAATGGATGAGATGAGCTCTCAACTGTTTCCAGCCCAAGAAATTTTGATCCTACTTCCTGAGATGGCCAGCGACAGGCTGGCATTGTCCCAAGAGCCTGGAGGGCCAGAGCCATGGCTATGCCAGCCTTAGCAACATCATACCAACTGACCAACTGACAGAAAAAAAAAAAAAAAACAAAACATGTGCCCTTAAAGCCGTACCACCAGAACCTGTTGAAAGCTTCTCTTCCATCATGAAGGAGTATCAATAGTAACTAATGGACCAAAATGGCAGATAAGCCAGCCAGAAGGTGAAAGGAACTGCACAAAGTCTTTCTCTCCCCTGGCCCCCACCCCATTCCTGGGGTTTGAATTCAAGGCATTGTCCCTGAGCTTCTTTTGCTCAAGGCTAGCACTCTACCACTTGAGCCACAGCACCATTTCTAGTCTTTTCTGTTTATGTGGTTCTGAGGAATTGAATCCAGGGCTTCATGTATGCTAGGCAAGCACTTTACCAACAAGCTACATTCCCAGGCCCTGTATAGAGACTTTCTAGAGGAAACACACTGGGGGACACAGAAAAGGCCAACCTGGAAGATGCTATTCTATTCCCAACATCACTAGTCATGAGGGAACCACAAGTCAAAACCTCAGTGATGAGCCAAGAACTTAGCCTAGCATGCATGAAGCCCTGGGTTCAATTCCTCAGTACCATATATGGAGAAAAAGCCAGAAGTGGTAGAGCACTACCCTTGAGAAAGCCGAAGGACAGTGCCTAGGCCCTGCGTTTAAGCCCCAGGATTGGCAAAACAAAACCTCAGTGAGACAATCGGGCATCAGTGCTCATGCCAGTAATCCAAGCCACTCAGGAGGCTGAGATCTGATGATCACAGTTCAAAGCCAGCACAGATAGAAAAGTCCTGAGGCTCTTATCTCCAATTAAAATTAAGAAGGCCAGATGTGCAGATGTGGCTCAAGTGGTAGGGAACCAGCTTTGAACAAAAAAGCTTAGGGACAACTCTCAGACCCTGAATTCAAGACCCAAGACCAACACACACACACACTCACCAAAAGAAAAAAAAAATATCTTAGTGAGATAGCACTCTACACCCCTTAGGATAGTTAAAACAAATCAGGGAAAAACCAGTATTGGTGAGGACGAGAATAAAAGTAATAACCTAGCTACTCAGGAAGCTGAGATACGAGCATCAAGGTAATTTAAAGACAGCCAAGGCAGGAAAAGTCTGTGAGACTTGACTCTTATCTCCAATTAACCACCAGAAAACCAGAAGTGTAGTTGTGGCTCAAAGTGGTAGAGTGCCTGAGCAAAAAGCTCAGGGACAGTATCCAGGTCCTGAGTTCAAGCACTACAACTGACCAGAAAATAGGGAATGCCCATACACACACAATATGTGCGTGCGTGCCTCTGTGTGTGTGTGTGTGTGTGTGTGTGTGTGTGTGTGTGTGTGTGTGTGTAAAATGGTAAAGTTGCTTCAGAAAATTGTTTGGCTGTTCATAAAAAAGTAAACAGAGCTGGGAGCTGATGGTTCACTCCTGTAATCCTAGCTACTCAGGAGGCTGAGATCCAGAGGATGGTAGCTCAAAGTAAGCTCAGACAGAAAAGTCTGAGAAACTCTGTTTCCTGACTCTTTGCTCCCTCCACCAAACAAACAAAAGCCAAGGAACAGTAAAAAGCAGGGTATGAAGCTTAGCAACAGCCAAGCAAGCCAAGCTCAGACCCATTATTTCCCTTAATGATATTCTTCCTCTCTCTCCCTCTCTCTCCCCCTCCCTCTCCATTTCTCCCTCCTTCCCTTCCTCCTTCCCTCCCTCGCTCCAGTAACATGCTGTATAGCCTTGTAACATAGGAGCAATAGCTCTTCCACATGGCCATAATATCTAGGTTTGTGTATGAGCACCATATGATGTTCATACAACAAAATAGCCTGGAGTCATTTCTCATAACTTATTCCTGTTAAGTGATGCCATAACTCTGTGTGTCTTCTAAGCCCATGGTAAGATGTTTGACCTTATTTATCATAATGGAAATGTACATTAGAGCAAGCTAAAACAACTGTGGGAAAACAAAACAAAACAAAACAAAACTGAGACACCATTCTCACCTATCAAATGGACAAAATAAGTATGAAATGACATTCTATTGGTAAAGTTGTAAGGAAAGAGGAATTGTTATATCCCTGGGGGAAACACAAACTAGTAAATCACTATGGAAAAGTAAGAGAAAACTCATAAGCCTGATACCGTACATACTCGGGAGGCTGTGACCAAGAGGATTTTGGTTTGAAGACTGGGCAGAAAAGTCCTCCAAATTACCCAGCAAAATGCTGCACTGGAGGAGTGGCTCAAATAGTTGAGAGCCAGCCTTGTGCAAAAAAAAAAAAAAATAGAACAAGAACATAAGTCCCTGAATTCAAGTCCCTGTGCCAGCACCATCCAAAAAAAGAAAAAGACAAGTGTGTGTGTGGGGGGGTGGCAATCTTACAGTCTATTGACAGATGAGTGAATTAAAAAATGTGTTAATATAGCCAAATGCCAGTGTCTCATGCCAGTAATCATAGCTATTCAGGAGGCCAAGACCTAAGGATTAAAGTTAGAAGCCAGCCAGGGCAGGGAAGTCTGTGAGACTCTTATCTCCAATTAAGCATCAAAATGGCCAGAAGTGGAGCTGTGGCTCAAGTAGTAGAATGGTAGCCTTGAGCAAAAAAGCTCAGGGATAGTGCCCAGGCCCTAAATTCAAGCCCCCAGGACCAGAGCCAAAAAACAGAAGTATCTTGATACTTAACAACAGAATATTATTCAGCCATCCAAAGGAGATATTGTATCTTTTTCTGGTTTATCAGCATGTTGATTGGATTCTCACACACTTGTGTGATATGTGCCTCCCTCAAACTTTGTTACAAAATTGGCACATTACCTGTCTGACATGAAAGGAGGGAAAAAATAAGGAGACACTGACACATACAATGAGGAGGATGACCTTGAAGACACAATGCTAAATGAGATAAGCCAGACACAAAACAACGAACACATGACTCCATTTATCTGACGAACCAACAACAGACAAATCCAGAGTCAGACACAGAAGAGGTCTTCAGTAGAAAACAAGAAATTATTCTTTTTAACAGGAAGATTAAAAAAAAAGCTTCAAAAGTAGAAGGTGGTAACAGCTTCACACCAATGTGAATATACTTAATTCCAGTGAACTGTACACCTAAAAATGGGGAAAGTGTATATTATGTATATTTTACCACAAACACATGGGTAATTAAAAAAATCATGAAACAAAACTTAACAAACTACATCTGAAAATATTTGAGTAGCTACTCAGGAGGCTGAGGCAAAAAGACTGTTTTAGTCAGGCATCTAAGACCAGCCTGTGCAACACAGTGAAACCTAGTCTCAAAAACATAAAGGAGGGGCCGGAAGTTTGGCCTAGTGGTTAAAGTGCTTGCCTAGCATGCATGAAGACCCGGGTTCGATCCTCGGTACCACATACATACAAAAAAGCTGGAAGTGGTCCTGAGGCTCAAGTGGTAGAGCTCTAGCCTTGAGAAAGTCCAAGGACAGTGCCCAGGCCCTGAGCTCAAGCCCAGGACTGGCAGCAAAAAAAAAAAAAAAAAAACATAAAGGAGGGCTGGGAATGTGGCTTAGTGGTAGAGTGCTTGCCTAGGGCTCAGCCCTAGTACCACATAAACAGAAAGGCTGAAAATAGTGCTGTGGCTCTAGTAGTAGAGTGCTGGCCTTAAGCAAAAGAAGCTCAGAGACAGTGCCCAAGCCCTGAATTTGAGCCCCCAGGACTGGCCAAAAAAGAACAAATAAAACCATAAAGGACTGAAGGACTGAGGCAGTATGGTGGGCCTTTTGGTAGGAACAGAGAAGCTGGGCAGTGAGGAAGGTACATGTCAGAGTCTTATTCTCAACCTCCTTAGACACTAGAAGGTTCCAGGAGTAGACCAATAGAAATTAAAAATCACATAAAATTATACCATACCAGAATTCAATACTAGAAAAGAGTTTAGTGAAGTAGGTGCAATTGTAGAACTAAGCCAAGATAATGACAAATAAACTCCATGTGTCTCTGTTTCCTTGTCTGCACAACTTTGTATAGGACATTCTCCTCACTGGGCCAGCACAGTACCTGACAGGAGCTAGCAACTTCACAGGATCCTCCATACATCTGTCCTCTCCCCTTCTTCATATTCACTAGAAGTGGTTCTCATCACCCCTTGGAAGCATCTGCAGATGACACAGCTTCCCCAATTCCCAGACTCTGGGACTTCATGGGCCAAGTCCTTCAAAAGTGGGCTGAATCTGCAGGCTCTGGCCAATTTCCTGGCCTTGAATCCCTCCCAGAGCCCTCTAACCCAGCCTGAGATTCTAGGGCTACTATTCTTTGAGTGACAGTCATGACAGCAGAATTCAACAATTACTAAATAAACTCCTCTAAAGACAATGTTTTTTTGTGGGTCATGGGGCTTAAACTCACTCAGCCTGGACCTGGGCGCTGTCTCTGAGCTCTTCAGCTCAAGGCTACCACCTTACCCTTGAGCCAAGCCCCATTTCCCATTTTCTAGAGGTTCATTAGAGATAAGAGTCTCAGATCCTTTTGTGCCCAGGCTGGCTTTGAACCCTGATCCTCAGATCTCAGCCTTCAGAGAAGCTAGGATTACAGGCATGAGCCACGGCTGCTGGCAAAGGCCACTAAAATGCAAGTGAATTATTCACTTTGAATAATTCACAATTATATTTCATTGGCCATTCAAAAAAAAAGTTTTGCTTACAATTTCAGTACCATACTGAGTAGTAAAAGTATAAACTCAGCTACTCAGGAAATGAAGATCAGGAAGATCATGACTCAAGGCCAGCCTAGTCATCGCAATCAATAGCTGAAAGCAGTGGTGTGCACCTGTCACCCCAGCTATTGGGGGGACTATAAATAGGATTGCCATCCAAGCCACCCTGGGCAAAAAATAAGATCCTATCTCAAAAAGAACAAAAGGGCCAGGGGATGATTTCAACAGTAGAACATCTGCCTAGCAAGCATGAAGACCTGAATCCAAATCCCAGTACTGAATTAAAAAAATACATCAGCCTAGGGCTGGAGGTGTAGCCCAAAGGTAGAGCGAATTTTTGCACAAGGTCCACGTTCAATCCAGCACCATAAAAAAAGGAGAGAAGGCGAGGAGGGAAGGAGGGAAGGAGGGAAGAAAGGAGGGAGGGAGGGAGAGAGGGAGGAAGGAAAGAGACAGGGATAGAGGCAGGCAGACAGCAATCAGGGGGCATTAGACTCACACAGAGAAATGAGTGTGATGAAGTTACAGTTTAACTCTGAGTTTCACACACTTGCTTTCTGCTACAGCCTATCCAACCAGATTCATGGAATGCATTTGCCTCATTCAAGTAGCCCTATTCTGAGACCCCTTGCCAGGAGCCAAAGACCACATTCCCACAGCTAAGGAACATATTCCCACAGCATTCCTCAAGTTTAAAAACAGTAGCTTCTGGGACAGATTCAGCTGAGAATCTGGCCAAACAAAGCTTCCTGGCTCCCAAGACTTGGTGACTTAACTCTATCTTTGGCTTTCAGTGAGCAAAGAACTTCCCAGACACACTGGATTTAAGAAATGCAAGCCAGCAGGTGGCTCACACCTGTAATCCTAGCTACTCAGGAGGCTGAGATCTGAGGATCAAAGTTCAAAGTTAGCCCGGACACAAAAGGACCTGAGACTCTTATCTCCAATTAACCTCTAGAAAACAGGAAGTGGGGCTTGGCTCAAGGGTAGGGCAGTAGACTTAAGCTGAAGAGCTCAGGGACAGCACCCAGGCCAAGTTCAAGCCCCATGACCCATAACAAAAAAAAAAAAAAAAAAAAAAAGGAGAAAAGAAGAAGAAAAAGAAATATTCACACAGGGGCTGGGAGTGTGGCTTAATGGTAGAGTGCTTGTCTAGCATGCATGAAGCCCTGGGTTGGATTCCTCAGTATCACATATACAGAAAAAGCCAGAAGTGGCACTGTGGCTCAAGTGGTAGAATGTTTGCCTTAAGCAAAAGAAGCTCAGGAGCAGTACCTAGGCCATGAGTTCAAGCCCCAGGACCAGCAAAAAAAAAAAAGAAAGAAAAAAGAAAAAGAAAAAGAAAGAAATGCTCCCACAAAGAGCAGTGGATTCTTTCTTGCAGGATGGTGGGGCTCACAGTCAATGTTCCCTACTGGAGATCCACTGTAACTTCTTCCCTTTCCTCCCAAGAGGAATGCCCCTAACAACCTGTGGGTCCACCCCAGGGAGTTCCCAAGTCAGTCAAGCATGCTAGACACCTTGATAGCTCTCACATATCACTTTTGTCTTGAAACAATATCTTTACAGTATTCTATAAAGTAGCCCAGATGTGGGCCATTGGGAAGTGAGGTGCTTCCTGTGCACAGGTGTGCAGCTCTAGGGCTTCCTGCTGGCACAGGAGCCAAAAGATCTGTCCACAGGACTTTGTCTACCCTCTATCCTTTAGGGCTTTAAGAAATCAACTCCCCCAAGAAGATCGAGACACTTGTAATAGAAAAATAGCAAATCTTTATAGCATCTTAATTCCCTAAGGGCAAGGACTGTACTTTTTGTGTGTTCTGTTCATGGGTACAGCTTGTTAAGGTTGAGCCATACTAAATGGTTAATAACATTTCCATTGTTTCCCAAAGAGATCATCAGGCTTCAACACTAAACAACACACAAGATAAGACAGCATTAAAAAGCAATAAGCTTCCTCTTAGTCACTTTCAAAGTCAGATTCAAATATCTAAGTGGTATTAGCTTTAGACCACTTGTACTGCTGTTTCCTTTTCAGAGAAGTAGAAGCAACATTCAGCTCTCCTGCTCCACACTAGTGCTGGGGTCCTCTGCCACTGGAAAAGCTTCCTAAAATTCCACTCCTGCTCCCTCACCTTCATTCCATCCTTTTGCTTTCCTCATCAAATTATTTATTATGTCGTATTTTTTTAAATAGTAGCAGAGTTTGAACTCAGGACCTCATATACCCTCACCTTGTGTATAGTGGGCACTCTACCAAATGCACCACATAACCAAGCTAGCTTTTTTTTTTTTTGGTAGGTCATGAGGCTTGAACTCTAGGCCTGGACATTGTCCCAGAGCTCTTCAGCTCAAGACTACCTCCTTACCCCTTGAGCATCAGCCCCACTTCCCATTTTCTACTGGTTAAGTGAAGATAGGAGTCTTATGGTCTTTAGTGCCTGGGCTGGCTTTGAACCGTTATCCTAAGATCTCAGCTTCTGGAGTAGCTAGGATTAAAGGTGTGAGGCACTGCACCTGGCTGCAAGCTAGCTTTTTGTTGGTGTTTTTTTTTGGAGATGGAGTCTTGTAAACCCTTCTGTGCAGACTGGATTTGAACTAAAATCTTCCAGAGCTCAGCCTACTGAGTAGCTATGATAATAGGTGTTAGCTACTAGCACCTGGATCCTTTTTCCTTTAAGACTATACTGCACTATGTAGCCCAGGGTGACTTCATACTTAAAATTCTCCTGTCTCTGGCCTCTTAAGTATTGGTATTACAGGAATATACTACTATTGCTTTCAACATAATTTTGCTGCACTGTCCTCCTCTTCCCCTTCTTCCTTTGCTCTTCCTTCTTCCATCCCTCTCCCTCTCCCTGTTTCTCTGTCTCAGTCTCTTTCTCTCTGTCTCACACACACACACAGACACACAGACACACAGACAGACAGACAGACAGACAGACAGACAGACACAGACAGACACACACACACACACACACACACACACACACACACACACACACACACACTTTGTCTCTTTCTGTTTGTTATGTTTTGTAATGTGGTACTGAGGCTTGAACTCAGGGCTAGCGCTTCCTGCAACTTACCATCTGTTCAACAAATATTTGGTATACTAAAGAAACGCCAACACATAAAACATGTTCACATGCTGGGAGGGGAGAGTAAGCCACAAAAGTAAATAAGTAAACCAAATAAATGAATAAAATAAGCTAGATGGTAGTAACTCTGTGCTTTAAAGTCAGGAAAACAGAGATGTTACTTTATGGAAGTGATACAGGGTTCCTGTTTTGGGTTTTGGGGTTTTTTTGGTGGGTCACGGGGCTTGAACTTGGCCTGGACGCTGTCTCTGAGCTCTTCAGCTCAAGGCTACTGCCCTACAGGGTTCCTGTTTTACAGATGTCTTCATTGACAGGCTGTGAGGAAAGACCTAGGAGGTGAGGGAGTCAAGTAAGAGGCTGTCCCCTGGTAGAGGTTTCCAAATGAAAGGAGGACAAATACAAAGGCACAAAAGTGCCTGGTACAGCAAGGGAACCAGACTGTGGTAAACAAGCAAGAAAGAGAACAAAGGAGATGAGGTAAACAAAATAAAGTGCATAGGACCTTGGAGACTGTCATGACCTGTAGCTTTTACTCAAGTGAGACTGGAAGCCAGGAGACAGTTCTGAGCAGGGAATCGACTGCATGAGATGCTGTGCAAACAGTCTCTGGCCAAAGAACTGACACAAGACTAACAGATCTACATTGGCAAGGTTCCTGCAAGTTTTACTCCCAAAGTTCAGTTACTGCCTTCCTTCTGGACCTCTTCTCTCTGCAAAACCCCTGGCTGGTTACAAGAATGAAAAATTGTCAGACTGGCTCCAGGAGGACTGGGATTCAGGGTGTGTGCAACTTGATACATTGGAAAAGCTATAAGGAGAAGGAGAGGGGGTTAGGCAAGACGCAGTGTCCCTCTCAGTTTTCATTACATATTTTTTTCCTTTTACCAACCAAACTTTCAGAAGTGGTTTAGGAATCAAATCTATCAAATCCAGAAAGCACAACCAGCCAGCCATATTCCCTGGGGCAGGGGGCCTGCTCTAGGCCCTGGTCTCTAGCAGTTCCTTCTCCCCACAGTACTGACCGTACACTGAACAGCCTGAAGTCAGAGGTCAGGCAAACTGGGAGCTAGAGGGAGAGCTCCAGTAACCAATTAAGGTCAGTTCTAGAAAAACACAAATACTTCCTCATTGCTGGCCTTCATGAAGCAAGACTGATTCTAGGACTAGGGATTCTGAGACCTCATTAACCTGGAAGAGAGAAAGAAAGAAAGAAAGAAAGAAAGAAAGAAAGAAAGAAAGAAAGAAAGAAAGAAAGAAAGAAAGAAAGAAAGAAAGAAAGAGAGAGAAAGAGAGAGAGAGAGAGAGAGAGAGAGAGGGACACAGAGACAGAGACAGAGACAGAGACAGAGACAGAGAAAGGAAGATGGGCTGGGAGTGTAGCCTAGCAGGAGAGTGCTCACCTAGCATGCAGAAAGCCTTGGGTTTGATTCCTTGGTACCACATACACAGAAAAAGCCAGAAGTGAAGCTATTGTAAGATCACTAGCCTTGAGAAAGCTCAAGGGCAGTGCCCAGGCCCCAGAGTTCAAGCCCTAGCACTGGCCATTAAAAAAAAAAAAAGAGGAGGAGGAGGAGGAAAGAAAGATCTTTGTGGGCCCCCAATTTCTATAGACATTCTGGCAAAAGCTGGGAATGAACCACACTTTCTGGGAAGCTGTTACAAACCTAAGTTCTCACTAGTTAATAGGCAACTGGCTTAACCTCAAATGAGGGCTGATCACATTTGTAAGATTCTGGATTCCTTTTATAGATTAAGTCCTAAAAGATGATTCCACAAGGAGAAAGACAGCACTTAGGGCGTTGAGGTTCTATCAGGCCCACCTCCCCATAGGTTTCCAGTTGAAGGTCCTTTCAGGGAAGACTAAAGGTTTTTAGTCGTGGGGCTTGAACCCAAGGCCCAAGCACTGTCTTTGGGATTTCTCAAGGCTAGAGCTCTACCACTTGAGCTTCGGCACCACTTCTGGCTTTTTTCTATGTATGTGGTACTGAGGAATCGAACCTAGATCTTTGTACATGCTAGGCAAGCACTCTACCACTAGACCAAACTCCCGGCCCCAAGACTAAAGGTCTATGAAGATCAGGACAGGATCTGTGCTGTTCATTACCACAGATCTCCTGCCAGAACCACAGCCCAGTAATGACACTCTGCACCACAAAGCAAAGTCAGGCCCTCCAAAGAAGAAGAGCCCATGATGAGTACTGCCTGCCCACCATCACTGGGTAGACCTTAGGCCAGGGAAGGGCAGCACACCATCTTTTCTCCTAGATTCATTCAGCAGTCCTGCTGAAAACAGACGGTATTATTACATAATAATATAGCCTTTAGTACTTGAAATAAATTGCCCACTTATTTTGGGCAATTAAAAGATCACACCCATCTTTGGATATTTGTGCCTATAACTATGAATATTTTGTTTTCCTGAGTACAGAGAGCCTAGAGCAGGCATGAGACAGCTCATGGTGTCCACCTCTTGCTAATACCAATCACCCAATCTTGACAGACTTGCGTAGGGGAAATGGTGATGGAGATTGCTTTTTGGCGAGAGGATTGCACTATGTATCCCATACTGGCCTGGAACTCACGATCCTCCTACTTCCACCTCTTAAGTGAAGTTTACAGGTATGTGTCACCATGCTTAGCTCAATCTTGACCTTTATAAGAAGAAAACAACAGCACCAAGTACAACATGCCCTCAAGATTACTACTACCATGTTGAGAGTACAGTTGTGGTTTTGGTAAATGATCCAAGCATTAACTGATAATAAGTGAGCCATCAGCAACTGGTACAAATGCATACTTCAGTGTTCTGTGCTGTTATGGGGGGTGGGATGGATGAAACTAATGTAACATAATAATGGAGGAGGATCAGGCTCCCAAGCAATTGTGCTTTTTTTTTTTAAAAAGACTCTATAAATCATAGCAGTAGTGGGCAAGCTAAATGTATAGACGACATTAGCCAGGTAGCAAGCAGGTAAGCCTTGCAGGGTGTTAAGGCTCTATAGGGAGCTAAAGGCCCATGTACACCTGGAATAGCACCAGTCACTATGAATTTCTAGAGGACCAGAACAAGAACAGAGAAAGAATCACAAACAAAAGTTAGTAAGATTATGAGTGATTGTATTCTACCTTCTCTAATTTCCAATACTTTGGGTAATATGCTTCATTTTCTTTATAAATGAAAAAAGAGACAAGACACACCAATCTTTCTTTGTCCTTCCCTCCTTCCTTCCCTCTCTCCGTTGCCCCTGCTCCTCTTTCTTTCTTTTTTTGGTCAAGGCTAGCACTCTACCACTTTGAGCCACAATGCTACTTTCAGTGTTCTGGTGGTTAACTGGAGATAAGAGTCTCCTGGAATTTCCTGCCAGGCTGGCATCAAACTGTAATACTCTGAGCTCAGCCTCCTGAATATGATTACAGGAATGAGCCACTGGTACCCAGCTACACCTGTCTTTCATAGTATACCGGAGGGTACAATCTCTCTCCAACCTAGGGACTAGGTACAGGTCCCTGTATCAGCTGGACTTTAAAGAAGACATATCAATGGAAAAAAATAGAAGTAGAGAACTCGTATTTGGATATTTGAAATTTGATAGGGAAGGGGGGAAAACCAAGACGGGTGGGGGGTGTGGGGGGGGAGGGAAATGGGTACCAAGACATGTGAAAGGGTATCAATGTATGTGAATTAATGCACCTTCTATCTGGCAAATATCATGTAACCCTTTTACTAATTACAATAAAAAAAATAAATGTACTAATACATGATCTTTATAATAAAAATTTAAAAATAAAAAAAAAGAAGTAGAGAACTCATTAGCCACTCCCAAGCTACAGTAGAGATAGGAGACTTCATGGGTAGATATAGCATCTAATCAAGGACTTGAACATAATTACTGATTTGAAAAGAGATCAAAAGGAAAATATACCAGAAAACATAAAAGGTTCCACTGGATGAAACTGTGCTGTGAGAAAAAAGGCATGCATGGGGGGGTGAAGGGGGGGGAAGGAAGTGAGGAAACAGAGAAACAAGCCTGAATCTAGCCTAAAATCCAGCTGAGTCAAAGTGGCAGCTTTAATTTCAGGTAGAGTGCTAAGCTGAGCCCTGCCCCTACCTGGGCTAAGACCATAGGTGCACCTTCTTACTAGATGGCCCAGAGTCATGTCTTTTCTTGAGAATGTACAATTTCACATAGTCATCCTGAAATTAAAACATATCGAAGAGGAAAGCAAACATACAGAAGAAGAAAGCAAAAGGATGAAAGCTGCAGAGCAGCCTGCCCTCTACTAAGTCTGCAGAGCCCTTCCTCTAGCTTTACTGGGACAAAAACCTGCCATCTCTGCAGGTGGCTTATTAACAAAGCATTCTGATGACAGCTTTGGGAGGAAAGCTTGGGCCCAGACAGAAACTAGGCTCACAGACAGGTGTGTACAGCAAAGATGAAATTTCTACTGAAAGTTCTAGAAAATGTTATGTTAAGTTTCTACAAGCCAGGCATGGTGGCTCATACCTGTAATCCTTGCTACTCAGCAGGCTGAGATCTGAGGATGCTGGTTCAAAGCCAGCCTGGGCACTAAAAACTCTTATCTCCAATTAACCATTAGAAAATTGGAAGTGGTGCTGTGGCTCAAGAGGTAGGGTGAAGAGCTCAGGGACAATGCCCAGGCCCAAGGGTAGGGTGGTAGCCTTGAGCTCAAGAGCTCAGAGACAGTGCCCAGCTCAAGCCCTACAATCAATGACAAAAAAAGAAATAATAATAAGTTTTTGCAAACCAAGCTTTAAGCAGGGAAAATTAGTATTTCTTAACTATAGAAGACCAAGGTCACACTAAGTTACAAATGAAAAAGTTAAATTTAGTGTTTTAATAAATAACTTGTGTAGAGCAGTCCAATAAAGAATACGAAGGGAAGACCAGGACCATGGCCTAGTGATAGAGTGCATGTTTAGCATACACGAAGCCCTGGGTTCCATTCCTCAGTACCACATACACAGAAAAAGACAAAAGTGGTGCTATAGCTCAAATGGTAAAACTCTAGCCTTGAGAAAGCTCAAGGACAGAGCCCAGACCCTGAGTTCAAGACCCAGGACTGGCAAAAAAAAAAAAAAAAAGGGGGGGGAGGGTGGAAGTGTGGTTTAGTGATAGAGTGCTTACCTAGCATACACGAAGTCCTGGATTTGATGCCCCAGTAACACATACACAGAAAAAGCCAGAAATGGCACTGTTGCTCAAGTGGAAGAGCACCAGACTTGAGAAAGTTCAAGGATAGTGCCCAGGCCCTGAGCTTAAGCCCCAGGACTGGCCAAAAAAAAAGGGAAAAGAAAGCTCTCCACCAAACAAGTAAAAGCAGCCACAGGAAAGCAGCAGTTTCAGCCCTACAAAGGGCCAGGAAAACTCCTCACTCCACTGGCATAGCTGTCATTGAGTCAGCAATTATGGGACATGGCCTGGAACTCCCATGGTAGTGAGATGCAGCTCTACCCATGGAGCTGCTAGCATTCAGGTCAACTCCTCACAAAGGCTGTCTTTGGAGCCAGCACAGTGCATACACAGCAGATGACCTGCCCTGGTGGAATCCCACTAGGGAAGTCTGCTGTATCCACAAACACATTCTTTAGCTAGCAAGCCTCAGAGGCCACCTATGTCCCTTGCAGTTTTGTTCAGCCAAAGCTGCTGGTAGCAAGGGCAACCAGAAATCCTCAGAGAGAAGCACTGAAGCTGCTTCCTTCATGGAGCCACACATCCCTACATTCCATCCACAGCTGCCTGGCCACAACGGGAAAGGCCAAAGCTACAGGCTCTAATAAGCACTTAGCAGCTGAAGTTCATCTGTGTGACACCTCCTGAGACCAGGAACTTGCACAGGACAGTCAATCCTGTTGAAGTCAGTTGAGGGTAGCCTCTGGCTTCCTAGAAAAACACTACTTTCTCCTGTGGTTTCCCCAAGCTGGAATTTGTGCCATCTCTCTAGCTTTAGAAACAACCTCTTCAGACCTTTTGATTTATTCATAGAGGTAAGAGTAGGAGAATAGTTGCTAGGGGCCAAGGAGAGTAAGAGAGAGGGATAGAAAGAGGCTGGCCAATGGGAACTAAGTTACAGTTAGATGGGACATGAAGTTCTGATGTGCCATTCATTGCATAGTTGAGCCAGGAGTTTGGCCTAGTGGTAGAATGCTTGCCTAGCATGCATGAAGACTCAGGTTCGATTCCTTGGTACCACATACATAGAAAAAAGCCGGAAGTGGTGCTGAGGCTCAAGTGGTAGAGTTCTAGCCTTGCAGAAGTCCAAGGACAGTGCTCAGGCCCTGAGCTCAAGCCCAGGACTGGCAAAAAAAAAAAAAAAATTGCATAGTTAAGTGACTATAGATAATAATAATTTACTGTACATTTTAAAAAGCTAAATGATAGAATCTTAAATTTATTGGGCTATAAGGAATAAGATAGGTATGCCAAAACTGATTTAAACATTAAACAATTTATACATCTGTCAAACAAATCAGGATATATCCCTATATCCCATCACACAATTCTGTGTCACTTAAAATACATCTGGACAATTTTTTTTTTTTTTGGTCAATCATGGGGCTTTAACTCTGGGCCTGTGTGCTATCCTGAGCTCTTCAGCTCAAGGCTAGCACTCTACCACTTGAGTCACAGTGCCACTTCTGGTTTTCTGGTGGTTAACTGGAGATGAGTCTCACGGACTTTTGTGCCCAGGGTATCTTTGAGCCATGATCCTCAGATCTCAGCCTCCTGAGTAGTTAGGATTACAGGCATGAGCCACTGGCACCCAGATTGTATCTGGACAATTTTTATGCAGTTATCAGTTATAAATGAATTTACAGTGGTACATGGTGCCCTGGGTTCAATCCATAGCACTCAAATATACAAAAGTAATTCATGGGCCAGGAGTGTGACCTAGTGATAGAGTGTTTGCCTAGCATGTATGAAGCCCTCGGTTTAATTCCTTAGTACCACATACACAGAAAAAGCCTAAAATGGCACGTGGCTCAAGTGGCAGAGCTACCCTTGAGCAAAAAGTGTCCAAGTACAGTGCCCAGGCCCTGAGTTCAAGCCCTAGGACTGACAAAAAAAAAAAAAAGCAAGCACCAATTTATTTATTTTTGTTGATTATGGGGCTTGAATTCAGAGCTTGGGATCTGTCCCAGAGCTAAGGTCAGTGCTTTACCACTTTGAGTCACAGTGTTACTTCCAGTTTTCTGGTGACTAACTGGAGACAATTGTCACACAGACTTTCCTGACCAGGCTAGTTTTGAACAGTGAGCCTCACATCTCAGGTTCCTAAATAGCTAGGATTATAGGCATGCCCAGCTTAGCTTGATAATCCTTGGCACCCACCCCTCCCCGCCGAATGGTGGATGAACTCTGGGCCTGGCGCTGTACCTGAGTTCTTCAGCTCAAGGCTACCACCCTACCCCTTGAGCCACAGCACCACTTCTGGTTTTCTAGTGGTTAATTGGAGATAAGAGTCTCATGGACTTTAGTGCTCGGGCTGGCTTTGAGCCAGGATCCTCAGATCTCAGCCTCCCGAGTAGCTAGGATTACAAGTGTGAGCCACCGCATGTGGCTTGCCTTGATAATTTTATATAAAGAATTTAGCTTCATATCCTTCCTTGGAGCCACTGCAGATCCGGCAACCTAACTCTCTCCTCTGTGCTCTCTGATCACATTCTACTGTCTTGGCTTATAGTATTTATTAATATTATAACATTTCATCATGTTCCCCATCCCTCTAGAACATGAATGCCCTGTAACAGAAATTATGTCATACTATTTTATTGTAAGATGTCTATTACGTGATTACTGGGGGGGGGGGAGGGAAGAACCAATGCTTCTTTTTATTTGCTCTGTCTTTTTTTTTTTTTTTTTGCCAGTCCTGGGCTTAAGCTCAGGGCCTGAGCACTGTCCTTGGACTTTCTCAAGGCTAGAGCTCTACCACTTGAGCCTCAGCACCACTTCTGGCTTTTTTCTATGTATGTGGTACCAAGGAATCGAACCCGGGTCTTCATGCATGCTAGGCAAGCACTTTAACCACTAGGCCAAACTCCCGACCTCTGCCTTTTTTTTTTTTTTTTTTTTTGCTAGTCCTAGCACTTGAACTCAGGGCCTGGGCAGTCCTTGAACTTTCTCAAGGCTACAGCTCTACCACTTGAGCCACAGCACCACTTCTAGCTTTTTCTGTGCATGTAGTACTGAGGAATCAAACCCAGGGCTTCGTGCATGTTAGACAAGCACTCTACCATTAAGGCCACACTCCCCACGAACCGATGCGTCTATTCTTTTCTTGAGAATGAGAAAACAACACTTCGTGTACTACGTTAAACAGGAATACATTAAATTTTAATGAGACCTGACCATGTAAAAAGTTTGCAAATGACAGCTTTTCTTCAAGAAACCTACCAGAGGCAGGGCCTGATTATAGGCTCATGCCTCTAATCCTAGGTACTCAGAGGCTGAGATCTGAGAATTGAGGTCCAAAGCCAGACTGGGCAGACAAAGCTAAGAAACTCTTACCTCAAATTAATCAGCAAAAAGCCAAAAATGGAGATGTGGCTCAAGTGGTAGAAAGTCAACCTTTAGCAAAAAAAGCTAAGCAAAAGCTTGAAACTCTGAGTTCAAGCCTTAGTACGTACACACACACACACACACACACACACACACACACACACACACACTCACCCACAGAGAAGAAAAAGAAACTTCACCAGAATCAAGAATAAGCCAGACACACCTGCACAAGGCCAATTATAAAAGCACTTTTGACAATACAGAGCAGAACCAGAACTGGGTAAATGAAAACATCCCCTTCCAAGTCCTACTGGCAGAATGTGATGCCGAAGAACACTATGCCACAAAGATGAGGTGTGAACTCAAACAGAAGTTTCACTTTCTCTAAATGGCTTGTGAATGGCGAAACACCTTATCATATAGAAATAACAGACATGCCAGAGACTAGTGTTAAACTAGAAAAAAACAGTAAGAAAGGCCCTACCCCTAATTCAGATGTTAAAACATGGACCTTTCTCTACTATATTTGTCATCTTACTTTGAGCGTTAGATCCGTACCTGACAAGTGGACAGAGTGGGACAATCCTTACACTACATAGGAAACAGTTTCTTTTTCAACTATAATAAATCTGTCAATAAAAATGTCCTCAAATAGCTGTACCAAATGCCCTCTGCAGGTTCTTATTAAAAGTATAAATTAAAATCTAGCATGGTCCCTTTATTCCCTCCATCTGTTTGCTATTCTAGCTCCATTTATTAACATTCTAATACAGGGTCCTCATTTCAGGTAAGATTAAGTCCCTGTTCCCAAACCTTCTGCTGACACTCCAAACATTTGGAAAGCAAATACAGGCAGGCCCAGACATTGCTTCCACCATGCTGCCATGTGCCAGTAAAGAGATGAGGCCTGACCCAGTGAACTTAACACGAGAGAAGCTGGGTTGGGTCTATGGTCAGAGGTGGTTTAGCCTGATGGATGAGAACTCAAACTTTGGCTCAGCCCAATTCAATACTAATTCCTTTTTTTTGTGTGTGTGGGGGGGGGAATCTTGAACTCAGAGACTGGGCATTGTCCTTTAGTTTTTTCACTCAACACTGGTGCTCTCCTGCTAAGCCACAGCTCCACTTCCAGCTTTTTTGGTAATTTAGTGAAAATAAGCCTGGACACTTTTTGTCCAGGCTTCAAATTCTGATCCTCAGAGCTCAGCCTCCTAAGTAGCTAGGATTATAGGCTGAGCCACCAGTGTCCAGCTTAACTTTAATTCTTTCACAATCTAGATGTGAGACTTAGAGTAGCTCATTTATCTTCTAAACAGACTTAGATTCTCTCATCTATAAGATGAAGATAAGAAATCTTAGTAAGATTGTAAAACATAGCCAGCAAGAGTGGCTCATACCTATAATTCTCCATACTCAGGAGACTAAGATCTGAGGATCATGGTTCAAAGCAAGCCAGGGCAGAAGGTCTCTGTGAGACTCTTATCTCCAATTCACCACTCAAAAACCAGAAGTATCACTGTGGCTCAAGTGGTAGAGAGCTAGGCTTGAGTACAAAGAGGTTCAAGGACAGTACCCAGGCCGAGTTCAAGCCCCATAACCAGAAATAAATAAATAAATAAAGTTAAAGGAATATGGGTTCTGGAGTCAGAATCCATGTATTTGAATTCCAGCTCTGTCTAACACGTGAAGCCAAGCAAGTTATAGAACCTCCTTGATTTTTGGTTTTCTTATGTACAAGGTAGGATGAATGTTAGTGTCTACCAGTTTAATTGTGTTATTGTGAAAATTAAATTCATTAGTAACATACATATACACAAAATAACTAGAAAAGCATTTGGCTTATAATCAGTGCTTAACAGATGTTGTTAGTTTTTATAATCATGCCAATTATAGCTAATGTTTTAGAATATTGACAATTAAGTTTAACCTGGTATTAAAATGTGTTTGCGGCCAGGCACTGGTGGCTCACGCCTGTAATCCTAGCTACTCAAGAGGCTGAGATCTGAAGACTGCAGCTCAAAGCCAGGCCTAGGCACGAAAATCCGAGAGACTCTCATCTCCAATTAACCACCAGAAAACTAGAAATGGCACTGTGGCTCAAGTGGCAGAGGGATAATCCTGAGCTGCAGCAGCTAGGCCCAGAGTTCAAGCCCCAAGACCAACAAAAAATAAAAATAAATAAAATGTGTTTGCTTCCTCCCAGAAAAAATAAAGTATTTGGAGGGAAAAGGCAAGTAAGATTTAGAAGTATGCAGAGAAGCAGATGGAAGCAGACCAGCATTTAAAAAAAAGGGGGGGAGGACGTTGGGAGTGCTTGTCCAGCATACACAAAGGCCTGGGTTCAATTCCTCTCTACCACATACACAGAAAAAAGCCAGAATTAGTGCTGTGGCTCAAGTGGTAGAGTGCTAGCCTTGAGAAAGCCCAAGGACAGTGCTCAGGTCCTGAGTTTAAACCCCAGGACTAGAGAAAAAAAGGCGGTGGGGGGTGGGGGGATAAAAATGAGGCCAGGTGATGGTGGCTCTTATCTGTAATCCTAGCTACTCAGAGGTTGAGATCTGCATCAAGATTCCAAGCCAACACAGGAAGAAAAAGTTCATGAGACCCTTATCTACCATAAAGCCAGAAGTGGAACAATGGCCTTACATCTAAAGAACAGTACCCAAGCCTTAAATTCAAAGTACTTGCACAAAAAGAAGGAGGCAAAAGGAAAAGGAAGAGGAAAGGAGTCAAGTGGATAATTCAGACACAGAGCACAGATAAATGCAGGTTAAAAAAAGTAGGTAGGATTGGGAATCTAGGTGAGTGATAGAACACTTGCCTGACAAGCATAGGGCTCTGAGTCTGATCCCCAGCATCACCCCTCCAGTAAGAAGAGAGTGGGTATCCAAGTAATCTCAAGTACTTGAGAATGGGGCTGAGGTGAAAGACTGTAAACTTCAGTCAGTTTAAGTAACTCAACAAGAGAAGAAGAAGGAAGAGGAGGAGGAGGAAGAAGAAGAAGAGAAGGGAAAAAAGCAGCAGCAGCAGCGGCAGCAGGAGCAAGGAGTAGAGAAAGAAGAAAAAAAGTGTAATGTCAGGTGCTATGGTACATGCCTACAGTCCAAGCTACTCAAGAGGCTGAGGAAGGAAGATCTCTTGAGCCAAACTTGAAGATAACCTGGACAGCAAATCAGACATTACCTCTAAAGCAAAATCAAAGCCAGGGATCAGTGGCTTATGCCTATAATCCTAGCTACTCAGGAGGCTGAAATCTAAGGGTCAATATTCAAAGCCAACATGGGGGCCAGGAGTTTGGCCTAGTGGTAGAGTGCTTGCCTAGCACGCACAAAGACCCGGGTTCGATTCCTTGGTAGCACATATACATAGAAAAAGCCAGAAATGGTGCTGTGGCTCAAGTGGTAGAGCTCTAGCCTTGAGAAGGGCCAAGGGAGACTTATCTCCAATTAAGCACAAAAAAAGCCAGAAGCACAGCTTTGGCTCAAGTGGCATAGTGCTAACTTTGAGCATAAGAAGCTCATGGAGAGCTTCCAAGCCTTAAGTTTAAGCCCTGGGACGGACGGACGGACGGACACACGGACACACACACACACAAAACAAAAAGGAGATAAGGAAGGTAAAGGGATATATACAAACCAAGTAGAATACAATGTTAAATGACAGAAATTGGGGTGTGAATAGATTGTTTGCTATAGAACTTAATTTGGCTTTATGTTGAAAATTTTTCAGGTTTGGGCTGTAGCTCCAACATAGAGAGCATACTTAGCATGCACAAGGTCCTGGGTTCAACCCCCAATGCCACAAGGAATAGGAAAAAGAAAGAAAAACAAAACATAAATTTCTGTGTTAAACTAAGAGGAAAAAGGGAAACATACAGAGGCATCAACCCAAGTTTGAGGGCAAAGACATGTTGCCTGTCCTCTAAGCCCAACTCCACAGAAGGCCTAGAAAAATCGAATGGCTTTTTTCTGTACTAGAACCATGTTCACATTTGGATAACTACAACATGAACAGAGGGCAGAGGGCAGAAACACACAAGTTCACTTGAGAAGTGGCATCCTCATAGCAGTGCCCTTATCAAGAAAAACCTCAGAAACCTGCCTAAGAAATGGCAGGTAGAGAGTGAGTCGGTGGCATATACTCACTCGTGTACTCTGCTATCACCATAGAGATCACTCAGGCCAAAGCTGATATAGTGCCAGTGCTCAGGGATGTTGGCAGAAGGGCTCCCCACGTTCCTGTACATGCTAACATAGTCCAAAGGGTCTGGGCCTCCCAACCTGCAAAAGACAAAAATAAAAGTGTTAGTATGAGCCTGGAAAGCAGACAATGTCAAATGGGTTTTTTGAGGCTCTGCTTCACTAAACCCAAAGGTCTTATCCTGGAGGAACCTAAGGTGAAAAATAACTAAAGGGAGGCTAGGGATCTCTCTAAGGATAAGCAGCTGAAGCAGCCCGATTTCACATGCATAAAAAGCTCCATTCTTTTACCTCCAACAAGCAAAGCCTCTTTTAGAAATAAAACAAACTGGGTGGTTGCCCATTTTGCTTTCTCCTGTTTCAAATTACCGATCCTAAATGGAACTGGCAGGGATTAATGCTTCTTCTTAGTGCCTGTAAACATGCCAAGCTTCAAGGCAAGAGGTACATCGGTCAATCAATTGGCCTCTGCTGAATGATCATCCGGAGCATCTCCAGTGGGCATTGTTCCTGGAAGCAGAGGCTCCCCTCCACTCCTGCCTCTTGGACAGCTAGTTCCTGAAAGACTATATTGTGTCCTATGTTAATTACAATTTGTTCTAAACACATCCAAAGCCTCTAGTCTGCACAGACCCTTGCCTGCACATAGACCAAAGCTGGTCTTTTATCATTATAAGTGACAAAGGCCAAACTTTAGGCTGGTTTAGCTCTGAGCAGAGCTGCAAGCAAGAGCCCTATGAGTGCCTGCATCTAGAAGAGAATCCCAGGAGACTGCTAACTCGAAGGTAGAACTGTGACAATAATAATTTGTAGCCCCTGGGGACCATATTAAATTTCCCCCATAATTCTAACAGAGAAGCAATTGGGAAAGATTCAGTTATTATCTCTGAGGATTTAGTTCAATAAGGATTCTCCTTAAAAGAGTAATTAGTACTTAAAAAAAAAATCCTGCTTTCTTTCAGAAAGGATAAGCACCATCAGCAGAAGGAATTCTACATTTGGTCCATAAACACTATTTGAGCTGAGTACCAGTTGCTCACCCCTATAATCCTACCTACTAAGGAGTCTGAGATCTGAAGAACTCAGTTCGAAGTCAGACAAATCCAATTAACCAGTAAAAAGACACAAATGGAGGTGTGGCCAGACTTGAGGGAAAAAGCCAGGCAAGAGCACAGGCCCTGAGATCAAGCCCGAAAGTTGGCAGCAAAAACAAAAAAACAAAAACTACTATCTCAGCTGCCTCCACTGTCTAACCATTCCACTCTGAAAATGAGATAGACTACTAACAATCAAATAAAAGACTTGGTACAGACAAACCCAGCAAGTGTGCCAGGACTGTGCAATTCAAACCCTATTTAAAAGCAGTAGGTCTGGTTTTATCTTATCAGGATTATTATTTGCCTTTGTAGAAATCCTTATTCTCTGCTAGAAAATGCTAAGTTATTTATAGATCTCGTAAGGAAGTTACTAGGAATAGACACTCAACTGAATCAGAAAAAGGGACAAATCTCCATGTTCCTTAACTCTGATGTCACCAAGTCATCTGACTAATTCTAGAACCAGTGGGATTTAGAAGTTTGTGACAGGAAAGAAGGAAAAGGACAGAACTTTTTGGAAGGATCTCTGAATAGACTACAAATTCCATATTTCCTCCAAGCTTCCTGCTGCAAAATCCTAACCATCCATCCCTCCTATAGCCTGGGTCCATTGAACAACAAGCAATGAAACCATATTCACTGTCCCCTGCCCTGCCGTATCACTGCAATCCTCCTTCTGATCAAGATTCCCAAGAGCTGTCATATATATCAAGGAGATGCTTTACAGAGTGAGAAGATAATCAAGAGTCAAGCAAAGCTAACCTCATCCCAAAGCTCTGCTCTACTATGCAAATGCAGATGTGGAAAATCATTGTATTTTTTTTGGGGGGGGGGGCCAGTCCTGAGGCTTGAACTCAGGGCCTGGGCACTGTCCTTGGGCTTTCTCAAGGCCAACCCTCTACCACTTGAGCCACAGCACCACTTCTGGCTTTTTCAATGTATGTGATAACAAGGAATCAAACCCAAGGCTTCGTGCATGCTAGGCAAGCACTCTACCACCAGGCCAAACTCCCAGCCTGGAAATCATTATATTTTATACTTAGAAAAACATGTTATCAAAGGGTCCTGGGCATCGCTTATCTTTTAACTCTGAACAGAACTTCTCTTGACAGGTGTCTTTGCTTTAAACCTTGTTCATAGCTTTAAGCAACTACAAGACAAAGAGCAATCCCTCAGAAGCAAAAGGAATCCAAAGGTACCACAGGCAACAGACAGGCTCAGGTAGCCTAGTCAGTCTCTCTGCTATGAGAACTGAAGAGGTGGATGGGATCCCAATTGTGAGGGTCACCCTTTGGACTGAAGAGGTGATGGGATCCCAATTGTGAGGGACAGGAATAAATACCAGCATTGTAATTTTGTAAACTCTCAGATCTTAGAACTAGCTTTGGAGCTGTTCCTTCTTAGCTTTTTTTTCATCTAGACAGCATTTCTAATCTCACAACGTGTTGTACAATTTTTATTTGCCATTGCACACTAGCCCATCTCTGAAGATAAGGCCTGGCTAAAAAGCTTGAGGCAGAAAAAAGAAAAATTCCCTAACCATTTTAGTACTTTGTATGATACTTTGACACCTTTCACGCATAACTCTTCTAGAGAGCCCTTGAGTGACAAAAACAGTTGTCAGATTCTGTGCAGGGATTTCTCCTCATACTGACATGAGACCTGAACAAAGAACAAGGCAAAGCCAGTATCACTTTTCTCATGACACTTTTCTCATGACATATAAAAGTTAGATGTAGAGGTACAACTGAGAATGGGTGATTAAGTTAACAAGATCTTATAAGCACTCTTTAGTATCTCTTTTCAACCAAAGAATCATTTGTCTGCCAGAGAGGACTATACTGTCAGCTCTACCTGCTCTTGGCTTACCTTAGCAGGTTGTTCCCTATGGCCCCTGCCTTAGACAGCAGGTGACTGTCCTCAGGCTCTCCTCCCTATCAGCCTTCTTACCAATCCTCTCATTAACCCAGTTAAGTTCATCTCAGGCCAGTACAGCCTCATGACTGCTATCTCCATAAGCAGTAAGAGACTGCCTTATCTTCATTAAGGAAAGAGACTCAGTCCTAAAAGGTAAGGGAAGAGACAAAGTCATTCACTACCTCTTTCAGATCTACCCTTTACAACAACCCAAGCAGGATGCACTGAAGGGGTCAACTTTTGGTTCAGAAACTATGAGGACAGGCAGTTTTCCACAGTCCCCATAACACCTGTTTGTCTGAAGTCTAAAAAATAGGTTGCAAAGAGGAATGGAAAACCAGAAAAGACTATCTTTACTCCCAAGGGCAGCCCTTCTGTAAAATGATCTTTAAAAGAGCAATTTGAGGCTTATTCTGAGCATCCCAAAGAAACTGCTGCTTAAATTCTTGAACTGTGGACAGGGAACCCCTCTAAACATCCTACTGCACTTCTTCCCTACCCAGGGTGCAGCTCTCCATCATATTTACTTGACTGGAAGTAGGAAGCTGTGGTTTTCCAAAAATCATAGTCCTCCCTACACTGTTTTTTGTTTTGTTTTTTAATCCAGTCTGACTGCCATTTTTTTTGTCCTTCACTATTTTTATTAGCATACACTAATAGTTCAGGGGAGTTTCACTGAGATAATTACACATATAGTGTACTTTGATTACGTTCGTGTTCTCTACTAGTAGACCTTTTCTCCCCCCTACCTCCCCTCCACTTTTCAGTGTTTGGTGGGTTTCATTATCCAGCCCCTGTTAACTTGCACCAAAGCAGCTGCAAGGCCAAAAGGAAGCTCTGCAGAAAGAGAACTGTGCAGAGTAAGCAAAAGTTTATTGGGAAGAGTTGCTCCACCAAACTTCAGAATCCACAGCTTCTGACGAACAGGACTTTCTGAAGTCATTGGGAAGGTATCCAGTAGAGACCACCTCCTCAGTTCTTCCCCAGCACAGTTCCCTCAGCGTGGCAATCCCCTCCAATCCGACGGAGAGTCTGGGAACTCAAGACCCTCCCCTGGCTGAAGCAGTCGCGTGCCCACCGCGCCGGTTCAATTTCGCTCTTCCAAAGCCCTCAGGCTCCCCGGGCCTAGCCTCGCCTCCCCCACCCAACTGCAGTCGCTCCCCTCGGCTTCCCATCGCCCACTAATGACCCCTCAGGAGCCCCCTTCTTTCACCACGTTTACAAAGTCCCCTCTCACACCGTTCCCCCTCCGCTCCAACACACTCCCCCAGTTCTCACTCAAGCCTCCTAATCCCGGTTAACCCTTCACTGCCCACAGAATCTATTTAACCCCTTTGTCCCCAATCCCAACTTCAGTGTTCACTCTTTCCTCACAACAGGAAGTCCTCCTTCCAGGCGTTTTAACCACTCTCTTCCCTCTCCCCTCAACGACTTGGTCCCCGGCGCTCTGAGCTTTCCCCGCGGGCCCCTGTCCTCCCTCGGCCCAGGGCATACCAGTACTTGACGATAGCGGTAACCTGGAGCGGGTTCGGTTGGTCAGGGTAAAGGCGGCGGCACTCTCCGTAGATAGCGTGCAGACCCGGGGGGAAGAGTGAGGCAAAGGCCGGAGGGGCAGTAGGGCCAGGGGCCGGGGGCGCGGTGGGGCCGGGGGCACCGCTAGGCCGCAGCTCCGCCATCAGGGCGCGTAGTGTGCTGAGGGGACCCGAGAGGGTGGAAGAGCAAGAGCGCACTGACCGGCCAGCGGACAGACTCAGAGGGTGCGCTCCCGGAGGCGATGGGGGCTGCAGCGAGGTCTAGCTCTGCGCCTGCGCACGGTGCACGGTCCGCCCGAGCCGTCGCCGCCGCGGAGTCTGCCACAGGGTGCCGCGGGGCCTCGGGGAGCTCGAGGGGGCGGAGCCCAGGCGCGCCCTGTCCCAGCATCCATTGGTTGCAGTCCTTGTCAGTCACAGTGGGGAAGGCGTGATTTGACGATAGGCCCCGCCTCCTTCTCCTCGGGCGGGGAGTGTCCCAAGGCTCTTGGCCTCCCCCTAGTGATAGGAGGAACCCACGTTTAAGTAGAGTCAAGATTCTTAGGAGGGTGCTCATGAAGAGAAAGGCGCCAACAAAGCTCTTATCATTCCCTGTCAATTTGTTGTCATGCTGACAATTTAAACATAAATCTGACAACATATTGATTCATTCGCTTGTGACATTAATTTTAATAGACTGTAAATCTTAATATTTCTTAGTATCATTGACAGAAGGGTCCCTTTGAGAAAGGGAAGAAGAGTAATAAAAGTGCACTGGGCACTTTCAAATGCATTTACATATAACTTTATGTCTATTTTCCCATTCATCACGATCAATTTTAGCCCCCTAGAATTGTTAGAGCAGTTCCTAAGTCCATACATGATGTTTTAATCACACACACACACACACACACACACACATCACACACACACACAATCACAATAGTAGTTCCAAATGCCAGTTCCCAATGTTCCCTATTTGAAAGTTTACACTGGTCTAGAAAACTAGTGAAAAAATAAATGACTACATATATTGACAAGCTAAATTTAAGCTATTTTTTTTTTTTTGCTAGACCTAGGCTTTGAACTCAGGGCCTGAACACTGTCCTTGGGCTTTCTCAAGGCTAGAACTCTACCACTTGAACCACAACACCACTTCCTGCTTTTTTTCTATTTTTATGGTACTGAGGAATCGAACCCCGATCTTCGTTCATGCTAGGCAAGCACTCTACCACCAGGCCAAACTCCCAGCCCCAAGCTATTTATTTTCGTTTATGTTATTCCCCTGTATGTGTGTGTGCGCGCGCGTGTGTTTAATTTTCCTTCTGTTAGCGTGCGAAAAGAGATATTAATTGCTCAAATGAAGAAGTGGCATAGTATGAAGACCCACTCTAAATATCCAAGAATTACTGACGAATCCAAAACCAACGACACAAAAACTTGAGAAGACTCCACACTTGAGAATGTATGGCGAACCCCTTCGAAGGAACCACAAACCCAGGTATGCCATACAATAAATCTGCGTCTCTAACCTAAAGAGACTACGAACTCCGGGGCGCCGCACGTCGGAAATGCGACTCAGTCTCTTAAACCAGGCGCGATTCGGAGCAGGTTTGCGGAAAGCGAGTGCATGGCATTCTGGGATTCGTAGTTCTTTGGCGGTGAGGTCGGGCCGCTCCCTGGACGTCCTGTGCCGGTGGCGAGACTGCGCATGCGTGTCAGTGGCGTTCGCATCGGACCCGGCTGGCAGTTCCTTCTTCGGAAGGAGAGATTCCTCTGCTATGGAGTCCTACGATGTGATCGCCAACCAGCCTGTTGTGATCGACAACGTGAGTTACATCTTTTCTATTTCTGTAGGGACTTGGACTGTCCTCCCCAAAAGATTCCTTTTCCGAGTTTCCGTCTGAGCCGCCGGCTCTTTGTCACTGTCTGGGCCTGTCAGGCGGGTTCAGCAGCCGCCGCCTTCGTCCCTCCCCGACCGATAGGGTGCAGGCGAGTGGCCGGCTAGGAACGTAGGATGGAGAACTCCGGGACCGACAAAAATCAGAACCGTAGTCTAAGTGGGGTCCTTGGGCCCTTGGCTGGAAGGGCCTTAACCGCTCCGTGAGTCTGGTACTCGCCCTCCTCGGCTTCCCATCACTCTATTGGCTTGTTTGACCGTCCATCTTAGTTGACAGTCCCGCCTCTGGGCCTTGCCGGATGAGGGCAGCACTCTGCAACTATTGGCTTGCGTGCATGTCGTTCTTCCGGCCGCCATAGTGTTTTCCCGGGGCGGCCCACTAGGGCTGTGGGGATTGGTTTCGGGGATTCGGGGGGGGGGGGGGGGATTAGAGGAGAGGAGATGGGAAGGAGAGGGGAGGCGGTTAGTGTGGAGAAAGAACAGCGAAGTTTCCTTTCCTGCAAGCTGGTGGAGAGCGGGTTAGTTTAATGTCACTGGGTGGGGCCCGAGAATCTGGTATTGGAATTATTTCTGTAATTATAAATTATAGTTAATAAAGGTCAAGAAAACAGAAGGGTGACAAAGCAAATTGAGAAGCAGCTTTCCTAGCTGTTAGCTTTTAAAAATGCCAGTCTTAGGCAAAACCCTCAAAGGCAGCACCTAGGCTCTGAGTTCAAGTCCACAACCAACACACACACAATAAAGGAAACAGTAAAAAGAAGAGTGGAAAGGAGCCTGAGATATCTTTTCTAAGGTGTCAGATTAGAAAATTGCATGGAATTGAGCGTGCCTGACCAAAGGGCAACCACTTCTCTTTTCCATACAGTTTTCCCCCACCACAGGAATGCAGGTCCAGTGTTGCCAGATCTGATTTTTCAAGAGAAATCAGAAATACTAAATTTCACGTACAGTCTCCAATTTGTAACTAACTGTTGGCAGTTACTGTCAGAATATATGGTGGTATGAAAGAACAGAAAGTAGGTTAATTGCTTATGGCTGGAAAAGTGGGTACAGGTGATGAAGAATAACAGCTAATGTGTATAAAGTCTCCTTTTGGAGTGATGAGAAAATTCTAAAATTAATCATGAGTTAGAGCCAGCCTTGGCTACATAGTGAGATCTTGTCTCAGGAAAAAAAAGCTTGCTTCTGCAGTGCATGTACTAAAATTGGAACAATACAGAGAAGATTAGCATGGCCCCTGCACACGGATGACATGCAAATTCGTGAATCCTCAGATCTCAGCCTCCTGAGTAGCTAGAATTACAGGTATGAGCCACTGTGTCAGCTATTTTTGATGGTTTTTTGTTTTGTTTTGTTTTGTTTGTGGGTCATGGGGCTTGAACTCCGCCTAGGCGCTGTCCCTGAGCTCTTCAGCTCAAAGCTTCCACTCTACCCCTGGGCCTGGGCACTGTCTTCTTAGCTCTTCAGCTGAAGGCTACCATCCTACCCATGAGCCAAGCCCCACTTCCCATTTTCTAGAGGTTAATTGGAGGTAGAGTCTCAGGTCCTTTTGTTCCCGGGCTGGCTTTGAACCTTGATCCTGAGATCTCAGCATCCTGAGTAGCTAGAATTACAGGCGTGAGCTACTACACCCGGCTTATTTTTGGTGTTCTTAAAGTCAGAATCTTGGCTGTGAAATGGTATACACACAAGAAGAGGATTGGTTGGGAATGTGGCTTACTAGTAGAGTGTGCTTAGCATGCATGAGGCCCAGGGTTCAATCATAACAGCTAGAAGTGGCACTGTGGCTCAAGTAGTAGTGTACTAATCTTGAGCAAAAGAAGCTCAGGGACAGTGTTCAGGCTGACTTCTCCAAGACTGGTGTGCATGTGTGTGCATGCATACACATGCACACACACACACACAGGCACACACACAAATTTAAAAACAACAACTTCCCCCCCCCAACCAACCTTACTAAGGATTGGTAAAACAGTGAATTTTCTGGGTGCTGTGTATGAGAATGAAGTGAAGACCTTTCTGCGCCAAACAAAATACATGTTAGGCCAAACAGTTAACAACTCCTATCCTAGAATCTGTAGAATTATAAAATGTCCCTCCCCCTTTTAAAACGGGAAATAGTAAGCTTCTTTCCCTGTGTGTCAAAAACAAACAGTAATGCTTTTAAGATAAAATTTTCCAAGCCACAAGGCCTGCAGCCAGAAGATACTGGGAAAGCTGTGCTGAAGGAGTCACTCTTTTTGCCTACATGAGAATAATAGTTGGCAGTGACGGCTGGCTGCTTACTTAGACCCTCCTAAATCAAATATTTAATGAGACTACCTGTTCAAGAAGCTTCTATGGTTCATTTGTTTACTTAGCTTTGCTAAAGTGAATACCCAAGAGATGGCAGAGATGACAACTTATTTGCCTGGCATACAATTCCTTGTATATGTTGTTTACAAAAATGTTGTTACAATGTTTACAAAACTATTATTTACAAAAATGGATATGATTCCTTTATATTCTCTTGCTATATGACTTGAACAGAAATAAGCAACTCACCTAGCACAGTGGCTGACACCTGTAATCCTAGCTACTCAGGAGGCTGAGATCTGAGGATCAGGGTTCAAAGCCAGCCACACAAAAGGACCTGAGACTCTTATTTCCAATTAACCTCTAGAAAACCGTAAGTGGGGCTTGGCTCAAGGGTAGGGTGGTAGCCTTGAGCTGAAGAGCTCAGGGACAGTGCCCAGAACAAGATCAAGCCCCAAGACCTACAAACACACACATACACAAAAGCAGCAGCAGCAGAGCAGCCACTCAGCCATCTCCTTTCTTTACTGATACTTCCAGCTTCTGGCTTGGCAGTGAGAGCCAGAGGATCAAGCTGGGTCTTGTTCCTCTTTGAACATTATTCCCCTCCCTGTTTTTGTCTTTCCTGCACCACCTCTGCTGAAGGCTGCTGACGAACGTCATTCATTCAAGTTCCATATTTTAGATTTCCTTTGCCAGGCATTTGTATTTGATTTGAACTCTAGTCAGCGAGCATCTATCAGTTGAGTGCCCAGCAGATGGCAGACATTGCTGTTGTATAAAGTCTCTGACCCCAATGAACATGGACCGAAAAGAGAAAAATGGAAACCACAAATTCTAGTGGAAAACAGAATGAAATGGCTACTATGTTGTAGTTCAGATAATGGTGATTTGCTGAAAGAAATGGAAGAGCATAATCAATTCCAACTTGGTATTATTCTTCAGGAAGATGGCCTGATATTTATTTAAACTGAGCGTGTTATATTCTTGCTAGGCAGGACAGAGGAGAATAAATGAATCTGATGTCTCAATCTACCTTATTACCCAGACTTTAGTCTTTTGCTAGAAAACTAAAATTCAGACATCGAAATTATCTCTTAAAATATCCAGATCTAAAGAGCAGTTCTCATCTTTATTTTTCTTGTCTTCAATTATCTGCCAGGAGATCCAATTAGTCTATTGGCATCACCACAGGCTGGTGAAAGCAATGAGCAATCATTGAAAGCTTGAGCTGACATGTTCCCAGAGTTCTCTTGCAAAGAGCTGTTCTCTCTTGTCCACACCATGGTCTCAGAGCCCTGTGCTAGCAGTAGGAGAATTCCCTCTCCTTCCCAGTCTTTCAAGTCAGTTTATAACTGTCCCCTTCCAGGCCTTTTGGTGTGCTCTCCAGGCCAGTGAGTTTTCCTAGTGTCTCCTGTTTTCTCTCTCCAGAAGTGCCTGCTCCCTTGGAGAACTGGCTGGCCCTGCTCTCTTCATACTGCTTTCTCTGTCCTTCAGGCACTTCTTACTACACCTACCCTATCCTGTTTTACTAGGGGCAGATTCCAGGATAGCCAGTCTGTCAGACAGAGAGGGAGCCAAAAGTATGCTGGAAAGCCTTTGATGCAAAGATAATTTTAGGTGCTTAGCCAAATGTGTTCACTGGTTTCCATGTGGGATCTGGTGAAATATCACATTTTGCCCATAGGAGAAATGTTCAGGAAGGGGGAAAGGCTGAAGCTAGTTATAAAGGCAACTGCAGAGTACAGTTGGAAGGGTGAGGGTATCGGATATATATGGTGGTAGAAGTTAGTAGCTAAGACAAGGTCAGTCTGCAAGTAATATCAAGCCTACATAAGGTGGTGCCTGCCTAGAACCAATGTTCACATAAGTTGGAACCAGAGATACTGGCTGGAAAAAAGTAGATTCTTTCCCCATCCAACATACCAAATATATGTGTGATTGTAGGCCTCAGACAAGGCTTTAGGCTTCTCAACTCTTTCCCATCAGGAATCCAAGGAGTAAAACAAAGAGTAGTGGAAAAAAAAAAAAAAGAACAAACCTCGGGCCGGGAGTTTGGCCTAGTGGTTAAAGTGCTTGCCTAGCATGCATGAAGACCCGGGTTCGATTCCTCTGTACGACATACATAAAAAAAGCCAGAAGTGGTGCTGAGGCTCAAGTGGTAGAGCTCTAGCCTTGAGAAAGTCCAAGGACAGTGCTCAGGCCCTGAGCTCAAGCCCAGGACTGGCAAAAAAAAAAAAAAAAAAAAAAAAGTGAAAAAGAACAAACCTCACAAAACATAGTGCTTTGCTTCTGAATAAGAACCAGATAGCTTATGTTCCAGCGGAGTTAGGTACAAGCCTAAATGTCCTTGAGGTGGTTGTGTTGTAGTGTCCTGGAAACAAGGAGAGTTCAGGCCTGAGCAAGGAAAGTAGGTTGAAAACATCCCATGCAGGGAGAACAGAAAGAATCACGTTTCCCATCTCCATTATGTTCCTGAACTCAGCTCCTTTGAAGTTTCTAGGCACTGCCTCTTCTCAGGTTTCTTTTCTCTTCCCTTTGCTAATGTTTTCATTCCCAGAGTAAAATTCATTCAATGTAGAAAAGCAAAAGTCTGCAGAAAAATCATACCATAATATGTAAACTGTTCAAAGGAAGTCTTCTCATCCCCAGTCCCACATCCCTCCTTGCATGTGTAGTCAACTTTCTCTAAGCTCATGCAAATGTATAATTACACGTAAATATGAGCTCTCCCCCACCCCATCTCTTCTTTACATATTTCACATAGGCTCTCCAGTCTAGACTTCAACCTACCATCCCACATAGCTGCGGTGACAAGGACTACCATGCCCAGCTCTTTTGAGGTCTCATGGTCTTTCATCTTAATGGTCCTACTCTCCACCTTATAAGTAGCTAAGATTATAAGCAAGAACCACTGTGCCTGGCTGTCCGTCTAATGAAAATGGAACCATGTAATGCATGCGTCTTCTTGGTTTAGTAATAAGTCTGACTTCTCTCTCTCCTCTCTCCTCAGGGATCCGGTGTGATTAAGGCTGGTTTTGCTGGTGATCAGATCCCCAAATACTGCTTTCCAAACTAGTAAGTCACTCCATAACTTAGTCAGGACTTTGGGAGTCTTGTCAGCTTTAACATGGAGCCTTCTCTTTTAGGAGGAGGAACTCCCAGGTTAGCTGTGGTACTCAGAGTAACCACAAGCAAGGGGCCCAAGTTAAGGTTGGAATAAGCAAAGAATTGAGCGGTACAGACAAGGCAAGAGGTCTCTTTATCTTAAGTCCAATTTTATCTGATACCACAAATTTTATTATAGGGAAGTCATTGTTTAATGATTGCCTTTTCCTTTTTCTTTTTGGTGCCAGTACTAAGGCTTAAACTCAGGGCCTAGCCACTGTCCCTAAGCTTAAGGTTGCTCAAGGTTGCCATTCTATCCCTTGAGCCATACTTCTACTTCTGGGCTGTTTTTGTCGTTTGTTTTTTGTGGGGGTCTTGGGGCTTGAACTCTGGCCTGGGCACTGTCCCTAAGCTCTTCAGTTCAAGGCTACTGCCCTAACCTTGAGCCAAGCCCCACTTCCTGTTTCCTGTGCTTGGCTACTTCTGGGCTTTTTAATGGTTAATTGGAGATGAATGGACTCTCCTGTCTGGGCTGACTTTGTGATCCTTAGATCTCAGCCTCCTGAGGTTTATAGGCATAAGCACAATTATAAGCATGAGCCAATGGTGCCCAGCCGACAACTGCCTTTTTTCTTTTCTTTTTTGTCAGTCCTGGGCCTTGAACTTGGGGCCTGAGCACTGCCCTTGGGCTTTCTCAAGGCTAGAGCTCTACCACTTGAGCCACAGCACCACTTCCGGCCTTTTCTATGTATATGGTACTAAGGAATGGAACCTGGTCTTTGTGTATACCAGGCAAGCACTCTGCCACTAAGCTAAACTCCTGGCCCCACAAGTGCCTTTTTTATGGATCTTTCTTTTCTGTTTTTTCAGTCTCACTATTGGCCTAGGCTGTCCTCAGTCTTCCTGGGTTCAAGTTATCCTCTTGCCCTACTGTATTATTATTAGTTGTAGTAGTTTACATTTTTTTTTATTTTTTTTTTTTTGTTGCCAGTTCTAGGGCTTGAACTCAGGGACTGGGCACTGACATTGAGCCTCTTTGTGCTCAAGGCTAGCGCTATACTACTTGAGCTACAGCACCTCTTCCAGCCTTTTCTGAATGGATTATTGGAGATAAGCGTCTCATGAACTTTTCTGCTTGGACTAGCTTCCAACCTGGATCCTCAGTTCCTGGGTAGCTAGTATTATAGGCCTAAGCCACCAGTACCCAGCCTGCCTTAGTTTCTTGAATAGCTGGTACTATAGACTCATGATATTATACCCAGTCCAGCAAACTCTATAAAATTACTCTATTTCCCAGGATGGGCTTACCGTTAAGCCATAGATATCATCTTAGTCAGAATGAGTTCCTCAGAGCTTTCCTCTTTTTTTTTTTTTTTTTATTGTAATTAGTAAAAGGGTTACATGATATTTGCCAGATAGAAAGTGCATTAATTCGGGGCTGGGAGTTTGGCCTAGTGGTTAAAAGTGCTTGCCTAGCATGCATGAAGACCCGGGTTCAATTCCTCGGTACCACATACATAGAAAAAAAAGCCGGAAGTGGTGCTGAGGCTCAAGTGGTAGAGCTCTAGCCTTGAGAAAGTCCAAGGACAGTGCTCAGGCCCTGAGCTCAAGCCCAAGGACTGGTAAAAAATAACCAAAAAACCAGCCCTGGAGCCCAGAGCTTTATACATGGTGAGCAAGTGTTCTGTACCACTGAGCTATACTTCAGTCCCCAAAAGATTTTGAGTTAACCACTCAGAAATATTTATTTTCATGTCTATTTTGGTTACACATATGTTATGGAAAGAAGTAGAGATACAGAATCTTCTAAATTTTGTTTTAATAATTTATAAAAATGGGCTGGGAGTTTAGCCTATGGCTCAAGGCCAGGACTGGCAAAAAAAAAAAAAAATATATATATATATAAAACAATATTCAAGTAACTTCAGATAACTTTTGTTCTCCATAAAATTTATAGAAAATATACAAGCAGGAAAAAATTAACTACAACCGGTCACCAGTGGCCCATGCCTGCAATTATAGCTATTCAGTAGACTGAGATTGGAGGATTGTAGTTCAAAGCCAGCCCAGGCAGGAAAGTCCGTGAGACTCTTATCTCCAGGAAACTATTCAGAAAAGGCCAGAAATGGTGCTGTAGTAGAGTGCTAATCTTGAGCCAAAGAAGCTCACAGTGTCCAGGCCCAGAGTTCAAGCACTAGGACTGGCAAAAAAAAAATTAAATCAACTGTACCCTCACTAGTCAGAGGTACACACAGTAGAACTGGATTATAGATATGCATCTATATGTATACTCTTCCTGTGTCTGCCCTGAAATGTTCTTCCCTGCTGTCTTTTCTAGTGTGGGCAGACCCAAGCATGTTCGTGTCATGGCAGGAGCCCTTGAAGGTGACATCTTCATTGGCCCCAAAGCTGAGGTAATTGATAGACCTACAGAAGCAGCCCCAAGCCAGCAGAGGACTTTAATTATTCATCACATAGGATGTGTCTTAGGAGGTGGACATAACCATGAGTAAAAGGAGCAGTTTTCTCCTAAAATCTCTCCTTTGGTCCTCTCTTTGACTTATTTCTCCCAAGAGCAGCCTCTGGACTTGGAGAAAAAATGTTTAGAACCTGTCTTTGGAAACTAGAAACACTTTTTGTATATTTTATCATTTCCTTTCCAGTGATCAGACTAGCTTGGTTATGTTTTCAGCAAAAGGAACTCAGAGAGGAGATCCTGTCTGGTGTGCCCTAGGTGTGAGTTAATTATCATTGTTCTGGTAGAGCCCCGAGGAAGAGAACAACAGAATCATTATTGCCAACTTTAGCTCGAAGGCCAGAGGTCAAACCTAGGAGATTGGGTCCTGAAATCAGGCAGTGAGGAGTCAACTTATCTCTTGCATTGGAAGGTTATAAAAAATGCTAAAGCCCTCTACTTTGTAGCTTCTTGGGCAGCCAGGGCAGTTGTAGAATACATTCAAGAAGCATAGTGCTCTCCCTCAACTTGGAGGAGGGCTGTGGGATAGCTCAGGAAATGCAAACTCCTTTGGAAGTGATTTGGCCTTCACAACTTGGGCCTGGGAGAACAAGGTCCCAGGGAGCATCTGACTGCTGCTGCAAGTTTGCCTTCTGTCTACAGGAGCACCGAGGGCTGCTGTCCATTCGCTACCCTATGGAGCATGGGATTGTCAAGGACTGGAATGACATGGAACGCATCTGGCAGTATGTTTATTCAAAGGACCAGCTGCAGACTTTCTCAGAAGAGGTAAAAGCCCTGTGTACAGGTCCCTCATGTGCTATAGAAAGCTGAGGACCTCTTCCCAAGATAATGAAGTTGATGATGACCCCTGCCAAGAGCATTTGGAGACTTGTTGTGTGCTAAACAATTTACTCTCACATTCCTATAAGATGCAGATAATATAATGTCCATATTACAAACAAAGGAATAGAAAGATGAGAGGTAAAATAGTATTTCCATGATCACCCAGTGGATAAGGTATCAGAGCTGGGATTCACAGCTATGTCTTCCAGAATTCAGAGCCTATGCTTATTAACTTTCAAGAAAGTAACTTATTTCAAAGACACAAACTGCATCCATTTCCAGGGAAAGAGATCTTTCAAAGTTTTAAAGGTATTTCAATATTAAAGTAAGTTTTCTTTTTTTTTTTTTTTTTTTTTTTTTTTTTTGCCAGTCCTGGGCTTGAGCTCAGGGCCTGAGCACTGTCCTTGGACTTTCTCAAGGCTAAAGCTCTACCACTGGAGCCTCAGCACCACTTCTGGCTTTTTTCTATGTATGTTGTACCGAGGAATTGAACCCAGGTCTTTGTGCATGCTAGGCAAGCACTCTACCACTAGGCCAAACTCCCAGACCTGAAAATACTTAAATAGTTTAATATTTTTTATCTTTATAATTTAACAAAATGTTCTTGACAATGGCAAGTATAAGGTTATAGGGGCTTACAGAAGAATGTTGGAGGATAAGAAGGGGAGGCAGAAGGTGGAGCTGAGGACACAATGGAACTTTAATAGGACATGAATTTTGAAAGCTGAAAAACACAACTTGGGCAGGGCTTGGTGACAAGTTGAGTTTCCCTTTTTTTTTTTTTTGGAGGGAGGTTGACAAAGGTTCCTTGGGCTCTCAAGCAGTCCCAGGAAGGGCTTCTCCCCTGGGCTCACACTCACTGCTCTCTGGGCTCTTTTCATCAGCATCCTGTGCTCCTGACTGAGGCACCTCTAAATCCAAGGAAAAACCGAGAACGAGCTGCTGAGGTGTTCTTCGAGACCTTCAATGTGCCAGCTCTTTTCATCTCCATGCAAGCTGTGCTTAGCCTGTAAGTAGCATCCTGGCTGGTTTCCCATAGCCTCTCTTAGGGAAAGCAGTCCCTTGGCCCAGTTGAGACTGCCTCACTCAAATTGGTTCAGAGTAACAAGCCCACTCATCTGTAGTTAGAAAGTGTTAAAGCTAGTGGGAAAGAGAAACTGGACACTAAGGCTTCTAAACAGGTTTGGCACCCAAGCCTCTCTGCCTCATCTGCTGACAAGGCTGCTTAATGTGTTCAAGTATTTACTTAATACTGAGCTCCAAGTGCTCTGCTAGGTTGCTACTACAGTCATAGTACAAACCACCACAGTCTTGTCCTTCTACCCTATCATTCCTGTCCTGTTCCCCACCTTGTCTCAAACCTGCTCTGTCTCCTAGAAGATTAGTACACACGTGATATGCATCAGTGTTCAGGATATGTTTGACCCCATTAAACAAGGTACTTTGGACAACAAATTACACTGCAAGCCAGCATTTAGATAAACATTTCTGGGCTAGGAATATAGCTCAGATGGAATACTTGCCCAGCATGCACAAGGCCTTGGGCTCTGTCCTTCAACACCACAAACAAAAAATAGAAAGATTAGGAGATTTCATATCCAAACGCAGATTTCCAACCTCAGAGTGTGGGGGACAGGGAGGTCTGGAACTGCTGGGCCTGCATTTCTAGAGGGTGAAAAATCAGCCAGAGCTGGTAGCAGCTGCCGTAGCAGAAAAGTCTTTACAAACTGATTTTGCTCCATTCCCTGCTGTCCTCTCAACACTGAACACTGAGGCAGTGCCCATTGCTCTTTATGAAACAGCTAGAGGGCTGGGATATAGCTCAGTGGCAAGGCACTTGCCTGGCAAGTGTAATGTCCTGGTTTGATCTCCAGTATCAAAAAAAAAAAAAAAAAAAAGACAAGCCACTGGCTGGGAGTTTGGCCTAGTGGCAGAGTACTTGCCTAGCATGCAAGAAGGCCCGGGTTCGATTCCTTGGTACCACATGCATAGAAAAAAGCTGGAAGTGGTGCTGAGGCTCAAGTGGTAGAGCTCTAGCCTTGAGAAAGTCCAAGGACAAGGCTCATCAAGCCCTGAGCTAAAGCCCAGGACTGGCAAAAAAAAAAAAGAAAGAAAGAAAAGACAAGCTGGGGATGGTGGCTCATGCCTGTAATCCTAGCTACTCAGGAGGCTCATGGTTCAAAGCCAGCCCAGGTACCATAGACCAAGAAACTCTTCTCTCCAATTAATCACTAGAAAATGGGAAGTGGGGCTGTGGCTCAAGGGGTAGGGCAGTAGCCTTGAGCTAAAGAGCTCAGGGTCAGTGAAGGCCCAGAGTTTAAGCTCCATGACCCACAAAAAAAAAAAGTATACATACATACAAATGTATATATGTATATGCACTTAAACAACTGGAGTTTTGCCCTCATATCACAGAAGTACATGTATCTGAACCCTTACCCCTACCAAAAGAAAATAAATACATGGACCTCAAAGGCCATGTGATAAGAAAAAGCTAGTTATACGTGACAAGGTCTTTTTCTTCTTTACTCATTCACTTTGACTTGACATTTCGGTTTTATTTCCTCTTGTCCAGAGTAAAAACTGCCCTTTAAGCTATGTGGTAGAGCAATTGTCTGAGACTGAAAAGCTTACTACTTTCCAGGGGGTTGGGAAGGGACCCTGGAGAAGCTCAGTTCCTTTGTTCAGTATTTGCAGTATTAGCCCTTTGGAAAGGCCAGGAGAAAGGCAGGACCAAGCATTAATTCAACTGTCATTAAACTTTAAGAAGTGGTTTTCATCCAGGTGCCAATATCTCAAGCCTATAATCCTGGGCCTGGATCCTAGTGGTAGAGTGCTCACCTAGCATGCTGAAAGCCCTGGGTTTGATTCCTCAGTACCATATACACAGAAAAAGCCAGAAGTGGTGCTGTGGCTCAAGTGGCAGAGCACTAGCCTTGAGCAAAGAAGTGCCCAAGGACAGTGCCCAGGCCATGAGTTCAAGCTCCAGGACTGGCAAAAACTACCACAAAAAACCTATAATCCTTGCCGGGAGTTTGGCCTAATGGTAGAGTGCTTACCTAGCATGCACAAAGACCTGGGTTCAATTCCTTAGTACCACATATATATATATAGAAAGTGGTGGTATGGCTCAAGTGGCAGAGCACTAGCCTTGAGAAAGCCCAAGGACAATGCTCAGGCCCTGAGTACAAGCCCCAGGACTGGCCAAAAAACCTGTAATCCTAGCCCAGGCAGGAAAGTCCATGAGGATCTGACCTCCAATTAACTACCAAAAAGCCAGAAGTGGAGTTAGGGCTCATGTATTACAACACTAGCCTGGACAAAAAAGCTTAGTCCCCAGGCTCTGAGTTCCTCCCATCAACCGCTGTTTATAAAAGGGGGAAAGAAGAGAAGAGAAGAGAAAAGGGATCTAAGGGAGTATAGTAGAGGAGTTGAAGTTGTTCGAAGTACATAAACACATGTATAGAATGTCACAATGAGTCCCCTTATACTATCAATGTATGCTGATAAAAAATAGTAAAATAATCTTCTGACTAAAAAGTAAAAGTAACCCAGACTGAGGAGGTACAGGGATCAGTAATAGTTTGTCCCTTTGCTTCAGTTATGCCACAGGCAGGACCACAGGTGTAGTGCTGGATTCTGGGGATGGTGTCACCCATGCAGTGCCTATTTATGAGGGCTTCGCCATGCCTCACTCAATCATGCGCATTGACATCGCTGGCCGAGATGTCTCTCGCTTCCTCCGCCTCTACCTGCGTAAGGAAGGCTATGATTTCCACTCATCCTCTGAATTTGAGATTGTGAAGGCCATAAAAGAAGTAAGTGCTTCCCATGGTCCTAAGAGTAGAATGGAGGATGTGACCTGTTAGTGGGGTGGGTGAAATTCCTATCTGGGTCTCATGAGTCATGTTCCTTTCTTCCCAGCAAGCCTCCTACTCCTCTCTCCCACTAACAGATTCTGAATGCTGCCATCTGGTGGGGAGAAAGAAAACTCCTACTCCTAAACTGGGTGATGAGTATACAGTATTGCTGCAAATTACATAGGTTCTTTAACTCATTTTTGAAAAGTCAGACGCATTCTTTATAAGTAAATAGGACCCTCCTGCTACCTATGACTGGAAGGAAAATTTTCAGCTAGTAGTAGAGACCTACAACCATATGAAAGGTAGAAGGAGAACAACTTGTAGGCCTGGGATAATTGTAAGATTGTGGTCTCAGGCCCAGGAGTCTAAAAACCATGTTTTCAAGCTTGCTTACCAGAAAGACTGAAAAGAGTAAGAATTCATATCCTAAGCACCACCTCACACAAAACAGACACAGCTTTTACAACCTTTGAGCCACAGCACATCACTCCCAGGGGACTTTGACTGGATGTGTACCAGGTTTCCTGTCAGTCTGACTGTTGTTCTTGGTTCTGCAGAGAGCCTGCTACCTGTCCATAAACCCTCAGAAGGATGAGACACTAGAGACCGAGAAGGCCCAGTACTACCTGCCTGATGGCAGCACCATTGAGGTAGTGGCTGGACCTCTTCTTCTCCCCACCCTCCCTTCCCCCTCCCCTGCAGATCCATAAAAACTCTGGGCCCAAACTCTCCACTAGGACCTGATGCTACCGGGAAGCAGGGATTGTCCCTCTGTGTGGAGGGGAAGAAGCTTCAAAGGAATTTCCCTAGGTCAAGGTGAACTGGGAAGTGTAATGATTTGTACCATCTTTACCCACTCTTGGCATGGAGAAGTTGCTGTTCCCTAGAATTCTGTGGACAGAAAATTTCCATGAGTGAGTGGCAGAAAAGCAGAGTGAAGAGTAAATGTAGGATCTTCCCCTCTTAATTTCCCAGAAGCCCTATTTGTTACCAGGAACTCTGTCCTTCTACTCAAGGTCCTTAATATCCAGGGTCTGTCTTGAGCCTAGTCCTATGACCACTGTGTTCCTAGGAAAGTAGTCACAGAGGCCTCATCTATTCTCTACCCCAGGGGACTTCACTCCCAGCTCCACTTTTTAAATTATTCCTTTACCCCACAGATTGGTCCCTCCCGATTCCGAGCTCCTGAGCTACTGTTCAGGCCAGACCTGATTGGTGAGGAAAGCGAAGGCATCCATGAGGTTCTGGTATTTGCCATCCAGAAGTCTGACATGGACCTGCGGCGTACACTTTTCTCAAACATTGTCCTTTCCGGGGGCTCGACCCTGTTCAAAGGTTGGTCTTTCCTCTTAGGGCCCTTTCCCAGGAAGCATCCTGAGTCCTGCTGGGCTCAGATATCCAGTGACTCAAGACTTCTTTTCTGCCCTTTCAGGTTTTGGAGACAGGCTACTGAGTGAAGTGAAGAAACTAGCTCCAAAAGACGTGAAGATCAGGGTAGGAGCATGCCGGGGCGTACGGGGTTGGGCTGGGCTTGTAAGGACCCATGCTCTTCTGGCAACACAAGGTGACTCCAAGCATACAGCCTGACTCTGACAACCAGGCCTGCCCAAAAAAGGCCCATTCTCATTCTCCTTCTTCACCCAGAAGACAGTTCCAGTAGCTGATGTAGCAGGCACTAGGCTAGCATCCCACTGGTCCTTCTCAAAAAAACCCTGTGAAATTGACAAGAGGTTGACTGCCACTATGCTTCATGCCCAAGTGGCTCCCTGTCACAGCACCTTCTGTTTCACTATGTGCTGTGGGGAGCTGGCTGCCCTGGAGAGAAAGGACCCTAAAAGAGGGGGTGCAGTTCCTGCTGTGGATCTGCTTCCCCATGGAGTATCAAGGCTGGCCACAGACAGACCCCCAAGTCCGGTAGAAGCAGAGCTCTCCGTGTGCTCCATGGCATGCACCCACCCCTTCATCAGTGAGACAGTGCTAGACGGCAAAGAGAGGACGATAGAGGCTTCAGGTTCCTCTTTGTACCCATTTCTGCAGATATCTGCACCCCAGGAGAGACTGTACTCTACATGGATTGGGTAAGTAGCTTGTCTGGGGATAAGAGTGGAAGCAAGGCCGGGAGTTTGGCCTAGTGGTAAAGTACTTGCCTAGCATACATGAAGACTGGATTCCATTCCTCGGTACCACATACAGAGTGGTGCTGTGGCTCAAATGGTAGAGCGCTAGCCTTGAGGAAAGCCCAAGGACAGTGCTCAAGCCTTGAGTTCAAGCCCAGGACTGGGGAAAAAAAAAAAAAGTGGAAGCAAAAGCACGAATTACTCCTCCCTCCCTTCTGTCCCTTTGAAGAAAGGCTTTATCCACCCCCAGGGAGCCCACTGGCTCCAGGGTTTTTTCTCACTGTTCCTTTGGCTTCCCTCTACTCCAGGGGCTCTATCCTTGCCTCCCTGGACACCTTTAAGAAGATGTGGGTCTCCAAGAAGGAGTATGAAGAAGATGGTGCCCGGTCCATCCATAGGAAAACCTTCTAATGTTGAGACATCATCTTCACCTCTGAAGTTAACTCCACGTTCAAACTCGCTTTCTTGAGTCGGAGTGTTTGCGAGGAACTGCCTGTATGTGTGAGTGCGTGTGTGGGTACGAGTGTGTGAACATAAATGAGCGCCGTGCGGCCCAGGGATCCTCGGGCCCAGAACGATGAACTACCCATAATGGCGACGGCCTCAGGCCTGCGGTTGACCACTACCTGGCCTGTCAGGGACCCCACTCCTTCCTCAGCTGGGCCTTTGGCTGGCTGTAGGAGACTGTGGCTACCACCAGAGGGAGATCTTGCTGCTGCCGATTCTACACTGGGCTGGCCCCATCCTATCCCTGCCCAACAGGGCACCCTGAGGCCTGAACCAGTGCTGCCCCCTGCTGGCCCTCGCTCAGCATTATGCTCTCCATGCCTTCTAGATCATGGACTGAAGACTGGGGCCGGGATTAAGTTCTGAGTGGTTGTGTTCTAGTTTGAGTTTAAGCGGCTGGGAAATCACAGCAGTGGGTTCAGAGACTCTTGGGTCAGGAGATAGCAGGATGTCTTCACATCCACCTGGAGGCCAGGACCACACTAGGCATTTGAGGACAGTGGGAGGCTGATTGACTGCCGACTTGATGCTCCTAAGTGCCGGTCCCATCCAAGGGGGTCTTGGGAAAACTTAAGAAGGGGCCTATTGGCTCTAGGTTCTGTTCCTTGCTTCTCATCCGTCCTTGTTGTAATGCCATCTGAACAGTTTTATTTATTGAAGTGTTCTGTTTTGTTTTTTTTTCCAGTAAGCAGACTACGGGGAGGAAAGGGGCTGCACTGCCTCCTACCCACCAGTCACCCTGCTCATACTGATGTTTACATCACCTAGGCTTAGCATAGCACCCAGGGCCCACATCACTCCCTACTGACGATGAGCTGACAGTATCCCTAGGCCTTAGGGCCCTTTGAGAATGGAGGCTACAACACTCAAAGCCCCCCCCCCCCCCCCCCCCCGCCCCAGCCTCTTTAGTTCTCCCTCCTCCCCTTGCTCACTTCCCTGGAACCAACAGGCTGGCTATCAGAAACAGGAAGTCAGGTCATTATTCGGCAGAGACCCTTTTGCAAGGGAGAGTTCTAGGGAATGAATCCCTAGCACTAAAGAAAGCTGCCATTAGCCAAGTTGCCTTCTGTCGTTCTAGATGACCAGAACTAGGTTCAGAGGGCAGACAGGTCCCCTCTGGGTTGATCATGTGCTACTCCTGACTTTGGACCTGTTTGGAAAGGGAGGAAAGGGTCCAGACCAAAGTGCCAGGAGCCAGTGGGCTCAGGCCTGGCTCCTAGCCACCACCTAAGGGGCTTCAGCCCAGATGGTACAAAGCTGGGGCAAGGCTCTTCACTAGCACCTTCACCTGTGATACCAAGTCCCACTCTAGTTCCAGGTTCCAGGCAGTATTCTCCCCCATCCCATGCCGTCTTATGACCAAAGGCCCCTGCCACATTGGGCCAAGCAGGTGTGTGTGAAAGTGATGTGGCGACCTGTGGACTGCAGTGCGCTTAAGCAGCTCACCTCCCTTCTCTTAGCCCAAGCCCATCCCTTACACAGCCTCGCATAAACCACGTTGCCTGGTGGGGCCCAGTGTACTTAAATAAAGTTGTTCCAATAGACATATAGCTGGCCTCTGTCTGTGACCAGTGTTGAATGGGAAGAAGAAGGAGCTGGTGGTTGTGAATGGAGACCAGGCCTGGTCTGTCTTCTGCCAGGCACTATTGTACCAGTCAAACAACCTGGCTAAGCTGTAGTCCAAGTCCCAGTCTGTTGGGTGCCTGAAGAGATAATGCTGTTCACACCGAAGTCCAGGTTCAAGAACTGAGGGTCTCCCAAACTTCAGTGGCACATGCCTGTAATCCTAACTACTTGGGAAGCTGAGACCTGAGGATCAAGGTTCAAAGGCAGCTGAGCAGATAAATCCCAGAGAATTATCTATTTTTGCTGGCCCTGGGACTTAAACTCAGGGCCTAGGTATTGTCCCTGAGCCTCTTTGTGCTCAAGGCTAGTGATCTATCACTCTGAGCCACAGCACCACATCTAGATTTTTCTGAGTGGTTTACTGAGATAAGTCTCTCACAGACTTTCCTGTCCAGGCTGGCTTTGAACAGGGATCCTCAGATCTTAGCCTCCTGAGTAGTTAGGATTACAGGTGAGTCACTAGCAAGCACCCTGTTCAATCCCAGAGATGTAGGGACAGCACCTAGGCTCAGTCCAAGCCCTAGAACTGACATGGTGGCAGGGGAGAGGGGGGGAGGAAGGGGCGCGGAGAAGGGAACCACACTCAAGCCCAACAGTGAGACAATTCCACATGACAGGAGCAATTCTTGACGTCCTGGAAGTCACAGTTACGGACATTTCCGGGTGTATAAGATGACTGGGAATTACATGAAGCTATCCTGGTTAAGCATTTCTCCCTTTTTAAACCATGGCTGGGGTGAGGGGGTGGCATTGCCTGGTGCAACTATTTAACTCCCCCAAACCCTACAAAGTATAGGTTTATCTGTGTATCCAGCCCCATGACCAACTGAAAAAAAAATTTAGAAAAAGGATAACCTAGCCCCATTGTATCAGAATCTTGAGAGGTAGGCAATTCTTGACATTCCTGGGCTGAGAGTGTCTGGCTAGCAGTGGTATGTGAGGGATGCACTGGGCAGCTGGCTCCAGGCCTTTGTCACTTTGGCCCCTGTGTAGCACTCTGCATCCTGGTCCTGGCACCTCCAAGTCTGCCAGTGGCACAGCCAACCTAACTCACCTTCCACGTCTACACACACACAGCACAGCCCTGAGAACACAAATGAGTGATTTTTTCATCTGTAATGAACTGAGCTTCTAGAGGTCAGAAGCCTGGTGAGAGCTGGGAGCCCTACGGGAAAGAGAGAGGTTACAGCACAGCTATAGCAGAAAACCTTCCAGAAACCCCTAGAAAGGGGAGAGGAGGGCGCAGGTGTCACAGTCAGCACTCCTGACTGACTATGCAGAAAGGAACAGTCACAGTATCAAAAGTAGTTCCTGAGCCCACCAGAGTGGCCTATGTCAGCCAGGCAGAGGGCTGGACCTCTGGCAGGCAAATCACTGTGTACCACACAGCCCATCCGGTCTGGCCATCTTTCCTCCTGCCCCACAGAAGCAGGTCCCTGAGCACGTACATCCCCACCTTATCCAAGCTGAGCCAGGCAGCTAAAGAGAGACAGGCTGTGGGGACATTTTTGGCTCAGTCCTAGGAGCTCTCACCCACTATCTGTCCTATAGGCTGTAGGACAGCAAAAAGAAGCAGGATGGTGACTGGCCAGTCCTGGAACCACGAGCTCAGCAGAATAGCCTTGCAGAGCTCACACTGTCTTAATGTCCAGAGGTTCAATCTGCATCAGATTCTGGCGCTGGGCCTTGACCATGCGCAGGCGTCTGCCATGCAGTGTGAACTGGGACCAGGTGAAAAGCTGCAGCAATGCACAGATGATGGGCACCAGCACCAGCAGGTAGAAACAGCCCTGACGCAGCGTTGGCGCCTGCGCTGGGACTGGGGCTGGCAGTTCTGGCCAGGGCTGGACACTCCCCACAGGAGTTATTGAAGGCTGCTGGAAAAGGTCATGACCTAGAGGAGAAAGGCACAGAAAACGGGCTGGGAATGTGGCTTTGTGGTAGAGTGTTTGCCTACTATGCATGAAGCCCTGGGTTCAATTCCTTAGTACCACATAAACAGAAAAAGTCAAAGTAGCACTGTGGCTCAAGTGGTAGAGTATCAGCCTTGAGCAAAAGGAGCCTAGGGTCAGTGCCCAGGCCAAGTTCAAGCCCCAGGACTGGCCAAAAAAAGAGAAACAAAACAGAAAAAAACAAGGTCAGTCCAGTTTCCTTTCTAAAGTAACATCTCAAGCGTCATATATATATATATATATATATATATATATATATATATATATATATCTCCCAAACTGTAACTTTCTGTTCCTTTTTTTTCCCTTGTGCTGGTCCTGAGGCTTGAATTCGGGGTCTAGGCACTGTCCCTTTTGTTCAGGGCTGGCACTTTACCACTTGAATCGCAGCTCCACTTTTAGATTCCTGGTAGTTAATTGGAAATAGTCTCACAGACTTTCCTACACAGGCTGGCTCTAGGCCTCAATCCTCAGATCTCAGCCTCCTGAGAAGCTAGGATTATGAGCTTGAGCCACCAAGTGCCTGGCTAGCTATTTTGTTTTGAGACAAAGCAAACATACAGCTTCAACCTGGCAGTGTTCTTGCCTCAGACTTTTGAATAGCTAGAATTACAGACAGCTACATCTCTTAATGCCTGCCCTAACCTACTCCTTCACCATTCTTCCCTTGCAAATGATATTACCATCCACTCAGTAAGTCAGGCTGAAACCTCCAAGCCTGCCTCCATTCTTCAGCACCCAGCCCTTCCTCTCCCCTCAACTCCAAAATGTACCCTGCTTGCCACTACCCTGGTCCAAGCCTCCATGACTTCTGCCACAGCTCTTGGCTTCCTACCCTTGCCTCCCACAACCTATCCTGCATAGAGCAGAGAGAACTTTGCAAAAGATCAAACAGACCACATCCCTTCTTTGCTTAGAACTTCCAACATCTTCCCCTGGGCAGCAAACTTACTTTGTTCTACAAAGCCCTCATTTTCCCAGCCTCATTTTGGAGCCTCCAGACACTTGGAATCTTGCTGACTGCCTGTGAGTTGCCAAGATCTCTTCTGGACCAAATCATTCAATACTCACCCTGAAGGCTGCCTTTTCGGAGAAGCCTTCCCTTACTGAACTAAGTGGCTTCTTAGTGACACCACCTCACAGCTCCCTCTATTTTACCTCAGCACTCACTGTATTGCTACTGACATATCACTACTGACCTTGAGCTCCACCTGCTTCCCCTGACTAGAGCCCAAATAAGACCTGGGGGGTCCTAGTTGCTGTTACCTCCCAGCACCTTGAGCAGTCTGTACACGAAAAGTCTTCCATACCAATTGGCAAAAGGGGGAGGGAGAGAGAGGAATCTTTCTGGAGAAGGCTCACAATGGATGTTAGTCCAGAGCGGCCAAAGCCCAGCCAAGCAGCCACTGTGTCACCCTCATTGGATCTGAAGCCAGGCTTGCCAAGTAGTATACCAGGTACGCTGTGTCCCCTCCACTGTATAGAAAGAGTGCCTCACCTGTATAGAAGCAAAGCAGCCAGGTACCCAGCAGTGGAGCAAAGGTCTGGCCTGGTTTAGTCACCAGGGCAACCATGCCGAAGAGAAGCGCTGAGGCTGCCTGTTTTCGGTGGTTCAGCACCAGGTCCTCATCTACCAGGTCAGTGACCACCAGAGTCAGCAGCTTACAGGTGCCCTCAGTGAAGACACGGTTGCTATAGGCAGACAGAGGGGCGAGTGTGAAGGGTAGAATATAGGTATGGAGGCAAGGGTAGGCAGATGCATACCTGGCAATGAAGAAGCAGAGCAGGCTGGGGTAGTCCGGGCCAGCCAGAAGCATGAGTAGGCTAAGGCCCAGCTTGAGCAGGAAGAGTCCTCGCACCACAGCATAGACCCCCCAGCGCCGGCACAGGGGCAGGAAGTAGAGATTGTTGAGGTGAGGAGCAACATAGGAGATGCCTGGGGAAGGAAAAGGCTTGTCAGGAGGCTTTGCCCCAGCCTCAGCAGAGATAGTTGATTGATGCTGTAATGATCCAAATTACAGTGTGTCTTAATAATGTCCTGGGCTCTAAACTGAGCTTCACACTTTTTCATTTAATCTTTGCAAGTCTTTAAGGTAAACCGTCACTATTTGTGGAGGACTGCTTCTACAGCCAACCAAGAATACCAAAATCCAAGGATGTCTTGTAAATGAAGTGGCATAGTATTCACATATAATCTGTTTATCCCTGCCCCACATATATTTTCAGTCATCTCTCAATTATTTAAAATACCTAATAGCATGTAAGTGTTATGGAAGCAGTTGTTATACTTCATTGTTTGGGGACAATAACAAGATTTAAAAAAAAAACTATATGTAGGGGGGTGGAGGGGAGAGTAATGGGGACCAAGACATGTGAATTAATGCACCTTCTATCTGGCAAATATCATGTAACCCTTTTATTAATTACAATAAAAAAAGAAAAAAAAACTATATGTAGCTGGACATGGTGGCTCACGTCTGTAATCCTAGCTACTCAGGAGGCTGAGATCTGAGGATCATGGTTCAAAGCTAGCCCAGGCACTAAAGTCTATGAGACTCTTATCTCCAATTAACACTAGAAAACCGGAAGTGGCACTGAGGCTCAAGAGGCAGGGCAGTAGCCTTGAGTTGAAGAGTTCAGAGACAACGTCCAGGTCCTAGTTCAAGTCCCACGACTGACAAAAAAAAATTACAGGGCCAGGAGCATGGCCTCATGGTAGAATGCTTGCCTAGCATGCATGAAGTCCTGGGTTCAATTCCTCAGTACCACATACATAGAAAAAGCCAGAAGTGGTGCTGTGGCTCAAGTGGTAGAGTTCTAGTCTTGAGAAAGCCCAAGAACAGTGCTCAGGCCCTGAGTCCAAGCCCCAGGACGGGCCAAAAAAAAAAAAAACCCACACAGACACACAAAAAACTACATATGTACAATACAGACACAAAATTGTTTTCCTTATACTATTGTTCCTAATATTTTCAATCGGCTGTTGGATGAATCCATGAATATGGAATCCACAGATATTGAGGGCTGATACTATTTCCCTTAATGTACAAATGAGAAAACATAGGCCCCAAAAGATCAAGTAACATACCAAAAGCCACCCAGCAAATGAATAAGCAGAGTCAGGACTATAGTCTTCACTGCTAACCAGCCACTGCACCTTCTTGCAGCTGGGTGGCGCCATCCTCAAGAGAACCAGTGTGAGGGAGGCAGAGATGGAAGTGTTAATCCAGAAATTCATCCCAATGGCTGCCACTCAAGCAGGTGATATTTGCAGCTGGGCCAGGAGTTCTGGCACTGCCTCTGACCCAAAGCACCCACTCACCTAACAGGAAGGAGCCAGTGGAGAGAGAGATGTGGTCAGACAACAGATGCTCCAAGAAGAGGGGGAAGAAGTTGCTGTTGAAGTGGCAGTGAAACACCTGCAAGCCGACAGGGCAGTGAGGAGGGGCCTGGAGCAGCCCTGCCAGCCAACAGGGTAGCGCACAGTCCATGGTCCCCATGTCCCTAAAACATAGAACATGCCAGAACAAACCTAAAACTATAGGTTTATCTACTACTGTTTATCTAATGTTGCCAAAGCAAATTTAAAGGCATAGAAAAATAGTAGTTAAGATTTTTGGCCCAGTGGTATTTACTTCTTTGGGAGGTGAGGGGGTGAGGGTGGGACCTGAACTCTGGGCCTGGGCGCTGTCCCTGAGCTCTTTAGCTCAAGGATACCACCCTAATCCTGGAGCCACAGCACCATTTCTGATTTTCTGGTGATTAATTGAAGATAAGTCTCTCGGACTTTTTAGTGCCTGGACTGGCTTTGAGCCATGATCCTCAGATCTCAGCCTCCCGAGTAGCTAAGATTACAGGCGTGAGCCACTGAGCCTGGCATTTACTTATTTATTAACAGTATTGGAGTTTGAACTTGATGCCTGGCATTTAATGCTTCCCTACACATTTTTTTTTTTTTTCGCCTAACATTGAGTCTTAGACTCTGAGCCTGGGCCCTGTCCCTGAACTTTTGTGCTTAAGGCCAGCATTCTACCACTTGAGCCACAGCTCCACTTCCAGCCTTTTGTGGTTAATTAGAGATAAGAGTCTGTGAGACTTTGCAACCACCATCCTCAGATCTCAGCCTCCTGCTTAACAAGATTACAGACTAAGTCACAGGCACCTGGCTTGCCCAGCTCTTTTTGCTTTATTTTTCAGATAGATTCTCCAGTTTTTTGGTTGGTTGTTTTTTGTTTTGTTTTATTTTGTTTTTGCCAGTCCTGGGCTTGAGCTCAGGGCCTGAGCACTGTCCTTGGACTTTCTCAAGGCTAGAGTTCTACCACTTGAGCCTCAGCACCACTTCCGGCTTTTTCTATGTATGTGGTACCAAGGAATTGAACCCGGGTCTTCTTGCATGCTAGGCAAGCACTCTACCACTAGGACAAACTCCCAGCCCCGATTCTCCAGTTTATGCTCTGGGCCAGCCTCACATCATAATCCTGTTAGCTATGCATCCAAATAGCTGGGTTTACAAGCATGAGCCACTATATTCAGAGGCTTGTTTGCTGAGAGTCTCGCTAACTTTTGGCCCTAGCGACCTCAAACAATGCTCCTCCAGATATCTGCCTCCCCTGTAGGTGGAATTACATGTGCATACTACCACATCCATCTAAATGATTTCTTAATTTGTGTGTATTACATATGTTTCAGATAGGGCACTTGGTTATTGCTAAAAGATTGAGTTCCCGTAGAGGAGATTTCTTTTTCAGGCCTCACTTTATAGGTGGCTGAAAACCTGCCGAAGACCTCACAGCAAGTGAAAAGACCCAAATTTCCCATTTTCCCAAACTCGATTTCTGCCATCAAACCAGATGACAAGCCTTCTAAGTTTCCTGCTCTTTAAGCACCCACCCATAGCCCAGCCACTGGTGGAGGGAACCCCTGCCCATACCTGCACCAGATCCATGCCCACGAACCACAGGAAGTTTTGGTGTCCTGCCAGCTGCCGGAGATACTGGCCCAAGGTGATCCTGCCCGCTTCCTCCCTGCCCACTTGGAGTTCATCTCCACGCAGGCTGTGGGAAGGAGGAAAGTTGAGGACTGGTCCAGGCCACAACAGCCACCCACAGTCCAGGGGACTCAGAACTGAAACCACTCAGAACCTGGAAGACCCGAGGTAGCCACTCACCCTCCATCCATGGCCAGAGCTGAGCACCCTGGGTCCCTTCTGACAGCCTCGACCCGCCGCCTCAGTAACTGTGTGGCTCCCAGAAAGCCCATCCCAGAACTGGCAGCCAGGGCCACACAGAAGGCACGGAAGGAGGAGAAATCCTCCTTGTCCCAAAAGGAATAGGAGGCAAAGACAGAGAGGGAGCCAGCCGCACTGAAGAGAGAGCAGTAGAAGTTGAGGTGGGTGCGGTCATGTGCTGAGAGGGCCAGGTCAGCCAGCAAGGCATGATGGTGCAGGTCCACAAGTGTCAGGAAGCCATCGTAGAGACACAGGCACAGCAAGAACTGCAGGCCAGCTGGGGCCCAGGGCACCCAGAATGCCAGAAATGACAGTGCCAGCAATGGTCCATGCCACCCCAATGCCCGTACCCGTGCCAGCACCACCGTCCTTGAGGAGGGCCCAGTGCCTGATCTGCCAGGGAGAAGGAGCAGTTGGAGGTGCCCTTTGGGGCCTTCCCAGGCTCTGGTTCCTCTGCCCAAGCCCCCAGCCACACCAGGGTGTACCCCAAATCCCCAGCCCAGAGCCTTGCATGCATAGCCCTGGGTCACCAAAGGGCACTGGGATAACACTTTTCAAGGTCAGGGGCAGAGAGGGGCCAAAGTGGGTAGGGGAAAGGAATCTGCCGGCCACAGCTGGCGTTCGCAGGAGAGGCCTAAGACAAGCAGGCCGGCCAAGTAGGGGTTAGCCTTCTCTGGTAAACAGGGACAGAGGGAAATGCGTAAAGCCATGCCCAACACTTCAACTGGCCTCCCTTTCCCCCTCCCCCTGCCACCCCAAACATAGGCAGCAGCCCTGGGGAGCAGAGGAGGGGAACAAACCGGGGCTGGGAACTGAGGAACTGGCGGTCACTGAGCCAGCCGAAGAGGGGGTCATTGAGGCTGTTCCAGATGAGAAACACAGTCTGCAGACAGAAGGAGATGGGCAGTCTCATCAGGCTACTCCCCAGCCTCCAAAACAGTCCAACTATCCTGACTGCAAGCCATACACATCAGTGCCTCTGCCAAAGCCACTCTTACTGCCTCAGGGCAGCTGGAAAAGGCATCCCGCTGTACCTATAGTGGACTGTGTAGGACAGTGGCCAGGAGGGGGCTGTAATTCCTCCCCCGCCCCACCAAGAGGACTCATAAAAGCCTCTACCCACTTCTTTGACAGAGTCTTGGTGACCTGCCCAGCCTTAGCTCACATCCCTAACTGGGCAGGGGTCCAGCACCTGCCATTTGCCAGGAAGCCAACACTTCCTTTTTTCCACCCAACCTGGTCGCCCAGCGCTGGCCCTACCTCTCCCACCCAGAAGGCTGCCTTGTTAATCTTGTACACTGAGACAAAAGTGTCCACGTAATAGAGCAAGAACACGTTGTGTAGGATGGAGGTGAAGAGGGCCAGGGAGCCATAGATGACAGCCGTGGGAAGGCCTAACAGCCAGGCCTGGGGCAGAGCCAGCCCCATGGCTGCCAGCCTCAGCTTCAGCCCCAGGAGCACTGAGGGCTCATGGCCACAGGCATTCTCACCATTCTTGTTCCTAGGGAAGAAGAAACAAAGAAGTTAGCAGCAAAGACCAGAGCTCGACTGCAGGCCAGCTGGGGCTCACTTTTGAGCCGTGCACCAGTGGCTTACTCCTAAAATCCCAATTCCTTGGGAGGCTGAGATTGGGAGGCTCATAGCTGAAGCAGCCAAAGCAGACACAGAAGACCCCTTCTCAACCAAAGTCTGGGTATGGTGGTGCATACCTGTCATCCCCACTATAACAAGAAGCCAAAACATGGTACGATATAGTCCAGGTGCAGAGTAAACTAATGTAAAAAGGCTAGAGGCGAGGCTCAACAATGCTTGGCCCACAAGCATGAGGCCCTGAGTCCAAACTCAACTGTCACTCACACTCACACAGCATGTGACTCAGTGGTAGAATATTTGTTTAAGGCCTTGAATTCCATCTGTAGCACAGGACAGGACAGTGGAGGAGTGAGGGAAATGGGAAGAGAGAAGGGAGGAGAGAGAAAAAGTCACTGGTGGCTCATAATCTGTGGCTGAGAGCTCAGCCTCCTGAGTAGCTAGGATTACAGGTGTGAGACAACATGCTCGGCTGAACATGAGATTCTTTTTTTTTTTTTTTTTTGCCAGTCCTGGGCTTGAGCTCAGGGCCTGAGCACTGTCCTTGGACTTTCTCAAGGCTAGAGCTCTACCACTTGAGCCTCAGCACCACTTCTGGCTTTTATCTATGTATGTGGTACCGAGGAATCGAACCCGGGTCTTCATGCATGCTAGGCAAGCACTTTAACCACTAGGCCAAACTCCCGGCCCCCTGAACATGAGATTCTTAACGCCAATTAATCACCAAAAGGTTGAAAATGGAGCTGCTCAAGTGGCAGAGCACTAGCCTTCAGCAATGAAATTAAGGTACAGCACCCAGGCCTTGAGTTCAAGCACCAGAGCCAATATACACATGCACACACACACCCGTCTTACCCCAGCCCCAGCCAGCCTTATGCCAGTCTGTGCCTAAGGTGAGAAGAGGTGGAAAAGAACTCAGGCTACCTGAAATCAGTCCCTGAAACTGCAAGGATCTTCTCAGGGCTGGGCCACAGTGCAGGAGGAAGAACCAGTGAGTTTTGAACAAAACACTTGTCTTTCTTCTTCCTCAGAACTTCACTGAGGCATAAATGATTGATCATAAACTGCAGATTCTAAGCATACAACATGGAAGAGCCTTGGAAACCATCACCATGAGGTAAGCAAGCATAATCAAGGCTTGAAGTTTCCTCAGCATTGCTTTGTGAAGGTACAACTCGAGTCTCAGACATCTTAGCTACCAACCTCTCTGTACCTCCATCAAAAGACTGGTTAGCAGTCAAAGAGAAAACACTCTGAAGCACTGAGCACCCTAACTGCACAAAGAGCCAAAAGTTGAGAGTTAATGGCTATTGGGCCTCTCCAGCCTTCCATGAAGACAGCGAGGCCCCATCCAACGGGGAAGAGCAAATGTGATGCCCCTTGGAGGCCCTGCAACCACAAAGCACAGTGGCACTCTGTCACTATCCTTAACCCAGCCTCAGAACTCCCCTGCTCAACTACACAGCCCTAGCCCAAATGGAATGCATCTCCCAGCTTACGTAGATGCCCAGTATCCTGTCCTTGTTACTGGAGGTGCCCCCACCTCAAACAAAGCCCCAGCCTCTACCAGGTGGCTCCTTGAATTTGGGCTGGGATAAGGGCAGAAGATGCAAAAGGTTGTAAGATACAAAGAGGACAACTTTTTGCCATCACAAAGGCATGGGTTCAAATTCCAACTGCACTATTTGTGTGTGTGTGTGTGTGTGTGTGTGCCAGTCCTAGGGCTTGAGGTTAGGACCTGGGCACTATCCTTGAGCTTCTTTTGCTGAAGGCTAGCACTCTGCCCATTGAACCACAGCTCCACTTCTTTTTTTTTTTTTTGCCAGTCCTGGGCTTGAGCTCAGGGCCTGAGCACTGTCCTTGGACTTTCTCAAGGCTAGAGCTCTACCACTTGAGCCTCAGCACCATTTCCGGCTTTTTTCCATGTATGTGGTACTGAGGAATCAAACCTGGGTCTTCATGCATGCTAGGCAAGCACTCTTCCACTAGGCCAAACTCCTGGCCCCTTACACTTCTGACTTTTTTACCAGTCCTGGAGCTTGAACTCAGGGCCTGAGCACTGTCTTTGGGCTTTCCTCAAGGCTAGTGTTCTACCACTTGAGCCACAGCACCACTTGCGGCTTTTCTATGTATGCAGTACTGAGGAATTGAACCCAAGTCTTTGTGCATGCTAAACAAGCACTCTACCACTTGGTTAAATCCCTGGCCTCCACTTCTGACTTTTTTGATGGTTAATTGGTGATAGGAATCTCATGGACTTTCCTGTCTAGACTGGCTTCAAATTGCAATTCTTAATCTCAGCTTCTTGAGTAGCCAGGATTACAGGCATGAGCTGCCAATACCCAGCCTCAACTGTACTTCTGGTGTGTGAGTGCATCTGCTAGTCCTGAGGCTTGAACTTAGAAACTGGATACTATTTCTTAGCTTTTCACTCAAAACCATCCTCTACCACTTGAGCCACAGCGCCACATCTATTTTATTTCTGGTTAACTGAAGATACATTTCACAGACTTTTCTGCTCAGGCAGACTTGGAACAGCAATCCTCAGTTCTCAACCTCTTAACTAGATTACAGATGTGAGCCATAAGTACCTGGTTCAACTATACTTCTAAGTGTCACCTCAGGTAGGTCACCCTCTGTTGAAACTTGGTTTCCTCATCTGTAAAATGCAATAAGAAAGCCTGTCATATTAGGAGTCCAGAAAGGACTTGGATAATTCCTGGGAACCCCAGAGCCCTATGCTAGTCCTTGAAAGATGCTCAGAAATAGGCCACAAACAGATCAACAAGGACTATCACGATACTTGGGCCCCTTTCCTGAATAAGAAGGGAGGGGGTGGGGGGAAAATGGCTACAGGCAACAAAAGGAGTCACAAAAGGAGGCCAGTTGAGGTGGCTCACGCCTATAATCCTGGCTACTCAGGAGGCTGAGATCTAAGGATTGTAGTTCAAAGCCAGCCTGGGCACTAAAGACTACAAGACTTTTATCTCCAATTAACCACTAGAAAATCAGAAGTATGGCTCAAGGGGTAGGGTGATAGCCGTAAGCTGAGGAGCACAGGAACAGCGCCCAGGTCCAGAGTTCAAGCCCCTCAACAGAGATAAGGAGCAGGCATATGGGAAGAGTCACAAAAGCTGCCTGCAAGATCCAGGAATTCATCTAATGAAGAGCAGAGACAAACCCCCACAATAGACTTCAGCAAGAGACCAAGCTACCTGTCCAGCTGAGCCAACGGGAGGGCACAAAGCTTCCCTTAGGTGTTCCTTCTGCAGATTCTGCTTCTCCATCAGCAAATAGCCTTCCCCCATTCACCTGTGCACCTCAACCTGCTCCAATGAGAACAGCAGTGTCTTTCCCCTGGAAGCACAGCAGGAAGCCCACACCAGCATTGTTGCATAAACTGCATAGCCTGAAACCTACAACTAATGGCACTGCCCTAGGGATTACAAAAGAGCCTGCTGAAGCCCCCAGCCCAGCTCTTCTCCTTGGAATAATCTTAGCTAGTGGCCTTGGGCCAACCACTCCCCACCCCTTGACCAATGGGGATATTGGTGCCAACCTCTTAGCTGGCTGTGAGACTGACATGCACAGGGAGCATAAAGTACCACACATAGTGCCTGGCACCCAGAAGACTCTCCACACACAACAGTTTATTATGTTTCATAGAGATATGACTTTTTGTTGTCTTTGTTTTTGTTTTCCCAGTTCTGGGGCTTGAACTCAGGGCTTGGGCACTGTTCCTGAGCTTCTTTTGATCAAGGCTAGCACTCTACCCCTTGACCCAGAGCACCACTTCTGGCTTTTTCTGTTTATGTGGTACTGAGGAATCCAACGCAAGGCTTCATACATTCTAGGCACTCTACTACTAAGCCACGTTCCCAGCCAGCCCTGTTGTTTTGTCTTTTGAGACAGTCCTCCTAGGTGTGCTTGGAACTCACAGTGTAGCCCAGATTGGCCTCAAGCTCACAATCCTCCTGCCTTAGCCTCCTGAGAGCTGGGATTATAGGCACAGTATCACATGCACTGTGGGTACTTGTTTCATGACTTTTTTTTTTCATGGTACTGAGGTTTCAACTCAGGATCTTGTGCTTGTTAAGTAGGTACTTCCAGGCCCCTGGCCCTTTTTGCCTTATTTTTCAGGTAGGAAGAAATGCTATAGTATTTCTGCCTAGGTGGGCTTGGACCACAGTCCTCATATTTATGCTACCCAAGTAGGGGGAAAGACAGGTATGTCCTAGCATGCTCTGCTTTTGTTTGTTGACACGAGGACTCACAAACCTTTTGTCAGGTTGGCCTTGAACATTGATCCTTTCAATGAATAGCTTACAGATGTAAGCCACTGAGCCCAGCTTGGTTGCATGTTTTGTTTTTGTTGTTCTTATTTAGATTTTGATGGCCTCTGGTCCCATACTTGACAAAATGTGGGCTCAGCATTTGAAGATCATGACCTTTAAAGATCAGTCAGGGAGGGCTGGAGTGTGGCCTAGTGGTAGAGTGCTTGTCTAGCATGCACAAAGCCCTCTGTTCAATTCCTTGGTACCACGTACACAGAAAAGGCCGAAGTGGTACTATTGCTCAATGGTAGAGTGCTAGCCTTGAGAAAGCTCAAGGACAGGGCCCAGGCCCTGAGTTTATGCCCCAGGACTAGCAAAAAATGATTTTTTAAATAAATTAAAAATAAAAAAATAAATCAGTCACGGACCCCTTTGACAAATCCATGACTAACATTTTCTGAGTAGCTCCCAGCAGAGAGCTCCAGGTCTCTTCCTGCCTACAGCATTCAAGTCATTGTCATCTGCCATCCCCTATTTTATTTTTTAAATACTATCTCCCCACTTTGGTTCATGAAATGGCTCTTGTCTAAGATATCCTAGATGTAAATACATGACATTTCTCAATATCAGTGCATGCCAGGCTTTCACATCACTGTCATGAATCCCATTCACAGAAAAAAAAATCAAGTCTCTGAAAGTGAATAATTGGCCTAAGAACTTCAACTTTTATAATCCAAACTAGAGTCTGATGAACAATTTCACTTCACTTCAAGTCCCTCTTATCAGATCTGCCCATCCAATGCCCAGGTCAGTGTCACAAGCCTTTCTCTATGCACCTAATCATATATCTCCCTTTTGGGGATCTCTCAGCCCCAGCATCCAGCATCCAAATCCTTCCCTTGTCCTCCAGATCACAAGCTCAAGGGCAGTTGTCTACTTTCTGCCTCTGCTTCCTGTAGGCTCCAGTACCACATAGCAAACGGCTCAGTTAACACTTGTCCCTAAAAGACTAATATGGGTATCCATGGTCCTGGGAACAGCAGTCATAGGAAAATCCTTCTACCTCATCATTCTCCCCAATTTGGCTGTAGGAGTCTTGAAGAGGAAACCTGGGAAGCTAGACATGCCATAGGAAGGCAATAGGGTACAGAAAACACAGTAATGATAATAGCAAAGTGTACCATTCGTGAAGCTTTCACCAAGCTCACAACACCTAGTAAGAAAAACAGAAATAACGGGAGTGAAATTTGGAGCAGAGAGGTAGAAAGAAGTTAGAGCAGGAGGAGTCTTGTAACCTTCACCCAAGTTTCTGTCTGGATAAGAGGACTACGGGACATTGATCTATCTCAACGGAGCCCTCTAACATCTTGTGAAAAGTCTCATTGGGGCAAAAAATGATTTGCCTCAAAAAAATCATTTGTCTCATTGGGGCAAAAATGATAACTAACATATTCCTGATAGCGATCCATAGTATATTCAAATAGGGGTGCTGAGTTGAGAGGAGGAAACCAAGAATGCCAGTCTGGTCCTCATCCAAAATGAGGGGCATCAGGAGGGTGGGTATTTGCCTCCCATTTCCTTCAGGCCTGTGCCTGTAATCCTAGCTACTCAAGAAGCTCCGATATAAGGATCATAGTTCAAAGCCAGCCCAGGTACAAAAGTCCATGAAACGCTTTCTTTCCAATTAACCAACAAAAAGCTGTGGCTCAAGTGGTCGAGTACTAGCCTTGAGCATAAAAGCTAAAGAACAGTGCCAGGCCCTGAAGAAAACACAAAACAGCTATAGACCAAGCAACCTGGAAGGGAATTGCTCCTAATGACCACAATTAGGCATTCAGAACACTAGGTCGGGTCTGTGAAGGAAATTTCACTCCCTGCCAGTCCTCAGATGTATCAAATGAACAGGTGACAGTGTAGGACACACTACCACAGCATATACTGAGTGGGCCACTTTCTCAGCAAGCAGCTGACTTGCCAGTGGTTCGCTTTGTCTCCCAGTCTAGCCTCCCCACAGTAGAGCCCAGTCCCTAGAGTCGGGGGGCGGGGGGGTCCCTACCCCATCCTCAAATACCAATGGGCCCATCCCCTCCCTCCGACTAGAAATGAACTTTCACCTCACGAAGTGCAAGTTCACCTTTCTCCCATTTGATTACAGGGAAGTCTGAAACTTGCTTCTCACTCCCTCAAGAATCACCCTCAAACACGCTCAGTGGTTCTCCATCCCCGCGACACCTTGAAATCACCTGAGGAGCCCCGCACGACGCCAGGCCTCGCCGCAGGCCACTGAGCTCAGAGGCTCTGCAGGTGAGACCTTTCCCCACCCCCACAGAGCCTTTCAAAAGATTCCACCTGTGCCCCTGACCCCACCCAGCCCCTGGAACGTCCCGATCCACAACCTCACCGCCGAAGGACCCCTGCAGACAAGTCCCCGTGACTGTCGGAACGCCAAAAACCATCCCGTCCTGCAGGGTTGGTGGCTGGGGTCAGAGCGGCTCCCCAGTCCCGGCCGCTCGCCGCCGTCTCACCGCAGTCCTGGCAGGCTAAGATTAACCGGGCTGCAGCTCGGAGCCCGGCGCCCGGCAGTGCGCCTGCGCGCACGCCACCAGGGCTTTCCCCGTCTTTGGCTCCGCCCCCGTCCAGCAATTGGCTGCGCACAGCTCGGCCGCCACGCCTGCAGGTGACCGCTTCTGAGGCTATCGCCGCCATGTTGGTCATGGGCGTCTGCCCATAGCAACCAAAAAGAAAATGGACACCAGCAGGTGGGAGCAGGTTGCCTGGATTCCTGATTAGCTGTCGCTTGTTTTTCACCTCCACAGAGGCTTGATATCATTCATGTCAAATCTGAACGCTTCCCTTTTGTCTTGCTTGGTCCTTCCTTGCCTCTCTAATTTGGAGGACGAGGACACTTTAGCATCATCTTTCAAGCCTAGAAATCAACCGGAGGCAGACTTGGAGGTAGCAGTGGGGATCCCTGAGGCTAGATTATGAGTCCACAAGAGAGGACAAGCCTAGCTGTGGGCCTGAGGCATCAGACCACCAGGCTAGGGGAGATGATGGGACAAAGAACAGGCCATTAACTGACAGCCATGCAGCCTAACTTCCTTGTATTATTTATAATTATGTATACAAAATATTTATACATGATATAGTCGTGTTCTACATATAACATATTGAGAAGATGAGCTGCTGCTGTGCACCGCTTAATCCCACTGAATTTTCCTGTTGAGTCCTCACATCATTGCTGCACCGTAGATGCTATTATTCCTATATTATAGATGCAAAATCTGAAATTCAGAGACTCGGTGACTTTTGCACCACAAGCAAGAGACACAGACAGTTTCCTGGAGCCCCAGAACACTTTATCCTCTTCCATCCCTATCCATTCTCTCATAATCAAGCTTATATGGCTCAATCTAATCTGGAGGGTGCTCCCTGACTAATCTAGAAGGCTAGATAGGTTTCTAAGCAACCCAACAGCATACACACACCAGACCTGCCCAGTTTCCCTATCCTGGGATAAGAGGGGCACCACTTTTGGCTTGTGCGAGATGTGAACTCCTTTTTCTTTTGTTAATCTCTGTTTCCTGAACAGTAAGTGAAAAACAGGTGTAAGAGGTTTTGTTTTTGTTTTTGTGGGTCATGGGGCTTGAACTCTGGGCCTGGGTCCTGTCCCTGAGTTCTTCAGCTCAAGGCTAACACCCAACCCCTGTAGCCACAGCCCCATTCCCCCTTTTCTAGTGATTACTTGGAGATAAGAGTATCACAGACTTTAGAGCCTGGGCTGGCTTTGAACCGTGATCCTCAGATCTCAGCCTCCTGAGTAGGATTACAGGCGTGAACCACCTCCTCTGACTAGGAGTAAGAGTTTTGTACTTTGTCCACCTAAGCCTTTGTTGTTGTCAGTCATCTCCCTGAAAGAAGAATATTGCCTCCTTCCTCCTTTGTGACAAAGTAGCAAAAGACTCAAACATAGCAAATGGGTCAACACAGGAGCTTTGTGTCCAGGGGCTAAAGGTTCCAGTACTCATAATGCCCTGCCTGTCTCATTTCCCTGTTTCTTAATCTTCAGATCCTCTTCTCACCTTCTTTGTCCCATTGGGGAATATGGTCCTGGTGAATTAGAAGCAGCCCTAAGGTGCTGAGAGACAGAAGAAAGAGAAGATATAGATCCAGGATTATACACAATGCAATTTTTTTCCTGGACTCACTGAATGTAGCATGGTCCTGGGCTATTGGGGTCAGAAAGAGAAACATATTTTTTTGGTTAAAACTAAAGTGTCTACTTATGACTCTATAGACATGTTTTATTACATAAATTAATATGTGTATATGACATAAAAACCCTCAGCCTAATTTTAATTATGTTCTAAAATCTAAGTGCCAGTGATTCCCTTCTTGAATTCTTGTTTGTTAAATACACCATTTGATATATGATGTAAAAATTAATGTTAATAAATTCTTTAATAAAAAAAAACAAAAGTGCCTTCATTCTAGCCAAAATGTCCCTTAAGCTAGTATCACAGAGCCAAGCATATTCCTAGAACCGGAGTCTGCTTATAAAGCTCCATGTAAGATCCTCATGGTTTTGTTTGTGTAGATTTTGCTGGGAAACTATGCAGGAAAAACGAATTAGGGTTGTTCTGTTGCAGTCATGGTCATTTTAACTCAAGGTAATTATAGTCACATAACATTGAAATTGTACACTCTGATTAAGCTGCACACATTTCTAGATTCCAGTGACTGTTTCCAAATGCCCTCAGAATTAGGAAAATAATAGTATTTTGTTCCACCTTCATCCCTTACCTATATTTTGCTTCCCAGGCTTCGAGAACAGAAGGTTAAAATGCCCCACTGGGTGTTCTGTAAATTAACTAAAGGAATTTACTATGCCCTTCCATCTCTGATCAGGACAAATTTTGAGTCTTTCCTTAGCCCTCTCTAGGAATCCAGTGGAGGAAATGATTGGGATGGGTAAGACTAATAAGGGACCAACCCTGGATGTGACACCATAGGATTCATGTTGCACTGACTTCCTCCTGAGGCCCCTCAGCCTTCTGATTTTAGAGACAATGTAATTGGTTACCATTCTGTCAGTACTAGAGCTAGGCCGATTGGATAGCTCTGATTTCTTTTTGGCTGGGAGGTACAAAACTCACTGGGAAGGGAGTTGGGTGTGGTTGAAGACCCTGTTGCCTGCCTGATTCCTTAAGTCCTGCACCTGGGATAGATGGACACACATACAAACCAACTCTGCACTTGAAATCTCTCCTCCCTTAGATTCCTACCTCTCTGCTCTCCTCCTCTACCTCTCACGTTCTCCTCCTGCTCTCTAACAACTCATCCTTATTCTCCTTTACTAAGACATTTTCTTCAAGGACTTCTAAGATGAAGGAAGAGTCCTTCTATTTCTATTTCAACATCCTGTTTTGTTTTGCTTTCAGTATTAGGACTAGAATTAAGGGCTTTGCCCATATCAAGCACTCTACCACTTGAGTCATGCCTCCAGTCTCTGTTATGCTTTGAATATGTCCTGCAAAAGTCCATGTGTTGGGGGCCAGGAGTGTAGCCAAGTGGTAGAACGCTCATCTAGCATGCATGAAGCCCTAGGTTCAATTCCTCGGTACCACATACTCAGAAAAAGCTGCAAGAGGCAAAGTGCTAGCCTTGAGCAAAAGTGTCCAATGACAGTGCCCAAGTCCTGAGTTTGAGAAGAAGAAGAAAAACCATGTGTTGGAAACTTCACAAAATGATCTGTTCGTGGTATTTGAAGCTGGAGGCTTTGAGAGCTGCCTAGGGCTAGGTGAGGTTATGAGGTGGAGCCCCCTGATAGCATTCGTGGCTTTAAAGAAGAAGGAAACAGATATAGCATGCTTGCTTTACCTTGCCAAGGGATGACTTCTACCATGTTATGATACAACAGGAAGCTTCTCACCTGATTACTGTGCTGTGTTCTTGGACTTCCTAGCATGCACGAAACCCTGGATTCAATTGCTTGGTACTCACATACACAGAAAAAGCCAGAAGTGGTGCTGTGGCTCAAGTGGTAGAGTGCTAACCTTGAGAAAGCCCAAGAACAGTGCCCAGGCCCTGAGTTCAAGCCCTAAGACTGGCAAAAAAAAAAAACTACTACTAGCTACTTGAGAGGCTGAGATCTGAGAATCACCATTCAAATCCAGGGTCCTGGCAAAAAAAAAAGAAGTCCATGAGCCTCTTACCTTCAATTAACCATCAGAGAAATGGAACTGGCCCTATTGCTCAAAGTAGTAGGACACTAGCGTCGAGCAAGAGCTCATTCAAGGCAAAAAACCAACCAAACAAAAAAAAACCCAGCAAATCTTTGCAAGTTGCTCTATATTTTCCATGTTTTATAGGAAGACGCTGTGTGGGGATGGGGAGCAATACGTAAGTGTGTAACCCTGAAGCAAGCAATAAATGACAACTCAAGCCGGCTTAACACAAAAGAAGTTTATTGGCAACTTGAAATTCCATGACTCAAATATTGATACCAGGATGCAATTTCTTTCTCTTTCCTTAGCTTCACTTCTTTATGGATCTCAGTCAGGTCATCTGGGACCCAGACTGCATTTTTTCAGATTTTGATCCAGGGTAAAGAAAGTACTTCCTTCCACTAGATTAAAGAACAAAATCCTGAGCCTGAGTGAACACTGGCCCACTTAGCTAGCCCAAACCAATCCCTAAAACCACGTGTCTCATGGCAGAGCTGATTACCTTAGTTTTAAGTCACCCAAAACTTGGAATAATCAACTTCTCCAGAACAGGTAAAGTGTAGAACCCTAAAAATCGAGGGGCTGTTTACTGGAAACACAGCGAACAAATACTGACTCACAGTTTCGTTCCTATTTTTCCCATTTTCTCATTTTTATCATTTGATCTTATAGTTCTAGAGACTGGATCTGAAATGAGCCTTCTTGGATCCATCAAGGTGATGGCAGGACTCCATTCCTTTCTGGAGGCTTTAGGACCTATCATTGCACTTTAATACCTGTACAGAGTATCCATATTCTTTCCTTCTGTCCCATCTCTCTCTTCAAAGCAACTGTTAAGTCTTCCTCGATAACATCAGCCTGATTCCTTGACTGCCTTCCACACAAAGAAAACCCAGTGATTAGAGGGGAGGGAGGGTTACCAGATAATCTGATTATTTCAAGAACAGCTGATTAGCAACCTTAATATCATTCTAATGACCCTAATTCCTCCTTGCTCCTTGACAAGTGGCATTCATATCATCCCGGGGGATGAGAGTATAGATACCTGGGGGGCTGGGAGTTTGGCCTAGTGGTAGAGTGTCTGCCTAGCATGAACGAAGACCCTGGTTCAATTCCTCAGTACCACATACATAGAAAAAGCCAGAAATGGTGCTGTGGCCCAAGTGGTAGAACACTAGCCTTGAGGAAAGCCCAAGGACAGTGCTCAGGCCCTGAGCTCAAGCCCAGGACTGGCAAAAAAAAAAAGAGAGAGTATAGATGCCTAGGAGTGAGGGAGGGGGGAGGCTTTATTCTGCCTACTAGAGACTACCTCCCTCAGAGGCCACCATGTCTTGAAACCAACCCTTACAGTGGACAGAAGACAAAAGAATGGGTAGTAATAAATTCCAAATGAGACTCTGTCAAGTTTTGTTTCTACTGAACAGCTAGGATTGCAGGTATAAGCCACCATACCCATTATACTTACATGGTTTTGTGGGGGGGGGTAGTTTATTGAAGGTAAGAATCTCACAGACTTTCCTGCCCATGCTGGCTTCAAACTGAGATCCTCAGATATCAGATTCAGACTAAAATTACAGGCTGGAGCCCTTGGAGCCCGAGTTCCTTTATAAAGGTTTTGGTGCCAAAGAATTAGACATTCTAATTTCCTCATATTTTTTGTTCTTTTTACTTCCTCATTCTTTTGTTACCCTCCCCCCCATTTCCTTAAGCAGATTTGGGCTTTGTTTTTTGGGGGGGGTTTTGGGGTTTTTTTTTTTGCCAGTACTGGACTTGGGCTCAGGGCCTGAGCACTGTCCCTGGATTTTCTCAAGGCTAGAGCCCTGCCAGTTGAACCACAGCACCGCTTCTGGCTTTTTGCTACGTATGTGATACCGAGGAATTGAATCTGGGTTTTCGTGCATGCTAGGCAAGCATTCTACCACTAGGCCAAACTCCGGGCTCCTCTTCCAGCTTTTTCTGTGTATGTGGTTCTGAGGAATTAAACCCAGGTCTTCATGCGTGCTAGAGGAGCACTCTACCACTCCAGCCCCCTTCTGCAAGTTTTATAATCTGTAATCATCTGCAAATTGTAAGATCTGTAATAATGTGCACACTGTACTTTTCTACTACCAGAAGAGAATAGACTTCACCCATGTGGATTATGCACCCTTTCTGGCTTCCCCCAAGTGGCCTCTGCGTCTTATTTACAGGCTCTAGGATACTGGAATAGTGGCCTACTTCCCCCAAGCCTCTGTGCCTTAGCTATTAAATGGGAGTATCACGCTGTACTTGACATGCTTATAAAGAATTACAGGGGCTAATGTAACATTCTAGAGGAGAAGGACTAGGAAAGAGTCTGAAAGAAGTCCTAGCCTGCGTGGATTTGCAGCAAAGCTAATATTATGAGCATGAGCGTTGAGACAGATACATGGGTTAACGGGGTGTTTTCTTGGTTGTTGGTTGTTTTTTTTGTTTTTTCTTTTCTTGCCAGTACAGGGACTTGAACTCAGGGCCTGAGCACTGTCCTTGGGGCTTTCTCAAGGCTAGAACTCTACCATTTAAGCCACAGCACCACTTCTGGCTTTTTCTATGTATGTGGTAACCAAGGAACTGAACCTGGGTCTTTGTGCATGCTAGGCAGGCACTCTACCACTCGGCCAAACTCCTAGCCTAATGTTTTCTTTTAACATAATTGGTCATATGAGTTGAAGCAAATCCTTCATATGTCCTCGTCACTGAATATAGTTATTGCATATTTACAGCTTCTTGCTATGTAAATTGGAAATATTTGCACCACTGTTCTAAAATTAATATCAACTTGAAGTGACTTCAGTAGATGCTGTGCAGGTTCACTTAGTGGTCACAGTAACTTATGGGGAGGAGCTTGGGATGTGGGAAGGACAGCTAGTTCTATTAGTAAGGGAACTGAGATTCTGGGGAGTGCATCTCTGATCTCAGGCCTACCATTGTAGGTTCTCTCAGACGTTGACAGATTGGCTGGCTCCTGGTCAGCTCGAGATGTTTCTGTTTGCCTGGTAACCAGGAGGTGTGGCAGAGGTACAACATGGAGGAGAGCTGTGCAACTACAAAGAAGTGGAGAAGAACCCTGTTGTAGATCGCTCTGGCTCCCCTAATCCTAGGGATCAAGACCTCCAGACTAAAGAAATAAGTGAGTGGGGGAGTTATTGAGATAGAGCATGCCAGGGGCTGAGGGTTTAAAAAGAAGGTATTAGGTCTTGATGGCCTGGTTGGGAGCCAAGATATGGGCCCAATCCTGGGACAAGGTGGGGATGAAATACCTAATTTTAAAAGCATCCCAAAGGCATGAGGCAGGCATACAAGGCCTCTGACACTGAACAGATGGTTTCCTTGGTCTTCCCCCGTCCCCGGCCCCCTTTTTGTGCCCCTGTACAAGGGCTTGAACTCAAGGACTGGACACTGCTGTCTCTGAGCTTTTTTTTTTGCACAAGGCTGCCATTCTGCCACCCCAGTCACAGCTTCATTGGCCTTTTTTGGAGCTAAGAATCTCATACTTTTCTGCCAATAGAAGCTTTATCCTCAAATGTCACCCTCCTGTGTAGCTAGGATTACAGGTGAGTAGTTAGGGTTGCAGGCGTGAGGGACCAGCGGGCCAGGCTTGATGTTAACAATCAGGTATGTAGCCACACATCCCTCTGCCACAGGTAAGAAGCTGGATGAGGCCCCAGTAAAAATGCCCGGCTCCTAAGGTTCCGACCATGTACCACGGCAGTCTGGCGCGCAGGGAGGACGTGTGGCCTGGACAACAGCCCCTCACCTACACCTACCTGGCCGCCCCCCTGCTGCTGCCACCCATCCAGGCCTACTGCTTCTGCCGCCAGGCGGCGGCTCCGCGGGAATACCACCGCTTCTACCGCGCGGGTGGGACCCCGGCCGCGCCGCCCTGGTGGAACTTCCCGCCGCCCTACGCCGGGGCCCTCGGCCTGCCGTTCTCCGACGCCACTAGCGTGCCGGGGCGGCGATCTCCGCCGGCGCCCAGGTGGGAGTCGCAGTGGCCGGAGGGCGGCAGCGTGCAGGCGGAACTGCGCTGGGGCCTCGTGGAACGCACGCACGGCCCGCGCCTGCAGCTGCCCGACCCAGTGCGCCAGGAGCTGCGGCGCGTCTACGGCACCTACCCGCACACCGACGTGCGCGTCACGCACCGCCGCGGCGAGTTCCTGCTGCGCGCGGCGCCGCGCGTGGGCGAGCCCGAGTACCGCGTGGCCCGGCGCCTGGAGCGCCGGCCCCGGGACGGCCAGGACGGCGGCCTCCCGCGGAAGGCCGGGGAGCGCGGCCGCCGCCAGGAGAGGAGAGGCCGGAGTTGAGCCGAGCGGAACGCCCGCCGCGCGCAGCCCAGCCGCGGGGCAGTGCCGCCTGCCTGCCCCGCGCCGAGCCCCGGACGCTCCCGCTCCCTCCTGCCCGATCCCCGCATTTTCTTGATTTTCCTGGCGCTATGGCTAGACCGGAGGGGAAGAAGGGGTCGAGGATATCGCTGGGTGTTCTGCCCCCTCCTCCCCTCTAAAGAGTCCTGGGAAGTGCTGGGGTGGAAGAAGGGCCTGGATTGTTACCCCCCTCCCCATGCCTCCCTCTCCACCTTCCATCCATTATCTTGGCCCTAAACCTTAAGAGCCACAACCACCCCCAGTTTGTAAAGAAAAATTAATAAATGAGTGAAGACGGGTATACCATGCAAGATCATTATTATGTTTGGAGTTGTGGCTGTTTTGCCATCGGTATAAAAGGAGCCTTGCATAGATGTTGCAGAATGGGGTGTGCAGCATGACTCCCCACTCCCACCTTGTGTGCACGATGACACTTACAGACTTTCCTGGTACTGGGGGCCCACCTCCCACAGAGGCTCTAAGGACTCGGTGCTTTCGGAGTATAGTAGGCACGACTGTGAGGGGCTTCTGAGACCTGGATTTAGGAAGGCTCTGACATTTTCTAGCCAAGTATCTTTAACTTCACTGAGCCTATTTCTTCATCTACCTGGAATTTGAAGTGTGTGTGTGTGTGTGTGTGTGTGTGTGTGTGTGTGTGTTAAACATAGCTTAAATGTTAAAAGTAGGGCCTGGGGACTATCCCTGAGCTTTTCTGTTCAAGGCTAGTGCTCTACCACTTGAGCCACTGCTCCACTTCCAGCTTTTTGGTATTTAATAAAGTCTCTCAGGGGCTGGGAGTTTGGCCTAGCGGTAAGAGTGCTTGCCTAGAATGCACGAAGATCTGGGTTCTATTCCTTGATACCGCATACATAGAAAAAGCCAGAAGTGGTACTGGGCTCAAGTGGTAGAGCATTAGTCCATGAGAAAGCCCAAGGATAGTGCACAAGCCCTGAGTTCAAGCCCTGGGACTAGCACAAAAAAGTCTCTCAGGGCTGAGAGCATGGCTTAGTGGTAGAGTGATTGCCTACCATGCATGAAACCCTGGGTTTGATTTCCCAGTACCATATAACAGAAAAGGCCAGAAGTGTCCAACCCTTTTGTGTTTTTGTTTTGTTTTGTTTTTCCTGTGAACTGGTCCTAGGGCTGAACACAGGACCTGGTGCTGTCTCTCAGTTTCTGTGCTCAAGCCTCAAGAGTAGCTAGGATTTCAGACATGAGCCACTAGTGCCCAGCTTGTCCTGATTATATGTATTGTGTGTGTGTTGGTTGTGGTGCCAAACTCAGGGTCTGGGTGCTAACCTTGATTGAGCTCTTTTTGCTCAAGTCTAGTAACCTACCACTTGAACCAGAGACCTATTTCTGGATTTTGGGTGTAGTTTATTGGAAATAAGAAACTTATGAGAGCTGGGTATAGTGGTTCACACATGTAATCCTAGCTACTGGGGGCGGGGGGTGAGAGCTGAGGATCATGGTTCAAAGTCAGAAAACCGGAAGTGGGACTGTGGCTCAAGGGGTTGGGTGATAGCCTTGAGCTACTCAGGAGGCTGAGATTTGAGGATCAAGGTTCATAGCCAGCCCAGGCACAAAAGAATCTGAGACTCTTATCTCCAGTTGGCCTCTAGAAAATGAAAAGTGGGGCTTGGCTCAAGGGTAGGACAGTAGCCTTGAGCTGAAGAGCCCAGAGACAGCGCCCAGGCCCCTTGACCCACAAAAGAAAAAAAAAAAAAGAAAAAGAAAAGAAAAAAGAAACTTATGGACTCTTGCCCAGTCTAGCTTTGAACTGTGGTCCTCAGTCTCTGAATCCTGAGTAGTTAGGATTACAGGTGTGAGCTACTGGCACCCAGCTATACTAGTTATTATTTATTTATTTATATTTATTTATTTTGTCAGTCATGGGGCTTTAACTCTGGACCTGGATGCTGTCCCTGAGCTTCTTTTGTTCAAGGCTAGCACTCTCAGCGCTACATCCAGCCTTTTCTGTTTATGTAGTACTGAGGAATTGAACCCAGGGTTTCATGCATAGTAGACAAGCACTCTACTGCTAAGCCACATTCCCAACCTTATTAATTTCTTTAATTAGCATTTTTATATGTACTTGGACTCTAGGTCCTTTTGCTGTTCTTTAGGTTTTTTTGCTCAAGGCTGTCACTCTACATTTGAGCTACAGCTCCACTTCTGACTTGATCCTAAGATTTCTGTCTCCTGAGTAGCTCGGATTACAAGTCTACGCCATTTACAGGTGTGTACTCCATTTAATCAGCATCTTGTTAGTTTACATGAATTATACAGAAGAGAATTTCACTGTTTTTTTTTTGTTGTTTTTTTTTGCCCGTCCTGGGCTTCAGCTCAGGGCCTGAGCACTGTCCTTGAACTTTCTCAAGGCTAGAGCTCTACCACTTGAGCCTCAGCACCACTTCTGGCTTTTTTCTATGTATGTGGTACCGAGGAATCAAACCCGAGTCTTCGTGCATGCTAGGCAAGCACTTTAACCACTAGGCCAAACTCCCGGCCCGAGAATTTCACTGTTAATCTCCACAATTACATATTACAATTACTCCCTTCTACCTTCCTTCCTCACTTCCCAAAAACAATTTCAATAGATATCAATGTTCTGTTTTCATAGTTGTAAACAATCTATTTTAACTGTAGTTATCCTTTTTCAAAATGTATTTCAAATTTATTTACATGCCTGGTGCTGGTGATTCACACCTGTAATTTTAGCTGCACAGGAAGCTAAAAATCTGAGGATCATAGTTCAAAGTTAACCTGGGCAAGAAAGTTCATGAGACTCTTTTCTCCACTTGACCACCAAAAAAACAGAAGTGGAGCTGTGGCTCAAAATGGTACAGTGCTGGCCTTGAGGAAAAGAGCTCAGGAACATTGCCCAAGCCCTTAGTTCAAGCCCCACTACCACCACCACCACCGACCACCCCACCACCATCACCACCACCACTACCACCACCAACAAAATACACACACACCCTTTATTTCCTTTTTTTTTTCTTAATTCCACTCTCAATTTCACTTGTGCCTGTGAATGATGAAGGGGACTTGAAAGAGAAAGCAATTGATCTTTTCTCTCATCACAAAAAGCAGGTCTTTTCTACTTTCTAATATATATATAAGGTTTAAAAATAAACAGTACAGGCTGGGAGTTTGGCCTAGTGGTTAAAGTGCTTACCTAGCATGCATGAAGACCCGGGTTCGATTCCTCGGTACCACATACATAGAAAAAAGCCAGAAGTGGTGCTGAGGCTCAAGTGGTAGAGCTCTAGCCTTGAGAAAGTCCAAGGACAGTGCTCAGGCCCTGAGTTTAAGCCCAGGACTGGCAATAAATAAATAAATAAATAAAATAAAACATATATAAAAAAATAAAAATAAAAAAAAATAAACAGTACAAGCTGGGTGCTGGTGGTTCATGCCTATAATCCTAGCTCCTCAGGAGGCTGAGATCTGAGGATCACAGTTCAAAGCCAGCCCAGGCATGAAGGTCTTTGAGACTCATCTCAATTATCCACCAGAAAACCAGAAATGGTGCTTGTGCTCAAGTGGTAGAGTGCTAGCCTTGAGCTGAAGAGCTCAGGGAGAACACCCAGGCCCAGAGTTCAAGCCCCATGACTGACAAACACACACACACACACACACACACACACACACACACACACCACCAACAACAACAACAAAAACCCAGTACATAACTATATCACTGATTTTACTTTTCAGCTTATGAATGTTTCTGTTTGCTGGTACCAAAGCCTTCTCAAATCCCTTTTTGAAACAAGGCAGATTTCAAATACCACAGCAGGATAAAAAGTGGTCTGTGCTACCTTCCTTTCTTTCTTTCTTTTTTTTTTCTTTTTTTTTGACAGTCCTGTGGCTTGAGCTCAGGGCCTGAGTGTTGTCCTTGGGCTTTCTCAAGGCTAGCACTCTACCACTTGAGCCACAGCACCACTTCTGGCTTTTTCTATGTATGTGGAATGCTGAGGAATTGAACCCTGGTCTTCATGCATACTAGGCAAGCACTCTTACCACTAGGCCAAACTCCCAGCCCCCTACCTTCCTTTCTTTCCTTCTTATATCAGGATGCTTGGTCTGTCAATTTCCCCCATCTCTTAGACTCAGTGGTACTCACAGACCTCTCTCTGGCGGCTTTCACTCATAGCCCAGGAAGGACCTTGGCTGCATACAAGCTGACCCCTTCCCCAGTTGGCAAGGGAGGAAGGCATCCTGATGGGAGGTTTTGGAAAGGGTCACTGCCACTCAGGGCAGACAAGTACCCCCACTCAACCCTAGTATGGTGGATGTGGATGCAAAGCCTGCAGGGAACCTGAATGCTTCCTTGTTTGAGCTTTTCTTTGAACTTAACCCTTACAGGCACAGAACTCATAAAACATCTGGGCTGCCAGGGCCGTTGCTGTTCATCCACTCCAACCCCCTCAATTTAATAATGAAAGTAATGTCAGGAAACCAGTCAGAGAGAAGGAGTAAATTACCTGAGGTCACATAACAGGTGACAATCCAAAGCTCCCAGCTGTCAACCTCCAGCAGGGCCTGGACCACTAAGCCCTGATTCTGATAGCCTCCTTCCTAACCATACTCAGGCCAGAATGCACCCCTCACTCAGGAAGTCCCAACCAACCAATTTCAAGCCCACCCCAAGCCCAAACCTCTCTTCCCTTTGGCTAACTTCCATTGTACCTAAGAAAATAGACTATAGATCACAGCTTCTCACATGAATTTTTGTGAGAATTTTGTGTCAAGTACTGTACTGCACCTGTATAGAAATACCAACTCATTAAATGTAATGCTCCCAAAACTTTGATGTGAATTTAATTATTATTTCCATTTATCGATAAGGAGACTGAAACCCAGAGAAGTTAAACAAAAAAAAGTCCAAGGCTATACAGAAAGACTGTCTGATGGGCCTTAACTTCTGGGTCAAATTGCATCTTCACACATGACACACATGTAACAAAATGCAAGGAACATTTATTGAGGAGCCATGTGAAGAACACTGGGCTAGAGACTACGAGGGTAGAAGGCTCATCAGTCTAGCCCCACGGCGGATTATAAAGAATTTATGCACTATTCAGATTATTGGGAGAGGCTTCTTTAACAGGGACCTGAGAGAAGCTTTGAAGGATGTAGAAGACTCCTGCTGACAGTGATAGGAAAGAGGGTTCCAAGATGAGCAGGGGAGGGATCAGCCAGAGCAGGAAAGTAGTAGGGATGTAGTAAAGGGCAGACTTGACCAGGTTGCAATGGAAGACTAGAGGTAAGACCATATTGTGAAGAATGTTAATGTGGAGAAGAGTAGCCCACGTCTAAGTTGTTACAAAGCTCCAGCCTACAGTTGGGAATGTGGCTTAGTGGTCATGTGCTTGCTTAGCTTGCATGAAGCCCTGGAACATTCCTCAGTACCACATAAACAGAAAAAGCTGGAAGTAGTACTGTGAATCAAAGTGCTAAAGTGCCAGCCTTGAGCAATAAAGCCCAGAAACACTGCCCAGGCCCTGAGTTCAAGTCCAAGACTGAAAACAAATAAACTACAAACCGTCAGCCTGGGTCCTGAAGGAATTCTTTGTTGAGATGGTAATAAACTATCAGTTTCTTGAAGACTGTGGTTGGAACTGATGGTTATAGCTCAGCCGGGCACTAGAACTGAATTCCTAGGGCATTGCTAAAGCTTACAGCCTATGGAATTCAGTTCTCAGAGCCAGGTGGCCAACGTTCTCTCAGTGGACACTGCCCTCGTGGGCTACCTTCAGTAGTGTTCTCCATATTTCCTGCATGATCAAGTTGGAGTTCAGGCTGGACCCTGAGATCTCAAAACATTTCCTATCTCAGGGAGAGGGAAAAAGATGCTGAGTTTGGAGTAGGGACCCATACCTAGGGAAAATGACAAGGGGTCCCAAAATTTCATCAGGTACTGGAATAGGCCATGAGAGGAGAGGGCTCAGCAGGGCAAGAATTGCATCTCCTAGGTCTGTCACCTCTCATCCAGGCATGTTCCTAGTGGGGACAGATATACAGCTAGATGGCTGAGAGCTTGGGGAAGGAGAGGTAACTCTTTGCAGACTGAGAGCCTTCCTGAGCCAGATGAGATGAGATCTCCCAAGACATCAGGAGTGCCAGCTCTGAAAAAATCTTAAAATTCTCCACTTGAATGAAAGTCTTATGTGTCTTAAGCAGAATGGAAAAGAATGGTTTCTCTGACACACACTTACATTTTTTAGAAAATTAAACCAAGGGCTAGGTGCTGTCTTCACTCAAGGGCAGAGCTGCAGCCTGTCCTGACAGAGGGTCACAGACTCAGGGATCACTCTACCCCTAGTCCGGCTGAATCCAGAGAAAGGGGAAGTACTTACCCACGAAGCCTTCCCCTGGTGCTTCTAGGGCTGGATCTGCAATACTGTGCTTTGAGGAGCTCCTTAAATAGGCCCCACCCAGCGCCAGCACCCCCGCCCCCGCCCCCGCACGGGCTCTTCTGAGAAAGGAGGAAGGTGTGGGAGGGCCAGGCACCCTGCCCAGGAGAGCCCTCTCTGACCTCAAGCCAGCGCAGGGACCACTCCTTGCAAATTCTTTCAAGTGTTCCCTTCCTGATCTCAGTCTGGAAATGCCTTCCCTCCCCTCCTACCCCTTCCCCCCGCCCCCCCAGATCAGCACCCAGCTTCTCTGTTCTTACAGCTCTCAAACATCTGCCCAGATCCTGAATTCAAGTACAATTTCTTGTTTTGAGGCTGAACCACAGGGGAATTGATAGGAACTTTTTAGCACAGGCTTCCCCTAGTTTTCTGTCAGCTCAGAAGACCCCATACTGACACCAACTGTAAAAGTGAGGAACTGCTGAAGGAGGCCAAATTGCACACACCCCTGTCCTCTAGGTGGCTTCAAATGGCATCCAAAGGACAGATGGACTGTCCTAGAGGACAAAAAACCAGGAAGGCAGGTTGGGGCAGCTGTGGAGTTCTTTTTTTTTAATTTTATTTTTCAAGTCCTGGGGCTTGAACTCAGGGCTGGGCACTGTCCTTGAGCTTTCAAAAAGCTATGCCTCTACTACTTGAGCCACAATACCACTTTCAGCCTTTCCTGTGTATGTGCTTCTGAGGAATCAAGTCCAGGGCTTCATGAATACTAGACAAGCACTCTACCACTAGGTCACACTCCCGGCCCTGTAGCTGTGGAATTCTGAGCAGAATAGAAGTTCCCTAGAACTTCACTGTATGATTTATGTCTATGGTGGCCCTTCTCTTGAGTCAAGTTTCTGTCCACACCCCCACAGAGCCTGACCCTTGCTACATAAACTTGAGTCTCCCTGGAGTTTGAACTGAAAATGGAGGGGATTTCCCCCCTCCCCTCCCTGAGATCTTTCCCATCATCCTTCCCTCAAAGTTTGGAGAAGTTCTTTCTGATATCCTGCTACATCAGCTGCTGTTTCTCTTCCAGCACAGTGTTAGGGATGGCCTGTGAGGGTCAGCGTGAGAGATAGCTGTACTGAAGAAACCTGAAAGTTCCAGGAATGGGGTTGGTAAGGAGTGGAGAGTCATCAGTATTGTGCAGTGGCTAGCTAGGGAGGAGGAAAGGGGACCAGAAGGGGCGAGCTGGCAGAGGCCTGGATGGATGGCCCCTTCCCTGGGGCCTGCCTGGCCAGAGTTCAAAGTGGCTGTCACCCCACCCCTCATTAACCCCAACAGCGCCAAGCTGGCAACCACAGTGGTTTTATAGGAGAAGCCAAGCCAAAATAGGTTCCCCAACCTCCTTTGCCTTCCCTCTCCCCCAGCAGCAGCAATCAGATCTCTGAAAACTTAGGAACCTGCCTGGGGTGGGGGTGGGAGCCTGCAGGGAGGGAGATCCAGTCCTCACACTGCCTTAATTCCTGGAGGAGAGGAGAGGATGAAACTTTCTCCCTTAGACTATGGTCTCAGACAAAAGCTCAGTTTCTCAGGTCCCGCACACCCTGTCAGGGTTGCTGATGGTGATGGTGTACACCAGGGCCTCCCCTCCAATAGCTTAGTTTGTAGCTTAGCATGCCCTGCACAAACAACAATCAGCATTGGCCCAGGGCCCCTTCCCCCTCTCCCATAGTTTGGTATGCTCCCTGCACAAGTAACCCGAGGCCCTTTCATCAGGGCAGTCAGTAGCTAGCCTCCACCTCTTTACCTTGAGATGGCCCTTCTCTTGGCCTGGGCAGCTGCAGACACCCTTTATCTGCCATTTGGACAATATCCATAAATCCTAATCCACCATGATGAAGCCCTTGGTCCTCAAGTCCACCCCAGAGTCTCCACGTCCCCTCTGTCTCCTGAACCACAGGTGATACGGGTCACGCCGGACAATAGCCACACAGGTGTGAGAAGGGCATCCTTCTCCCCCCACTCCCCATTAAACTTCTTTGTTCCCTGAACCTGGAAATCTGTGTGGTTATTGGCAAAGTCTGCATATTATCTAACAGGAGCATTGAAAGGGGGCTCATCCTTGCCGACGGAGATGGGCTAGTTTGCCCTTTTAAAGGACTCTTTCCCTCTTACCCATTTTGGGGTTCTCAGGAAGGGATAGTTGTGGGCTTCCCCCAGGGCAGTCCCGGGAAGCTGAGGCAGGAGGAACAGAAACAGGAAGCGGAGGCCTTGCTGGGTGCTGGCGTGCAACTGTCCTGTCCTCGAGTACCACCAGCATGGGCACGAGGGCACCGGGGCCGGGGCTGGGGTGGGGTCTGAAGGTTGTCCCGGATCCGGGCTCAGGTAGATCTCACCTGTGGCAGCGGCCCAGAGTGTGGGGGAGGCGCCCTGCTAAGGGCGCAGACGGGTGACCGACTGTGAAGGGGAGACAACTAGGCCCGGGAAGAGAATCTAGACAAGCGTAGACAAGTAGATTTGGGCAGAGGGCTAGCAGAAGGACTAACTAGATCCGGCTATGCATCTACAGGATTTCAGGAATGAAGCGCCCGGCAGTGAGAAGCAGTGAGGAAGACGGACAGGGACCGGAAACCACTAGGTTTCGCGTCCAAACACCAAAAAAATTTCCTTCCCGGGGTGGTCAAGAGGAACTAGGCGGGAACAGAACGCCCGACGCCGGCTGTAAGTCCACAAAAATGGCCTCCGAGCAGCCTCCCCCCCCCCCCAAAGCCCCGCCCTAATGTGGGCAAGTTGCCCTTCTCAAAGATGGCCGCCGCAGCGCCTCTAGACGGGGACCGCTCTGGGCCCCGCCTTTGATCTCGTTGGTTGGGCTGTGGGGATGAGGAGTGCACCGCGCGGGACAAGTCGCCGTCGGCTCCCAGCAGAGCAGGTGATTTCCCCTCCCGCCCCTCGGCTTAGGGCCGGGAGAGTCGCGGAGAGCGCCGGTCCCGGGTCCCCGCTCTGCGCGCCCCCCTCACGGTCCACCCCTCCTCCCCGGGAGCCCGCCGGGCCCCAGCTCTGAATCTGGTGGCCTGCATCAAGGCACATTTAGTTTCCTCAGGCCTGCCCGCGTGTCCTCAGGGCCGCAACCACATCCCTGTGCTCCCGCGCCCGCCGTTCTGGAAAGGCGCCCTGCCGTGGGGATCGGCCATCCCCGTGATCTCACTTCTTGTGCTCCTCCTTCCCCACTAGACGGTGGGATCTCCTGTGCCCCTTGTTCCCCGCCTTGTCTTGGTGCCAGACTCAAAGATCAGAGGAAACGGTATTCGGAAGGCCTTCGTTTATGTGTCTGGGACCTCGGGAGCAGGGCTTTCTAGGGGATGGAAGGGGCAGGGACGACCTCAGTACTAGTCCTCTTGCATCCTGGGCACCCAGGAAGCTCTAACACAGTTTCTCAGGATTCCTCCTCCTACATGGCCTGCTCTCCATCCACTCTGAGCATCTCTCCTTCAACAGAGCAGAATGATGCTTCTTAACTTGCCCAGAAGGTTCCTGCAGAGCATCTGGAGGGTGCGGGCCTGTGCTTGGCCCTTGGGAGACTCTCAGATGAGTTGGCAGCAGAGAGGAAGTGAGTCCTGCAGAACGAGGTTTGGGGAGGCAGAGGAACAGTGTTTTGAGCAGGAAGAGTGATGTGACCAAAGATTCTGAAATAGGCCTGACAGCAGGCCAGGCAGAAGAGACCATGCAGGTCTCCACCACACACAGGCGGTGTGGTCTTTAACAGTGCGGAGTCTGGAGCCAAGCTGCTTGGGTGTAAACCTTCCAGTAACTTCCTTGCCCTGTGACCTTGGGCAAATTATTTAATCTTTCAGTGTCTCCCTGTGCTTTCAGGCATAATGGGGATATTAGTTGTCCACATTTCAGGGTTATTATGCATATTCAGGATGTTAATACATATAATTATGTAAAGTGATTTTAACTGTCAGGCAAACAATTCTTTTTTCTTTTTTTGTATTCGTATAGTGGCTTCAACTCAGGAGCTCAAAGTTTTTTGTTTTTTGTTTTTTTTTTGGTGGGTCCTGGGGCTTGAACTTGAGGCCTAGGAACTGTCCCTGAGCTACCATTTGAGCCACAACACCAGTTCTGGCTTTTTGTTGGTTCATTGGCAATAAGAGTCTCACAATGTGTCTGCCCAGGATGGCTTCAACCCACAATCCTCAGTTCGACCCTGTTGAGTAGCTAGTATTACAAGTGCAAGCCACCAGCTCCAGGTTGATAGTCATAATTTCATAAGCACCATCTTCTCAGTGATCCCTGATTGGGTGCCTCCAAGAAATAATGGTGTTCTGTGAACTGAATCTGAAATGAGAATTCTCATTGCTTTTCAAGCTACAACTTAGGAAACCAGTTTAGTCATTCAAATCTTCCTCTGCTCAAGGAAGAAAATATTAGGAAGAAGAAGATGCCATCCACTGAGGGAATGAGATAGGGTAGAATGAAGAAGGTAGTAAGCTTTGAAGCTTGGGTAACATTTTTAAGGACTCTAAAAACAGGAAGAGGGAACATGGGCTCTTAGCAGACAGGCTGGCACAAAAATTCCAGAGACTTCTTTTTGTGCTGGACCTCAGGCTCTAACTCAGCTTGGGTGCTATTCTTGAGCTCAAGGCTAGCATTCTACCACCTGAGCCACAACACCACTTCTGGCTTTTTCTGATTAACTGAAGAGAAAAATCTCATGGACTTTCCTTCCTGGGCTAGCTTCAAACTGTAATCCTCAGATCTCAGCCTCCAGAGTAGCTAGGATTACAGGTATGAACCACTGGCACCTAGCTGAAAACGATTTTTTTTTTTTGAGGACAGAGTAGTTTCTTAATAATAACTTCCTGGCGCACATTCTGGTTAGAAATCTAGAGGTATCATATAAACCTTGAGAGTCTTATTCCCTAGAAAGTGGGCATTCTTTCTTCCTCCCCGCCCCCCCCACCCTCCCTCCACCACCCTTCTGGGGCTTGAACTCAGGGCTGGGCACTGCCTTGAACACTTTTTGCTTCAGGCAAGCAAAGAGTGCAAGTCTTTTTTTTTTTTAATTTTTTATTGTCAGGATAATGTATAGAGGGGTTACAGTTACATTCACCAGGTAGTAGGTGCATTACTTCTCACACATTGATCCCCCTTCTCATGTTTTTGTCCCTATTTCCCTCCTCCCTAGAGTGCTAGTCTTGAACAAAAAGGAGCTCAGAGTTCAAACCCAGGACTGACAAAAAAGAAGTACCTTGGGGAGGGGGGGCAGGAGCATGGCCTAGTGGCAGTGTGCTCACCTAGCATGCACGAAGCCCTGGGTTCAATTCCTCAAAATCACATACACAGAAAAAGCTGGAAGTAGCACTGTGGCTCTCAAGTGGTAGACTGCTAGCTTTGAGCAAAAAATGTCCAATGACAGTGCTCAGGCCCTGAGTTCAAGCCCCAGGAATGGCCAGAAATAAATAAAACTAAAAAATTTTTTAAAAAGACCTTGGGAAAGTGTCACTTTGGAATATATAAAATACGAAGTGCCTGCAGAGAATCTATACAGCTGTGGCAGGGAGGTAGGGGGACAAGTTTGTAGTTCGGAGAACGCAACTGGCCTAGAGGATTTGGGAATTGGGAACGTGACAATAGTGTCAAAGGATGTGGGGCCAGGTGTGATCTTCAAGACTGAGAGCATGGAGAGTGAGGAGACAGGAGCTGTGAGCTTGAGCAGGGTGGCAGAAAAGAGCACAAAAAAAGTGAGCCAGGAAAGGAATAGCCAGAAAGGTAAGGTACCCGAAGGGTGCAGATATGAGTAAAAGAGGGCAAAATCAAGGGTAATTGACAAGTTTCAGGTTTAGCAAGTGAGTGAGTAGTGTCATTTCAGGAAAGGGTTGTGTGTAGATTGGGGTGGGAATTTGTGGTGCTTTTGAGCTTCTAAATGGCATTTTGGCCAGTGGGTATATAGCCATTTCTTACTGCAGTGTATTTCTAACATTCAGAAAAAGACTTTGGGGAGTCAAAAACATATAGACAGGTGAAATAGGCCTGATATTTGCCCTGCACATAGTACAGGCATTTTCCTAGGTGCTAGGGCTACACTCCAAGAGGGGAGAACAGACATCAGATAAATAAGCATAAAGTAACATGGAAGGGGGGGGGGGAGTTTGCCCTAGTGATAGAGTGCTTATCTAACATGCATGAAGACCCAGGTTCAATTCCTCGGTACCACATACATAGGAAAAAAAGCCAGAAGTGGTTCTGTGGCTCAAATGGTAGAGCTCTAGCTTTGAGAAAACCCAAGGACAGTGCTTAGGCCCTGGGCCCAAGACCAGGACTGGCAATAAATAAACAAACAAACAAACAAAGAAATAAATGGCATGGAAGGGGTTAGGGAGTGTGGAAAACACTTTATAGGCAGCTTAGTCAGGATATGTCTCTCTGAGGAGTAATATTTGAGTAGAGCCTTAGAGCTGTCTATGGGGTACAGGCAGGAAGACAGCAGGCCGGAGGAACAGAAAGAGGGTGGGAGAAGGAGTGGAGTGAGCTAGGAGGGAATGGTAAGATTGGGAGGTAGAACTTGGACTCCCGCACAGAGGCTGAAAAGTCTTCTAAAACAGCCCAGGATGCTGGAAGGGCAGGGAGTGGCAGGAGAGAATCAGTGCAAGCCTTTTCCTTCTGTCTGGGCCCCAGAGTCAGGGGGGAAAAAAGCAACCTTTTGTGCAGAGAGTGGGGGAAGGGCAGTGCTAGATCCTAAGCTCCACTCCTTCAGAGAAGGGTCTGGACAATGGCTCTCCTTGTGATTTGACTTGGGGGCCAAGTGGCCCTCCCTCTCAGTGACAAGATTCTTTTAGCCAAGAGGCATGTGACCCTAAGACCTTGGCTTCTTGTTATAGGGTCTGTGCCTGCTGTTGGGGAATAGGATGGAGGTGGGGAGGGGACCACTTGTTTCTGGAAACAGTGCCTAGCCCTATCATGAGCTGGAAGAGGTAGAGGTGGGTGGCAGAGGGAGTTGAGCTGTTCTTGGGGGAACTCGCAGGACAAACTTCAATAGCTGGTTTCACCCCTGGCAGAGAGGGAGGAGCTGATGCCCCTGAGCCTAGTAGGCAGAACTGAGCAGAAGGCCTGGCAATCTTTTTGTCTATCTTGTGTTCCTTCAGAAGAGGAGAGAGCATGGAGTTGGAAAGGATTGTCAGTACAGCCCTCCTTACCTTTGTGCACACACATCTTTCAGAAGCCGACGTCAGGTAGGAACATCAAGAAGGGCCTTGCTAGACTCAGAATTGTTACTTCCAGGCAGAAAGAACTCTGGGCAGCTAATGGAAAGGCTGACAGAAGCACTTATCCCTGGGTGTTTCAGAAGGGGAAGGGGGTTGCTTTTGATCTGGTGAGATGAACTTACCTCTCATCTTGCTCTTGTCACCTTTATTAGACAGAGGGAAAACCCAAATTGGGGGAGTGGGGGAAAGGGGATACTCTGGGGTGCTGCAGATATCCAATGTCATACCCAGGGTTTGTTCTGTCCTCTTTCTGCAGTGGCTTGGATGAGGTCATCTTCTCCTACGTGCTTGGGGTCCTGGAGGACCTGGGCCCTTTAGGCCCCTCAGAAGAGAATTTCGACATGGAGTCCTTCATTGAGATGATGGAGGCCTATGTGCCTGGCTTTGCCCACATCCCTAGGTAGGGCCTGGCTGGGGCCAAAAGGAGGGTCCTGGCTGATGGGAGGATGGAATGGGCAGAGTGGTCTTCTCACAAGTTTTGTCCTTTCAGGGGCACAATAGGGGATATGATGCAAAAGCTGTCAGTACAGTTGAGCGATGCCAGGAACAAAGGTGAGTCTGGTGCTCTGGCACTTGGGGGATTCATAGCCCATCCCCCAAAGCCCTGGCAAACCTAATGCCCTCTTTGCCTCTTTAAGAGAACCTGCACCCACAGAGCTCCTGTGTCCAAAGTTGGGTGTCTGTCTCTCCAGAGCCCCTTCAACAGCCGGAAAAGTGCAGTGAAGATACCAGGTCTCCTGCTGAAGCTGGGGATACCCAAAATGAGGTACTGGTAAAGGTACCAGTGAGGGACCTTGGGGATGGGAAAGGAAGAAGTGGGGCCTCTTGTCAATATTTGTACCCACAGGCAGCTGGCAATGAGGAGGAGCTGCTGCCAGGGGTGGATGTGCTCCTGGAAGTGTTCCCTACCTGTTCAGTGGAGCAAGCGCAATGGGTGCTGGCCAAAGCTGGAGGGGACTTGGAAGAGGCTGTGCAGATGTTGGTAGAGGGCAAGGAAGGGCCTCCAGGCTGGGATGGCCCCAATCAGGTATCCTGCCTCAGCTCTGGCCCCAGCCATGCCACCTCAGCTATGGTCATTCTTGGTGTTAAGCCCCCACTTCTTTCTGTCCCCATCTGTTACCCTTGCTGGTGCCACTGGGTCTAGCTTACGCCTCCCTTCTCTATAGGATCTTCCCAGGCATCTCCGAGGCCCCCCAAAAGATGAGTTGAAATCCTTCATTCTTCAGAAGTGAGTCTGGGCTGGGCTGGGCTCTACCCTAGAGGATCTTCCTTGGGTGGTAGGAGCTTCACTCAGCCAGTTTTTGGCAGGTACATGATGGTGGATAGCGCAGAGGATCAGAAGATTCACCGACCCATGGCTCCCAAGGAGGTCAGTGGGTTGAGATCGCTGATGACGTGGAGTTGGGAAGCTGGCTTCTGGCTTTTGTTACTCACTGCCTGATTGTCCAACAGGCTCCCAAGAAGCTGATCCGATACATTGACAACCAGGTAGTGAGCACTAAAGGGGAGCGATTCAAAGATGTTCGAAACCCTGAGGCTGAAGAGATGAAGGCCACATACATCAACCTCAAGCCAGCCAGGAAGTACCGCTTCCACTGAGCCACTTGCTGACTCTGCCTGAGCCTTCCAGATCCCAGAGGACTGCAGGAGCCAACTCCCCCACACAGGGGCTTCCCTTACTTCTTACCCCCATTTCTGAATACCCTACTTCCTGGCTCCATAGTGTTTACCTACTCTTGGAGCTGCCTCCATGGGCACAGTAAAGTGGCTCAAGGAAGTATGAGTGTTTTCTAGTCATTTCTGCCTATGCCTGTCTGAACGTATTTCTCCAACCTCACATCCTCTGTCTCCAACAGGGCAGACCAGCCAAGAGAGGGCAAAAAGCTTTTATTTGAAGTTTCAGGGTGGGCAAGATACTGGCCTCTCCCCACAGGTCCCCACAGTTTAATTTCCTACAGCTCAGTGTTAGGCCTCAGCCACACAGTCCAGCTGTGCACCCACCGGCAGAAGGTTGTATCAGACCTGCAGGTTGACAAAGGGTGCGAAGCCTACCATATCCTGCAGCAGCACCAGAGCCTGGTGCAGTGGTGGATCCACATCGATGTCCACACCGCGCTTCCGCAAGCGGCTCAGACTGGGCTCGGCCACATGGTGGCAGTGTCGCACCCTCAGAGAGCGCAGCGCCGGGCAGTATTCTGCCAATGTTCTGAGAGGAGGAACGAGGTAAAGCTAAGAGACAGAGGCCCGCCCCCACACTACTGAAGAGCCCAGCCCCACTCAGCCTCTGGCTGACTCCAGCCAATTCTGGATCTCCAGTTTAGGACCTATTGGTTCCCCTAGATACCCAACAAGGGGAAGGGACTAAATAGGTTCCAGTCAGCTTGGAGCTTCCTGTCTTTTGGTGGGATCCAGCTCTTAACTCCACCCAAGACTGCAAGATTTTCCTCCCCTTGAAGAAATGCCAGAAAATGGGCCTTTATGTGTAACTGACCAATGTGTAAATATTAGTTCAAAAATTTTAAAACTGGGGCCAGGCACGGTGCCTCACGCCTGTAATCCTAGCTACACAGGAGGCTGAAATCTGAGCATCCTGGTTCAAAGCCAGCCCAGATACTGAAGCCCATGAGACTCTTACCTCCAATTAACCACTACAAAACCAGAAATGGGGCTGTGGCTCAAGGGGTAGGGTGGTAGCCTTGAGCTGAAGAGCTCAGTGACAGCATCCAGGCCCTGAGTTCAAGCCCCACGACTGCCTTAAAAAAAAAATTAAAACTGGTGGGGCTGGGAATGCGGCCTAGTGGTAGAGTGCTTGCCTAGCATGCATGAAAATCTGTGCTGTGGTTCACATGGCAGAACTCTAGCCCTAAGAAAGCTCAAGGACAGTGCCCAGGCCTTGAGGTCAAGCCCCAGGACTGGCCAAAAAAAAAAAAAAATTAAACTTGGGCTGGGAACGTGGCTTTAGTGATAGAGTGCTTGCCTAGTATGTATGAAGCCCTGGGTTCAATTTCTCAGTACCATATAAACAGAAAGAGCCAGAAATGGTGCTGTGGTAGAGTGCTACCTTGAGCAAAAGCTTAGGGACTGTGCCCAGACCATGGGAGTTTAACCCCTAGGACTGGCAAAAAACAAAATAAACAAACTTCTAAACTGGCTGAGGGCTGCTAATCCAAGCTACTCAGGAGGCTGAGACTTGAGGTTCAAATCCAGCCAGGGCAGGAAAGTTCCTGAGACTCTAAAAATCTCCAACTACTCACCAGAAGGGGCGCCGTGGCTCAAGTGGCTAGCCTTGAGCAAAAAGGCGCTCAGAGACAGCTACCAAGCCAGAGTTCAAGACCCAAGACTGACCCTCATCCCCCCCACCTCCCAAAAAGAAGGTTTAAAAACAACTTTCGCTTAGATAGTCCTAGCGAGTAGCCTTTAGTGAGTAAAGCCAGTGACTACAGCCCGTTCCTATCTCACCCCCAGAGGCTGAGTGACCTCTTCCCACCCCACTCCCCGCAGGCCCAGGCACCTGATGCTATCACTTCCTACGCGGAGGCAGCCTGTGAGGTCGAGGTGCTCCAGTTTCGGGCAGTTCCGAGCTAACTCCTGGACTGCGGCATCCCCAATGTTGGCGTTGACCGCCAGCGAGAGGCTGCGGAGGCCCGCACCGCGTCTCTGCGCCAGGTACACGATGGCCTCGTCTTTGAGCTGTCGGCAGGCAGTGAGATCCAGCTCCTCCAGGGCCGGGCAGCGGTCGGCGAGGCCACGTAGCGCCAACCCGTCTACCCAGTCACAGTGCGCAAGTGACAGGCGCTGCAGGCGGGGGCAGCCCCCGGCCAGCATCCGAAGCGCACGGCGGCTCAGTTGCCCGCAGCCAGCCAGCACCACGTTCCGCAGCTGCGGATTCCGCGCCAGTACCGGCACCAGGTCTTCGTCCGATAGCCATTCGTGACACGGAGCCAGTGCCAACTCCTGCAGCAATTCGGCGTCCCGAAGTAACCAGACCAAGGCGGCCCGAGGGATCTGCGGACCCACCTGCAGGCGGAGAAGCACCGGGACAGACACTGCCTATCCGCCCCCCCAGAGTTTTCCTACCCTTGGGGCTTGGCCACCTCTCGGAGCGGCCACTCCAGCACTCCGCCCTTTGGGAGCACTCCATGCTGCGTGGATTGCTTCTCCAGCAGCCCGAGTGGGGAAGGGTTTGCAGCGGAGCCGGGAGCTGGACCAAGAGGAGACCCCGATGCGACGGAGCTCCGCCCCGCCCTCCCGCTCACCTGAGCAGCGTCAAAGCGGCGCAGCCCCGCCAGGTGCAGCTGCACTAGGGCCCGGAAGGCCCGGCTGACGCGCTGCAGCCGGAGCAGCTGGCGCAGCGGGACGCGGTTCAGGACGTGTGGGAGCAGCACATCTTCCCAGGGCAGGTCCAGGAGCCTGCGGGTGAAGGGGCACTGACATCACCGGGACGCTGTTACCTGCGTGTCTGTCTCTTAGAGGGGCCCTCAGACTCCGCTCGGGCTCCGCTCCTTTCCTCGGGAGTCTCTTCCCTCGCTTGGCCCCTCCAGTGCTCGGTACCTGACGGCTCCGGGTTCTTGCTCCCCTCCGGACGGCTCCATTGGTGGCTCCTTCGGTTGTCTACTGCGCCTGCGCAATAGGATCTCGCTTTGGCCTCCGAGCGCCTGCGGCGAGTCCGCCTCTTCCACTCTAGAGACAGACCGACTCAATCGAGTGCCGTGTCACTGAGGCGCTATCTGAAAGCTTTCTGGCTGGGCCCCTAAACCGAGGCAGAACACACCCGTGGTGTAACATCAGATCTCGCCTTTTCAGCTACAGGGTTCGAAGCCAGAGGCTTGGAGAAGCAATGCCGAAGACTAGCTTCGTCTACGTAGTGGGCAGGGGCCGCCTCTAAGTGATGGGAGGAGCCAGCGGGTCCAAAGGCAGAAGGGGCGGGGCCAGGCCTCCCGGGTTACTGGGGGCCTCCCTCCAGCCTGCGGTGGCGTTTAACGACCTACGGAAAACGGAGCTGAACTGTCTCGGCTGTTAATGTCAGGCATGGCTAGCATGTAACTCATACTGAAAGAACGAATAAAGAGGTGAAGATTTTTCTTCTCGTCAACTTTGACTTCCCATTCCTACTTAATTGTGAAGTACAGACCTAGCTCTCCCTTTCCATTTTCGGAACAGGGCTGGGTCGGGTTTGTGTCTGGGGAGAGTTAAGAAGGATTATATATCCAACCGCTCCTCTTTCCTATCCTCCAAAGATCTAGAGTCCTGAGTGAGGGATCAGCTCACCCGTCTCCGTGTATTGCTTCTCGGCTGGCCTTGTGTTAATTGCGAAGGTTGAGGCTGGACTCGCTAGGAGGCAGTGACGCCCCAGAGCTCAGAACTCCGCCACAGGGCTCCGTTCACGAGACCTCCCTTCCCCCCCCCCCCCCCCGCTCCAGATCCCGCCCCGAGGAACGTCTGGTGTAATGTTTTCACCCATGATCCAAGGGGTGGGTATGGTGAATGTGAGGCACCCCGGGGCCACTGCCGGGGATCATGGTTAAGAGCTTTGTCTGTGCAACCGCTTCAGCTGCCTCTTTGCACCAAAAGCTCTTTCCTATGTCTTATCTCTTCAGGGAGCTGGGCACCTATGCGAGGTGGTCAGGTCTGGGCTATCACTGGTTTAAAAATGGACAAACCGACGTCGTGAGGAAGAAGCTCCTTGGCCAGGATCCATTCCAGAATTCTTTCCACAGCTACCTCAGTCTTCAGTGTGGCAAAAGAGAAGCCAGCCCCGGGAAAGGACCAGAAAAGGGTCAGGTTGGGTGAGGGGCTTGCTTCCTCGTCTTTCTCAGCCGGCTCGGGAAAGGGGTAGAGAGGACTGAGCTCTGCAGAGATACAGCTGTGTGGGCGCGCGCCACCTCTGGCTGCGCGCCTCTTCTCCCTCCCCACTGGGTCCGCGCTTCTGCGCCTGCGCCATACGACAAATCTGGCGCTGTCCCCTTCAGCACCACGCGGGATCCGCGTCACCCTTCCCCGCGGTGAGCCCCGCGCGCCCCCGCCTCCGCAGGTCCTCGCGTCCCCTGACCGCCCGAGCCGACCCCCTTCTTCCTCCCTATGGCATCGGCTGCCCACCCTGGCCTTCTGAAGGAGAGATGTTGCCATAGTAACTCATGCGGCGCTTTCTTAAAATAGCCAGATCCCCTCTCACCCTAGCTAAGGGCATGAGGGGTGTCTTTGCTCCACTTCCTCAGTCTCGGGGTCACCCAGTCTAACCTTTTGTCCCTGAAAGGAGGAGAACAATAACTCAGACAGCAAGGGAATTCTTGTGAAGTCTTGACTTCTTCCTCCTGATACACCCAGGGTGGGTGCTCAGGATTCGGTCGCCTGGGTCTGAAACTCAGACCCCATTACGGTTCAAGACAGCGTCTCCTTCACGTTCCATCCATAGTCGGTCCTGGGGATTTAGGGGGCGGGTCCGGCCTAAGCTCGCACGGTGCGCGGCGCGCGGCCGCGTGCTCGTGGGGGCGGGAGCGTGTGTGGCATGTAACAGGTCATGTGGCAGTCTCCTAGGGACACGCGTGGGGTCTGGAGCGGGACACGCGTATGCAGCTGCGTCCAACGTGTGGCTTAGGAGGCAATGGGCCAGAGGCCCCTGGACAGGAGTGGGGTGGGGCATGTGAGGAAACCCGGGGCTCCCAATGCTCTCCCCCTCGTCTGGAGTGGGTCCTAGGTTGGCGGGAGAGCCCAGCCAGGACCTAGGGACGAGGGGGTTGGCAACCTCTGGGACTCTGGGTCTTAAGAGAGGGAGGCGTGGGGGGGGATTAGCGTTGCTTGAGCTGCGCGCTGGGGCGGGAGGGGGAGTGGAGGAGGGACTGAGAGGCGGGCGGGCCTGGAGCGAGCGGGAGCCGCGCTGCCTTCACAGCTGAGCTGGGCCCAGCCTCTCCTTTGCCTCTTCTCCGTTCCAGCTCCGGACGAGCAGCGGTGAGTACTGACAGGGCTCTGAGTGGAGACTGCACCCGGGTTGAGCAGGACCCCCACCCCCATTAAGCTTTAAGAACCTGCCTGGCAGGTGGCCCGCATTGCTACCAGGAGCCCCCCACCCTTACCCCTTTATGGTCTCTCCTGGGCTGGACAAGATCGGTCATACCCCTGGAGGGGAGGAGGGGAGGAGGGGAGGGGAGATGCCCCTCCCTAGCCATGGTGACCAGTTTAGGGAAGGGGAGGGTTTGTGTCCGTGTTTGAGTGTGTGAATGTATTCGTGATTTTGACTCTGTGATGTGATTATATCTATGTCTGATATACCTGTCTGTGTGCACTGGTGGGTGAGAGCCTGTATGTGTATATTTGGGTACCTCTTTGTATGCTCCTGCTTAATGAGGTTGTATGTGTAAAACAAGCATGTGTCTTTCCATTACACACATATTTGTTATGACTGAGAGTGTATGAGGGTGTGTCTTTGAGCAGTATGTGTACGTGTGTGTGTCCATGTGTACTAGAGGGTGTTGTCTATGAATCTGTTTAGCACACCCGTTTTTTTTTTTGTGTGTGTGTGTGTGTCTATGCATGTGTGTGTACTTGGAAAATGAATGTCTCTTTTCCACTCACCATCTGTGTACTGGGGATAGGGGCCTCTGTTACGGCCTCTCTCCTTCCTTCTACCTTGTGCCTCTCAGCTCTTCAGTGTCCCCACATAACCCTGTGCTTCCTTTCCTTCCAGGAGGATTGTTTCCCCCTCCCTGAGTGAAGGACCCCTATGAAAAGGAATGCTAAATGGTCCAGGGCTATATGATTATGGTTGGTTGACACTGTTGATCCAGATGTGGGGAATCAGCCTCCCCATATCTGAAGTAGCTCCAAATTGCTACAGGGATTCATCTTAGAAGTTTTTTGTTGTTGGTTTTCTTTTTCTTTCTTTCTTTTTTTTTTTTTTGTGGGTCATGGGGCTTGAACTTGGCCTGGGCAATGTCCCTGAACATTTCAGCTCAAGGCTATACCACCCTACCCTTGAGCCAAGTCCCATTTCCCACTTTCTAGAGGTTAATTGGAGCTAAGACTCTCAGGTCCCTTTGTGCCTGGGCTGGCTTTGAACCTTGATCTTCAGATCTCAGCCTCCTGAGGAGCTAGGATGACATCAGCTTAGAAGTTTTGAGCTAGCTTCCTCTCTCCTCTCAGGCCCCAAGGTAGTAAGAGAACCACAGCCTTCCTGAACCACACCTTTCTCCTCAGATCGCCATAGAAGTAGCTTCCAGGGTTAGGATCAATGATGCATATTCCATACAGGACTAGGATCCTGGAACTCTTGGAAGCTGAGCTCCCTGGCAATTTACCCCCTGCTTCCTTTCCTTTTTTGCAGGCCTATCCGAAGAGCATGCAGCCCCCTCACTCCCCACCTGGCCTTGCCATCCCTGCCCCTCCAGCCTGACCCCCGGAACCAGCATGGCCCAGAGTGCCATGCGCTTTTGCTCAGAAGGTGACTGTGCCATCTCCCCACCACGATGTCCCCGTCGCTGGCTCCCCGAAGGTCCAGTACCACAAAGTCCCCCAGCCAGCATGTATGGCAGCACAGGCTCCCTGCTACGACGAGTGGCAGGTCCAGGTCCCCGAGGCCGGGATCTGGGACGTGTGACAGCACCTTGTACGCCTCTACGCGGTCCCCCGTCACCCCGTATTGCTTCCTCACCTTGGGCACCTTCTTCGCCCACGGGGCAGCCTCCACCAGGGGCCCAGAGCTCTGTAGTCATCTTTCGTTTTGTGGAGAAGGCCAGTGTGAAGCCAGTGAATGGGCTACCTGCTCCCGGAGGTTTGAGCCGGAGCTGGGACCTAGGTGGAGTTTCTCCTCCCAGGCCTACCCCAGCACTTGGGCCTAACCGGAAGTTGCGGCTGGAAGCCTCCACATCAGACCCACTTCCAGCAGGAGGAGGCTCTACCCTTCCTGGCAGACGGGACCCCCTATGTGGGCCATTAATCCCATCCCAGGTTGGGGCAGATGGCCTTTACTCCTCTCTCCCCAATGGGCTGGGGGGCCCCCCTGAGCACCTGGCCACGATATTCCGGGGACCTGCTCATGCTGGATTCCTGAACCAGGTATGCAAATCGCTTCGGGCTCCCTTGGGCCTTTGGGCCCAAGTGAAGGGGCAAGGCTTACCTTAGTGTCAGACTTGGGTTTCTTTCCTGGTCACTCTGCATCCCTTAATATCCTAAATCTCTCTTTCCCTTTGTATTTGTCTCTGAACCTCCATCTCTGCCTCTATGTGTTTTCATTTCTATTCCATATTCTTGTGTCCTTGTATATTGGCTTTATTTCTGGGTGCCTGTACCTTTCTCTCCCTCTATGGCTCAGGGGGACACCTGGTCCTCCCCACGAGAAGTCTCCTCTCATGCTCAGAGAATCGCTCGGGCCAAATGGGAATTCTTCTATGGCTCCTTGGACCCCCCCAGCTCAGGTAAGCCCAGGATCCAGGCCAAGCAAAGAGGGCAGGGCCTTCCACCAGAGTGGCAAAGGGATGGTAGGGTGGCTTCCTTCAGATCTTGGCTCCATTCTTTCTGAATCTTGAGTCAATGAAAGCCCCTTTAGCCTTCAGTCTTCCCATCTGGACTGCAGAGAGGCTGGGCTGTGCCCTGCAGAAAGCTGAGTGGTAAAGGAGGGGGAGGGGTCCCTTTCCTTGGAGTAGAAAAGAGATTGGATTCCTTCAGACTTCTCAAAGCTATGTGACAAAAACGTGGTTATAAATAAGCTCCATTGGCACCAGGATTAAGTAAAGGTTGTGTTCGGAGTGGTGGCTAGACAGTAAAAAAAACTTCCTGCCCTGCCAGTACAAGCAGCTGGGGAGTTCTGAGCAAGATCAAGACAGTGGCCCATGCGGACAAACTGCCTGACCTGGATGCTTATGATTATTTGCAGGTGCTAAGCCCCCAGAAAAGGTCCCCCCATCTCCTCGTGTGGTGGGCTCCGGGCAGGGCTCTGGGGTGGCTGTGGGGCGAGCAGCCAAATACTCCGAAACGGATCTGGATGCAGTGCCCCTGAGGTGCTACCGTGAGACTGACATTGATGAGGTGCTGGCTGAGCGAGAGGAAGCTGACTCTGCCATCGAAAGTCAGCCCAGCTCTGAGGGCCCTCCTGGCACTGCCCGTCCACTCACCCTCCATCCCAGCCCATGCCCTGGCCCTCGTTCCAGCCTGGGCAGTGGCAGTGAGGATGAGGATGAGGCAGGAGGGGAAGAGGATGTGGATGATGAGGTGTTTGAGGTCTCAGAAGGGGCCCGGTAAGTGGGGACCTGGAAAAGAGAGTGACTTCTTCCAAGTAGCCCAGGGACAGGGCTGGGCACAGAGCTGGGAGGGTCAGGAGTTCAGGATCAGGCTGGCTTCATAGTGTTGATGTGGCAGTACAGGGAGCAGAAGTTTCCAGACAGAGGCCTGGCAAAGGACTGGAAATGTAAGGGCAGCTGCTGCAAGACCCAATGAGGTTTGGGGCCAGCCAACCAGAACAAACAGAGTTCTGGAAGATCAGAGGCCAGAGAGTAGAAATCAGCCTAGAGACATGGGAGCATCAGTCCAGATCCTAGGTCCCGGCAGGAGACTGGGGAATTGTGGGGGCTTTCCTTTCTGTCTCACACCCCACTGCAGCTTGGAGCCTCATCTTTTCCTAAGATGTTGCCAGAAATAGAAAAGGGATGGCAGAAGGGAAGCGGATCAGGGGAAAGGAGGAGAAAGGGAGATTAGCAGTGAGAAAGGGAGGGGGATTGGGTGCGGGCAATGGGTGGGGCTTGAAGGCCTCAAAGGCACTGAATTTCTTGGGCTCTGCCTCCTGTGGCTCTTTTTCTTAGGATGTAAAGGGAATGATGGCCCCCTTTATAGATTCAGGGAGAGAATTCAAAGAAATCCTGTCCAACATCTGACCCTGGGTCCCTGATCACTTTTCCCTGTCCCTACAGGCCAGGGAACCAAATGCCTCACACTGGGCCTCTCAAGTCACCTGTGCCCTTTCTACCTGGGACCAGCCCTTCAGCTGATGGGCCTGACTCTTTCAGTTGTGTGTTTGAAGCCATCCTGGAGTCACACCGGGCCAAGGGCACCTCCTACACCAGCCTTGCTTCACTGGAGGCTCTGGCCTCACCTGGCCCAACCCAGAGCCCCTTCTTCACCTTTGAGCTGCCTCCCCAACCCCCAGCTCCCCGACTCGACCCACCTGCTCCTGCCCCACTAGCCCCTCTTGAACCAGATTCTGGTACCAGCTCGGTTGCTGATGGTCCTTGCACACAGAGAGGGGAGGAGGAGGAAGCAAAGGCCAGAACCAAGATGGCCTCAGGGAGGGAACCCCCTAGTCCCTGCCACTCGGAGGACAGCCTTGGGCTGGGGGCAGCACCCCTTGGCAGGTGAGTAAATCCTTTGATGCTTTAGCCTTCCCTCTGAGGGCCACAGGATTAACTAATTAAGGGACAGATTCCTAGTATGAGGAAATGGTTTATATTCCTGACCCTTGAGTGGGGGTGATGAACAGATGTCTAATTTCCTATTTGGAGAATGATTTTCATTGGCCCCTTGCAGGTCCCCCATGGGCTCAGACCCAGTGATTGGAGAAACTATGATTCAGGATTGAAGGATCCCCAGACAACATCCTCTTTCTCTCCTAGAGGGCTCTTTCCTCCCCAAGTGGAATTCCTCACCCTCATTCAGCTTGGAAGCTTTACCAAAGATGCAGTCAGTGGTCCCTCCCATCACCTCCCTCCCCTCCCTCTCCCCACCCCCTGTCATTCAGGCATCTATCACCCTGTTCCAGGAAAGTCCTTTTACAGCCTAACCTTTCTGCCTCGTGCACCCCCCCCCAAGCTACACTCTCAGTCATGGAAACCATGGCAACAGAAGGGGGTGGCCAAGGAGACAGGGTTTCCTAGCAACCAGGAGTTTCCGGCCTCTGTCTCTGGGGTGACAGGTGGCTTTGCAAATAGAGCAGCTGGGGTGGGAAGGGAAGGGGAGGAATAGAAAGGGGATTTAAGGGTTTTACCCTGACCCCCAAACACTCCCCAGGAACCTTTTTTTGTAGGTAGGCTCAAAGAGAAGCTCCTTTAAAAGGCAAAAAATAGGAGGAAAGACTTGGGGGTAGGAGGGTGCTCTTACTGCCCTGAATTTTTTTTTTTTTGCTAGTGCAGGAGCTTGAACTCAGAGCCTGTCTGTGCTCGTGGCTTGTACTCTACCACTTGAGCCACAGCACTGCTTCTGGCTTTTTCTGTTTATGTAGTACTGAGGAACTGAATCCAGGGCTTCATGTATGCTATGCAAGCACTCTACTACTAAGCCATATTCCCAGCCCCTGCCCTCAAATTTTTGCCTGACCCTTCACTCCTCTTCTGTGGCAGCCTATCTTACTCTACCTATGCCCGTATCCTCAGAAACAGAAGACTGTTGTGAGGAGGGCCAGAGTGGAGATGAATAATCTATATCTAATAGCAAATTGTAACCCCTGAGAACCCTGGGGAAGCAGCCAGAACTCCCACAGCAACTAGCTCAATGTTGGTTAGACTTGAAACAGGACTTCCATAGAGGGTAGTAATGATGGAAGCTGGCTGATGAAAAGAAAGCTATCCCTAGAGAGAAGAATATGCCCTTTTTCCTGAGCCCTGATGGCTCCTATCTGTAATCCTAGCAACTCAGGAGGCTGCGACCTGAGGGTTACAGATCAAAGCCAGCCAGAGAAGGAAAGTCCATGAGATTCATCTTCAATTAAGCACCAGAAAACCAGAAGTGGAGCTGCCTCAAAATGGTAGAGCACTAGCCTTGAGCAAAAGAGCTCAGGGACAGTGCCCAAGACCTACCAAAAAAAAAAAAAAAAAGGAATATGCCCATGTCTGTCCCCACACCCCGACCCCAGTCTTGTGGGTCTGGAGACTAACAGATGTGTGGGTAACTCTGGAGGGTTCTACCCCAGCCCTAAACTGGTGTTCTCCCCTGACAGTGAACCACCCCTGAGCCAGCTGGTGTCAGACTCAGATTCAGAGCTGGACAGCACAGAACGTCTGGCCCTGGGAAGCACAGATACCTTGTCCAATGGGCAGAAAGCAGATCTGGAAGCTGCTCAGCGCCTAGCCAAGAGGCTGTTCCGACTAGATGGCTTCAGGAAGGCTGATGTGGCCCGACACCTGGGAAAGAAGTAAAGCCACTGGGCCAGGGCTGAGTTGGGGGCAGGGGAACTCATTCTATGGGCAGCGCCTTTCCATCTCCATGTAATACTCTGGGGTCACAAGGAAGACCAGATGGCACTTTGATACATTCCCTTGAGACACCATCTATCTTTCTGCCCTGCCTGCAGCAATGACTTCAGCAAATTGGTAGCTGGAGAGTACCTCAAGTTCTTTGTCTTCACCGGCATGACTCTGGACCAGGCTCTTAGGTGGGTACTGAATTCTCGGGGGACAGTCCCCATTTCTCCAGTCTTGGTGTGCAGGGAGTCCTTGTCCTTCCTCTAAGTTGTCCTGACATCCTCTGTCCCAAGCTGGCTGGGCATAGAGAAAAGCCAGGGCTACCTTGGGCAGGGCTGACATCCTCCTGTCTTCTCCTTCCTCAGGGTGTTTCTGAAGGAACTGGCCTTAATGGGGGAGACCCAGGAACGGGAGCGGGTGCTGGCCCACTTCTCCCAGCGATACTTCCAGTGCAATCCTGAAGCCCTGTCCTCAGAAGGTGCGCTGTTCACTGTCCCAGAAGCCCACTGAGGCAGACAGGCTGGGCACCCATGTGTGCTTGAAACACATGTGTATGCAGGAGGGAACCAATACACACGTCTGCAGGCATGTGAATGTGCATGTGCCCAGACAGTGCCCAGGTGGCTTCATGTAGGAGGTGCTATCACCTGCGTGGCAAGGCCAGTGCTTGGGTAGCCGGAGTGTTTGCTTAGTTATTCACGTGTGAAGGGCAGTGCGTGGTGGCATCGGTGGGTATTTGCTCTGATCTGCGTGTCCGTGGGAGGTCACCTTGCTTGGGCTTAGCACGGAGAGGCAAGTGCATGTAGGGGCCAAGCCTGGTTGTGGAAGTGGAAAAGGGGGAGAGGTTCTTTACTGAGGGTCTGCTAGAAGAGGAACGAGGAAGAGGGCTCACTAACAGGGCTCAGGTCTTCTCTTAGCAAAGTGGATCCAGGGGGGTCCTGAAAAGGGGCGGGCGATGAAGTGCTTGCTTAGGGAAGGAGGCTGTGGGCCAAGGTTAACCACGCCTCTTTCCGCTAGACGGCGCCCACACGTTGACCTGTGCCCTCATGCTACTCAACACAGATCTCCACGGCCATGTGAGTAGGCAGGGGGGCCGGGGGGAGCCGGGAAACGGGCCCCTCTCCACGTCAAGCTCACCGGCCGCTGTTTCCTTCCTTAGAACATTGGGAAGCGCATGACCTGCGGGGACTTCATTGGGAACCTGGAGGGCCTCAACGATGGCGGCGACTTCCCCAGGGAGCTGCTCAAGGTGTGGGGGCGGGGTAGACGTCGGAGGAGGGAAGGGCTGGGGGCTGGTCTGCAGCGGCGTGGCAGAAGAATGGGCGGGAGGGGAGGATGGGAGCGGGCGGGCGGGCGCTCGGCTCGCGCCGTGACTCAGCCTGGGGACCGCCCCCTCGCCCAGCCCCCACAGCAGGCTGTCTTGGACATGCGCACACGCGTGCGGTCGGCGCACGGGGGAGGGGGAGTCAGCTTTGGAAAACGCGTGAGCAGGCGGCCCGGGACTCTGCATTTGAGGTGTAGCGTTCCCTCTTCCCGTGGCCCCTGAGCACCGAGGCACACACATCTCCTACCCCGCAAAGACCTCGAGGGACTAGAGGTCGAGGGGTCCAGAGCGGCAAAGGCTTCTCCAAGGTCTAGCAAGGGCGCTGAATTTGCCCGAATACTGTTTCCACTTCCTTGAGGAGTACACCCTGCACCCAAGCGCCAGCACTCGAGTTAGGGACGGGGACTTCGGAGGAGAGTAGGAGAAGGGGTGTCCTTGTCCTGGGGGTTCAGTCTTCTCTCTCTTGATGGGGCGATGTTTTTATCCAGGAAGGCCTGGACTCCCTTGAAGAAACTGCCATCATCACATCCATGTGATGGACAGGATATGTCCCAGGGTGGCTGATTCTTGGGGTGTTCTGGGCTTAGGAATTTGGGGATGCATCCGAGCAAGGGAGGTGCGATGTCAGTGAGATCGTGGTGTACTTGTGTGTTGTGTATGTGTGGCAGGGTATCTGAATCAAGGGATATGTGTGACTTGGGGTGCTTTGGTGCCATACATGGCTCTCACCTACGTATATGATATGTATATCATCTATGGAATTATATATCATATGACCTATGATATATATCCCATATAATGACATGTCAGTGATCTGGCGGCGTGTGGTGAATTCGGAGGCATACATCTCGACTATAAGTTGGGGTAAATGTGAAGTGATGGTCTAGCTAAGTACAACTCTGAACTGGGGTGTTCAAGCGCGAGGCGGGATTCATGCCTGGACTTTGGGGTATCTGCGAGTGAGTGCTGAAGTGAAGGCTGTCCCACTACCCTCTCCATTTACCCTCAGCTGGCACGCCGAGCCGGGAGAGAGGGAGCTCCACACCCTCCCGGCAGCCCGCCTTCACGGCCCAAGCTCCGAGCTCTGGGGGAGCCAAGTGCCCCCCGCCCCCCGCCAGCCCCCACGCATGCGCCCCCGCTGGCCTCCGGCCCCTCCTAGCGGCAGCGCCGAGGGCCCCCTGGCGCTCGGGCGCCTCCATTTTGCACGGTCCCCGCCCCCAGCCCTCGCCCTCCCCTCCCTGTCTGCGCCCCCTCTCCCTCACCGAGCGGTGGAGCCGCGCGCTCCGTGCGTCGGTGGGAGCCGGCCGCGCTCGGCCGGGCGCTCGCGCCGGCTGGCTGTCGGGGGAGCTGTCCGCGGGCCCTCCGGGCGGCCCGGGGCCGGGGGCGGGCGGGGGGCATGGCCGGGGGTCTCGGCGTGCGGGCCGGGCCAGCATGATCGGCGTCAACAGCATCCACAGCAGCGCCGGGCGGCTGCGCTCGCGCTCGCTGTGCTCAGTGCGCTACGGGCGCACCCACCGTGGCGCCGAGACCCTGTGCTACGGATGGCCGCAGCGCTCGCGCAGCCTCAAGCCCGTGCTCTACACCGACCTGGTGGTCAGCCGCCTGCAGAGCCGCAAGAAGAAAAAGGCGGTGAGGGCGTGGGAGCCGCGGCCCACTCGGGCTTGGGGTGACTGAGAGGGAGGCTAAGAAAGGTGTCAGGGACGCCTGGAGCAGAGGAGGGCACTGGTAGGGACAAGTGTGTGTGTGTGGGGGGGGGGGCACAACAGGAGCAGAGCTTGTGGGCACACGGAGGTGGGCATGGGCTTTGCAGGGAGGGCCAAGGTGGACCTCACCAACCTTGGGAATGAAGCGGGTTTTGTAGATGGGAGGGGGACACGGGTCTTTTGGAGGGGGTTCTGGACCTTCAAAGGAAGGAAGGTGTATGTGGGCAAAGGGGAGTCTTGAGACTGGGCAAGGGATGAACTGGAAGGCTGGAGGGTTGCAGGTTAGATCTTGGTGGCCACTTCAATGTCCTGTCCAGACGGTTGGGGAGTGAGGGTCCAGGGGCTGATTGGTACTGTGTTTGGGCCAAGTGTGTGCTGGGTGTTGCTCGCTGGGTGCCAGTCCTGTTCTGGGTGGAGGCTGTGGGATGCACCCACCCCGGAGACAGGGTATGAAAGCATGGAAGTGTCTGACTAGCTTATGGCTAGGTATGGCTGGGGACTGCGTGGTGTGTTGGGGAGTAAAGGGGGGGGAGGTAGTGTCCCATCATGGGGAAGGCACCGACGTCACCACTGCACCCAGCTCACACGCAGGCTGTGTCATAAGGCACACACAGCAAAACACGGCACATGCTGGGGACACACCCACTCACAGACAGGCTGGCAGAAGCGCCCCCACAGTTGGAGTCCCTGGCGGGGACCCATATTTCTGGCCACTCCCAAGAAGAGAATCCTTTTAATTGTTCCTGGAGGTCATTCTCTCCTCTGTCATCCCAGGGTCCCCAAATATCTCCTGTGTAAAGTGACAGGTGCAGGAGGCCACAGTGTGGGATGGGAAGGGATTGGAAGGGAAAAGAACTGCTTCAGACTAATGTTTGTTCTCCAGAGACATGAAGTGTTCCTGTGGGCAGGGAGCTGGGGCCCTGCCATTTGGCTTGATGTTGCTGTCTGGGTTGGTGGAAGGCTTGTCCTGGGGTTGAGATCTATTGAGAGTGTTCTCTATGGCAAGGGAGGGGAGGACAGAGTGAATTCTTTGTGGAGGAGAAGGAGGAGGCCTCAGTTTCCTCTGATAACAGCACATGGCTGGGGGAAGGAGTTTCCTGGGCCGCTCTTTCCCATTCCCCTAGAGCTGTGCTTCCCTCGCCAGGCTTGGAGCAGGAGAGCCCCTTCATAACAACAAAGATAATAATAGCAACTGCCAGCTACTATGCAGCAGCCGTATGCAGGGCTCCCTGTGCTAACCACTTGCCCCCACGTGTTGCTATGTTTGTTCTTCCCATGGCTACCTGCCCAGTCACGCAGCTACTATTATGGCGGTGGTGGGGCTGGGCCTGTCTTCATACTCCACACTCTAGAGCCTGGTTTGTTGGTTGTTATTATGCCCTATAGACCCCTCCTCTCCCAAGCAGAAAGATAGGGCTCTGAGCCTGGACATTGGGTCCCTACTGCATCTCCCCAGTACTTACCCATAACCCTGTGATTTGTCCCTCCCCAGGCCTTATACAGCTCCATCAAGAATGAGAAGTTGCAGTGGGCCATGTGAGTCCTGGGGCCATGAAGTGGAGTTAGGGTTGGGGTATGAGGGAGGGGTTACATGGGGAGGCCAAGAAAGACAGGCAGGGCCTCAAGAGTCTAGGGCTCTGGGTGCAGGGACATGGGTATGTGTGAGAGAGGCCCTTAGAGGTAATGAGGCTGCTTCACTTCCTTTTTTGGAGATGCCTGTCTGGACTTGGGGTCTGGTTTGTCTCTGGCTGGGTTGTTATTATAAGCTGGATTGGAACAGAAGAGGGGTACTGAACCATAGAAGGAGGTCCCCTAGCAGACTGGGGAAAGCAGATGTCTCTGGAAGTATAGTCCCACCCAGTAGTATAGGAGGCTCCTTTAAGTTTGAGGGAGTCGAGACATCAGAGAACAGAGAGCTATGTTCCTTTGGGCAGAACCAGAGACTCAGTCTTAGAAGAATCCAGCCTAAGGCAGGACATCTAATTTTGGCCTCTGGGGTCCTAGTCTTGACAACTGAGCCCTTCCTTAAACATCAGTTAATAGGGCCAGGAGCGTGGCCTAGTGGTAGAGTGCTTGCCTAGCATGCAAGAAGACCTGGGTTTGGTTCCTTGGTTACCACGTACATAGGAAAAGGCGAGAAGTGGTGCTGAGGCTCAAGTGGTAGAGCTCTAGCCTTGAGAAAGCCCAAGGACAGTGCTCAGGCCCTGAGCTCAAGCCCCAGGACTGGCAAAAAGAAAACAAAAACAAAAACAGTTAATAGTTTGTATTCTCTGGGCTGGGAGTTTGGCCTAGTAGTAGAGTGCTTGCCTAGCATGCACGAAGACCCAGGTTCGATTCCTCGGTACCACATACGTAGAAAAAAGTCGAAAGTGGAGCTGAGGCTCAAGCGGTAGAGCTCTAGCCTTGAGAAAGTCCAAGGACAATGCTCAGGCCCTGAGCTCAAGCCCAGGACTGGAAAAAAAAAAAGTTTGTATTCCCTACCATCTAGGCATCAGGTTATTGCTGAGTTTAGCTAAATATTCGAAGTTGTGAGGAGACCTTGGGGTGGGTAATGCTCAGAACTAGGACACGGGAGGCTTCCTTGGACACATTTTTTTGCTCAAGACTAGCACTCTGCCACTTGAGCCTCAGTGCCACTCCCTGCTTTTTTGTGTATATGGTACTGAGGAATCAGTGCTCCACGCAAGCTAGGCGAACACTCTACCACTAAGCTACACTCCTAGCCCAAGAAGTATTTGTGAGGCAAAGACATGGCTAAAATGAGTGTGGAGTGGGAAATGGAGGCAGGCCTAGCTGGAATGGTTTAAGCTGGGGAGATGTAATGCTGGCTCCACGTAGTAGAGCATAAAAGCTTCTGCAGCTTCTCTGATGAGGAAGGGATGAGCCAGGGTCTCCTGTTTTTCTTAGCCGTCTTAGGGGACTACTCTGGCAAATCCCAAGCACTGCGGGGAGGGGGGAGGCAGTGTAGAAGCCAGGGCCCATGGGCTGTGTGGGTCCAAGGCCAGCCCCCTCTGAGGCAATCACACCTGCAGAGACGAGGAGGAGCTGAGGCGCTCTCTGTCTGAGTTGGCTGACCCCAACCCCAAGGTCATCAAGAGGGTCAGTGGGGGAAGTGGCAGCGGTTCCAGTCCTTTCCTGGATCTGACCCCCGAGCCTGGGGCGGCCGTCTACAAGCACGGAACCCTGGTGCGAAAGATTCACGCAGACCCTGACTGCAGGAAGAGTATGTGGTTGGATGTCGGGGGTTGGGGGTACGTGGGTGTGGGCCTGCCCTAGGCCTGGGTGACCTGCTTTCCTCCCTGCAGCGCCCCGGGGCAAGAGGGGCTGGAAGAGCTTCCACGGGATTCTCAAGGGCATGATCCTCTACCTCCAGAAGGTGCTGGGGGCGGAGAGGGGGTTGACTGAGGGATGGGTAGTCCTTAGTGGCTTGGGAGAGGGAAACTGGTATCTGGGACTAGACCAGGCTGGGACTGGGGCAAGACAAGACGGGCACCCCTGCAGGAGGAGTACCAGCCCGGAAAGGCTCTTTCTGAAGTGGAGCTGAAGAATGCCATCAGCATCCACCATGCCCTGGCCACCCGTGCCAGCGACTACAGCAAGAGACCACACGTCTTCTACCTGCGCACAGCTGACTGGCGGGTCTTCCTCTTCCAGGCCCCGTAAGTATCAGACCATGCACCCCAACTCCCCCCTTCCTCAGTGGCCTCCTTCCTTCCCACACTATGTACCAAACATGGACTGGGCAACCTTGGACAGGAGCCTTAGGCCCAGGACCCTAGGGCTGTGCTGTCTCTCTAGGAGCCTGGAGCAGATGCAGTCCTGGATCACTCGCATCAACGTGGTGGCCGCCATGTTCTCTGCACCTCCCTTCCCAGCTGCCGTTAGTTCCCAAAAGAAGTTCAGCCGCCCTCTGCTACCCAGTGCTGCCACCCGCCTCTCCCAGGTAGCCACAGCCCCCTGGGTCTGAGTGACAGTGGGTTAGAGAGGGGGCAGGTCCAGGCTGCATACTGTGTATGCTTAGGTAACTGTCTAGTCCTCTCTATACTGGCCGAGGGGTGACAGGCAGAGGCTGAAATCCAGAGCCAGTGCTGCATGCTAAGCTGGAAAACACAGACATGGTGTTTTGCTGGTTCAAAGGGGACATCTGGTTAAAATTTGCACAAAATGCTGAGTGTTGTCAGCTCGTGTCTGTGATCCTAGCTACTCAGGAGGCTGAGATCAGAGGATCATGGTTTGGAGCCAGCTGGGACAGAAAAGTCTGAGAGATTCTATTTATTTACATTTTTATTTATTTATTTCTTTAATTTGTGGGTCATGGGGCTTGAACTCATCCCGGGTGCATCTCTGAGCTCTTCAGCTCAAGGCTACCACCCTACCCTTGAGTCAAGTCCCACTTCCCATTCTCTAGAGGTTAATTGGAGATAAGAGTCTCAGGTCCCCCTTTGTGCCAGGGCTGGCTTTGAGCCTTGATCCTCATATCTCAGCCTGCTGAGTAGCTAGGATTACAGGCGTGAGTCACCATGCCCGGCTTAGAAAAAGCTGAGTAAGAGTGCAAGGCCCTGAGTTTAAGCCTCTATACAAGCACAAAACAACTGGAGATACTACCCAGCTTGCACACACTAGTAACACTGACAGGCTCGCATGTCTGCTAGGAGGAGCAGGTTCGGACCCATGAGGCCAAGCTGAAGGCCATGGCAAATGAGTTGCGAGAGCACAGAGCCACCCAGCTGGGAAAGAAGGCTCGAGGCAAGGAGGCCGATGAGCAGCGGCAGAAGGAAGCCTACTTGGAATTTGAGGTAAGGACGTTCTCCCTGCCTTGCACCTCCACCCCCCCCCCCCCCGGCTCTAGGAGTGTAACCAGCTGGGTGATCTTGGGCAGATTTTTGAGCTTTAGTTTTGTCTTCTGGGCAACAAAGCTAAGATTCCAAACTTACTAGAGTAAGGAGTGACCTGTATGTCATATGTCAAATGTTCCATGTCCCTAGTTCTCGCAGAACCCATTGTGAGGCAGCCTGTGGGGTGGGGTGGGCCAGGGAGGAGAGTGGGCTCTTACGGCCTTTGGCCTTCTTCTCAGAAATCCCGCTATGGCACCTATGCAGCGCTGCTCCGGGTCAAACTGAAGGCAGCCTGTGAAGAGCTGGATGCCATAGAGGCAGCCCTGGCCCAGGCTGGAAGCACGGAGGACGGACTCCCCCTGCCTCACTCCAGTCCCTCTCTGCGGCCCAACCTGCCTAGCCAGCCCCGGGTTTCTCGGTCCAGCTCAGAGGCCCGAACAGGCAGTGCAAGGAGAAAACCCTGAGCAGGGAGTGGAAGCCTGGGGGCGGTGCCTGCGTGGCACTTGCATGAAGATGTGACCCTGCCTGGCTCGGGCCACCCACAAGGGCCTTCTGGCCCAGGGCCCGACCGCGCCGGACGCGGTGTCCGGGGCAGGGCAGGGCAGGGCAGGGCAAGGGCTTCAGAAGCCGAGGCTGAGGGCCTTTCTGAGACCCCCTTTTTGTGATAATGTTTTGCACTTTTTGGTACCGGGTGGGTGGGGCGGGCGGGGCCGGTGCCCCTGAACTTTTGATGTGGTTTTTTTTTTTTCCTGTGGGGGAGGCTTGACAACATTTCTGCTTTTTGCTGAGACCACCGACCCTCACACCAGCAACCCCTCTGTCCTGGTGCCTGCCAGGAGCTGGGCTAAGCTGGTTTTCCTCCTTCTCCCCAAGGGCTCACCCTTCTGTTTCCAGAGGTGGAGAAAGGGCGTCCATGTTGAGACCCCCTCCATAGGCTTGAGCGGCCCAGCCTGCTTGCCTCCCTCAGTGGGCCCTGCCCTTTGTACAGCCTCCACCCTCATTAAAACTGCTCTGAATTGCCAGCTGGGCCTCCTTCTGTACTCTCAGCTTGGGGCCAGCACCAGAAGCTGGTTCTAGAGACAGGAGTGGGATCAGAGGAGTCACATTAAGGCTGTCATAGCTGGGAAAAGGGTCTTCTGCTTCCCATGAGAATCCTTTATTCACCTCAGCGGAGCTGTGGAGATGAGGTGTTAAATAAGATTTGGACTGAGTAGAGATGCTGTACAGAGGGCTCTAGGAAGGGGGGCTGGAAGGTGGGTAGCAATTCAGTGCACCTGAGGCTGGGGGTGCCCATGACACAGCCCTCCTGGTGGCTCAGGAGGGGGGCCCAGCTTCTCCGCCTCCTCCTCCTCCTTCACGGACTGGCTCCCATAGGCGCTGTCTTCCTTCACGTCTGCTAGGGCGACACAGGGGAAAGGAACTGGAGAGTGAAGGCCCCACACCTCCCATCCCAGACCCGAATCCACCCTCCAGGTCTTCCCCATACGTTACCTGATGTACTGGGCAGCTTCTCTCTGGACTCAGGGCCCTTCAGCAGTCTCACTCCCTCATCAAGACCCATGTCAGATAGGGCATCGAGCAGGTATGCTAGGTCCCCCCCAGCCAGCTGAGAAGGAAGAGCAGGAGGAGGTCTGAGTGATGCTTAGGCTGTGGGACTGGGAGTCCTGGGGCAAGAATACATTAGCACTGAGACAGGGAGAGCGGCTGGGGGCTCAGCAGGGTACAGGCTGCCCCACCTTGTAACTGCGCAGGAGGCTGCTGCTGGGCGAGGCCGTCTTCCGGTATGTGTCTACCAGACTGCGCAGCCCCAGTCGCTCTGCCAGCTCCGCCCAGCTGCCCTGGGCTTCTGGCCCATCTAGTAGCTGCTCCAGGTTCTGCAGAGTTGCATCCCCGAGTGACAGCCCTGGCCCTGAGGGGATACGGATAAATAGGTCAGTTCCTTGAGGTGGGCAGAAACACAGGGACCAGGATACTACTTTTCTTCCTGGCAACCTGACAGACAATACAGACAGGGTCATGGGCAACAAATGGAAGACAAGGATGGAGAGGGAACCTTTACCCCCTGAAGGGGGCGAGGAAGCCTCTAGATCCAGAAATACCTCACCTTCTGGGCTGGGTGGGGCGAGGGGGGGCTCCATGGTGTTCTGAGCAGCATTTAGGAGCAAAGTCTTCACCTGGGGGGGGGACAGCTTTGACTACCTCCCCATCCCAGTCCTTAAGCCCACATTCTATGCCTAGTCTCAATCCCAGGAGGTATCTGGTGCCCTAGAGTGGCTGCTGCCAGGCTGGCCACCATACCTTGGTGCTGTGTGTGAGATCAAGAGGTGTGTGACCCCGGAAGCTGTTTCGGGTATCACTCTCAGGCCCTTCAGAGTCTGAATCACTCCCAGAGGTAGGAGGGGAAGGAAGTGGGCACAAGGGCTCCTCATTCTCAGCATGGATGTCAGCTCCTAGGAGGTGTGCGTTATTGAGAGGGGACGTGGGGGAGGGGAGGCGCATAGGAAGGGCTGCAAAATAGGGGAACTGGGTGACACCCTTTTCTTCCCTCTGCCTCTAAGGGTAAGACTGACCAGCTTTTAGGAGGAGACGTGTAAGGGTTGGAGATCCCAGTCCAGCTGCCAGGTGGAGAGGTGTGTTTCCAGCAAAAGTACGGGCATTGACATTGGCATGAAGCTGTGGAGTGCCAAGGGTGTAGTGACCCAGCATGGTCCATCTGGCCAGCCTGTCCCACACTACCCTAACCCCAAGCCACCCCTTTTATAATCTTCATTCTCACCTTGGTGACCAGATGGGTGACTAACCCCAGCTCCTCCATCTCTGTTGCTAGATGCAAGGCTGTCCGCCCTCCCTGCCTCTCTGTAGCCTCTACTTCAGCTCCATTGTCTACCAGCAGATCCAGGCACTCAGGGCTTCGGGCCCGAACTGCCAGGTGTATTGGGTACAGTCCTAAGGGAAACAGTATACTGTGTCTGCAGCTGTGACACCGAAGTGGCCCTTGACCAGTCACCTTGACATTGCTTGTCCACTCACCAGATGCCCTCCCTGCTCCCCACTCATGCACTCCTCGGGCAGAAGAGATAGGGAACTTACCTTCAAAATCAGGCATATGCAACATCTGAAGGACAGTAGGAGTCCTGGTGCACAGCAGTGCATGCAACAGGTCTGGGGCTCCAGCACCTGTCCTCAGTGCCAGGTGAACAGCTGAGTCTCCGTGTCTATCCAGCAGTGCTGGGTCTGCACCCATCTGCAACAGGAAGCTTACCACCTTTGTCTGCCCAGTGATCACTGCCAGATGCAGAGGCGTCTGTGGAAGAAGGCAGGCTGAGCCAGGCCCATACAGCTTAGGATAGCTCTCAACCCATCTCTTACAGTAGCTGCCCCTCACCTGGCTCAGGTGGTTGGTGAGGTTGACCACATCAAGGTGCTGGGCATGGTAGATGACATGGACTATCTGCTCAAAAACGCTGGTCTGCCCATGGATGATGGCCAGGTGCAATGGCCTGAGGGTTGGAGAGTGAGATTCTGTTCTAGTAAGCCCAGCCACTTGGCATCTTTAGCCCTCAAAATCCCACTGTTTCATAGTCTCCATCACCGGAACCTGTTGAACCCAGAACATCTCCAAGGGCATCGATGTATCTGAACTTAATCTTTCCCACGCCTTTTTATGGGGTAGTTACTATTGCCCTGCCCTTTTCCCAGTTTGGAGAGGTTGGGTACCATAAACAGAACCAGATCATAGCAAGGTCTGACTTTAAGGCCTGGTTTATCCAACTCCAGGGTCAGGCTCTTTGCTGGTCCCTCCCTCCCCTGCCCCAACCCCTTTGATCCGAGCCCCAGGAAGCCCAGCCCCCTCTTGCCCATTTCCCTCCCCGCCCATTCGCGCCACCTACGTATCTCCATTTTCGTCCTGCGCCGCCAGCAGGTGGCGCTGCCCCGCCAGCAGCGAGCGCGCATCGGCGGTGATGCCGTAGTCCAGCAGGGCGCGGGCGCTGCGCAGCGCCAGGCCGAAGAGGCGCGCGTTGTACTCACGGGCTAGGGAGGGGGCGACACACAGTGTGGGTGCCGGATAGGCCCTGGCCCCGTGTCTTGCCCTCATCCTGGTGTCCATACCTTGCTGCAGCCCGTCGGGAGCCTCAGGCTCCCCTTGTGGGTTCCCAGGCTCGTCTGCTTCCTCCCTGGCATCCCCGCTGGGCGCCCCCGCTGCCATCTGCGCCCCGCCCCCGCCGCCCGGGTAGCAGCCCATTGGGGCTGCACCGGACTGGTAGGGACTGTAGGCCAGGGAAGAGGGGAAAAAGCCAAGGCTGCCACCTGTGGGTACAGACCAGGCTGTAGGGAGCAAGGCATTAGCCAGGACTCTCCCAGATTTCTCCTCTCCTGCATTTTTCTTTCCTTCTCCGGGCCACCAGCACCCCCCATCTCCTCCTCCTCCTCCCCCTCCAGACCCCCCTCACCTCCTCCTGCTCCTCCATAACCTCCAGCGGAGCCCCCAGAGCCTCCGCCCATATGGGAACCACCGCCGAAGTGCTGGGAGAAGGTGGGCAAGACCTTCCTCCTCTTCCGCTGCACTTCCTCCTTGTCTGGGGGAAGAGGGAGTTAAACCCATCATCCACAGCTCATGCTTAAGTTTCTTTTCCCTCCAAATCCTCAAATCAGCTCCCAAGAAACACCTCCTGGGTGCCTCCTGTCCCTCCTGGCCCCCTCCAACCCTTGAGTGGTCCTCAAGTCCCCTCCAGCTCCACCTTCCACCAGAGGGTAATAGGTGAATTGCTTGGAGTCTGAGACATCTCCCCCACGCTTGCGTTTTAGTTGCAGGAACACCGTTACAGGCCGTTCAATCTTCATCTTGTGATAGGGCGGTGTGCGGAACACAATGGCATACTGAGGGGGGAGGTGGAGAGACACAGAGTGTCAGTGAGGTCTTTGCTTAGTTCACTTCCTTCCCACCCGGGGTCCTTAAATACCTGTTTGTGAACATCTGTAGGAGAGAAGTCCCCAAAGGCCTGCCATCCATTCTCATCATCCTCATAGAACCGAACCTCTATGTCATCTGCAGGGAAACTTGAAGCTTAGCCACTGCTCCTGGTGGGATCTCCAGGTCCCCCTGTCCTGGAGCTGCCTTGACCCTCAGTCTTAGACACCCCTGTCCTTACTGGACTCTAGCCTCACCTTTCTGCACTTTGTCACAAAGCAAGTAAACTTCATCTCCACCTCGTACAGAGCCTGCTGTCTTGTCCATTCGAGAAATCTTCAGGTTTGAAGCCCCTGGAGATTCTGGGGGAGGGGTAGGATGAGGAATGAGTTAGTTGAGAAGATACAGTGGATGGAGCTGGGCCTTTGGGGCCATTCATTAATTCAATAACCTCAGGAATTACTCTATCATTTACCAAAGACATAAGCCACACTCAGATCGGTTCAAGGCCACTCAGCTCACACATGGAAAGGTCAGATTCAACCCCAAATCTATTTGACTGAACAGCATGAAGGTGCCCCACATTCTTTCCTTCTTTCTCCTCCTTGGTACCCTGGCCAGTCAGGATACTCACTGCTGTCATGGATGGGCTGGGAGATAACAGGCGTCAGGGGTCGGGAGAAGGAGCCATCGCTGTCTCGAAGGAAAGCAGAGAAGCGCAGCCGCACAATACTCAAATCCATGACTTTCTTCAGCTCTTTGGCCTCCTGTTCCAGTTCCCGCTTCTCGGCCTCTGCATTGTGAACACATGTGTGACCTCATGGCACCTCCTCTTCCACTGCCCTTTCCATGAGCTCCACTCACTCTGCCTGTCCCCATACCTGTAAGGCCTTGGGGCCTGGAGCGGAGCCTTTGCCTTTGAAGTTTTTGTATCATAATCTCCATCATGTTCTTCTTGGTCACATGCAGGACACCCAGGTTATTAAATCTGGGGAGGAGAAGGGGTTCGAGGCCTTGGCCCATGATGCTTTTGTCTTCTGAGGCAGCAACCCCACTGCCAGGCTCAAACTAGCCCCTGTTCTATGAGGGAACTGTTGTAGATTATACCTGGGCCCTTAGATTTTGGGACAAAATTATTCTTTCCTTTTTGTCTAAGTACACAGGTGGTCTGGGGCCTAAGGTTGGGCAGGTAACGAGGGGATATCCCAGTGGGGGCTAGGGTTAGATGACACCTACTGGGCAGTCATGTCCTTAGGCCCCACAGACACAGCGCAGACCCCTAGATCGGAGCATTGTTTGCCCACCAGGCTGTGGGCATGAGCACGAGGTGGGTCACTGTGTGTTACCAGGTCCACTTCAATCTTGGCTAGTCCCTCGTAGTTACAGATCTGAGAGGGAAAGGGGGTTGTCAGGAACATCTCTGGACATACTGTCCCTTCTCTCGCCCTCTAGCACTATCCTTGCTCACCTTGACAGTGGGGTAGGTCTTCCGGCCCTTCTCACTGGAGGCACCTGGCAAGCCTCCGTGGGAGGGGCCTTCACAGCCATATCGAAATCGGAAGCCTCGCTGAAGTTTAGATGGCACAGTGACTTTGTGATCAGGAGAGACCACCCCAGGCAGACAGAGCCCTGGCCAGCGGCGATGACAGCGACCAGCACTGTTTGCCTTGGACCCCCCCCCTCCCATCCACACACACACTATGATCAGCAGCAAACAGACATCAGATCCACATAAGCCACCTAGGACCCAGCTACAACTACCCTACTTGCTCCTAAAGCTGTTCCCATACCATCCTTTTGCTTACTTACCTGCTTAGGCTGTTCCACGATCACTAGGTAGGGGACATCAGCTGGGGACAAAAAGGGTCTTGCTGAGCCAGGCTCTGAGTCCACTTCCCACACAAAGAGAGCATGTGCTTACCCACCTCTCCCAAGAGGAGGTCAGTGGACTTACCTGCCTCTGGGGCTGTGTTCTTGAGATCCACAAGGGGGGGATTGAATTTGAAATCATCATATTCAGCGAGGCTATCCAGAGCCTGGTTTGGAGACAGGAGGTGGCAGCTGATTCTGAGCACTCTGGAGCCCTTCACCTCCCAGGGCCAAGGCCTTAGTAGTCATTCCTCCTCAGGTCCCCTGGAAAGCTCTCTTCAGAATCAGAGTTTGCAGACAGATAGACCCATAGGCAGGCTCAGATACATACAGGAATAAGTAAGCAGAAGAGGCTCCAGCAGTCAAGCAGACAGACACAGGGAGCACCGGCCACCTTCAGGGCCAGTGTAAGTGACTCACTGGGTTGTAGCAATTGTCCATGACTCTGGGCTAGGCCCGGTTCTCTCTGCAGTCTTCCGCCCCTAGTTTGGCTTCCCAGAGTTACAGGCGCCAGCCTAAAGTGAAGGGGAGTGGTGAGGAAAACGAGAACAGGTCAGGACACCGGTGTGAAGGAGCGGGGGTTCCAGATTTTGGGGAGGGTCCGATCTCTTCCCGCTGCCCGTCCGGGTGTGGCGAGTAAGATCCGGTGGAGGTCGAGATCCGGAGCTGGGCTGGGCTAGGGAAGGGGCAGAAAGTTAGCAGTTTAGGAAAGTCCCGAAAATACCAGGGGGAGGCGGGGCTAGAGGGGGCGGGCCTGGAAATGACGCCTAGGCACCGCCCCGGAGCAGGAGGGGCTGGAGTCGCTCTCCAGCCTGAGGCCGCCCGTGGACCGTCCGCCGGTAGAGCAGCTCTGAGAATCTGGGAAGCCCCAGTGGTTGTTGAGCCCCCTCTTCCCCTCAGACAGGTGCTGTGGACGTGAGGGTCTTTTACTGTAAGCAGGGGAGCTTACAGTCTAGGGTCAGGTCCCCCCTCTCCTAACCCACCCCGGAGCAACCTTGGGATTTTCTGTCTGGAGGGAGGCCCCGGCTGATTCACCCGGGGGCTTTTGGGGGGGCATTCCTGCAGCCTCCTTTTCGGATGGTCTGTAGGCGGGGGCTCTTCCCAGGGGGCCCGGGGGCTCTGGGCCGCAGGACCGGGGACGGAGTCCCGCTGGGATAGACTCCCCTCTCTCCCGGAACATCTTCGCACGCACGCGGCACCGCGGCACCGCGCTGACGCACAGCCGGGGCTGCAGACAGACAGACCCATAGGCAGGCCGAGATACACATAAGAGTAAGTGAGCAGAGGAGGCTCCAGTAGACAAGCAGACAGACACAGGAGGCACAGACGTGTATCAGTGTGTGTCCATGGCGTGTGTTTCGGCTCTGGTGCCTGCTGGTATCCCTGGGCGGCTCGCTGCGGGCACCTGCCTGCCAGAGCACAGCGGATGGGTGGGGCCGGGTGAGCACCGGAGTTAGTGCGTGGAAGGCGTCTGTCCAGGCACCGGTGTGCAGTGCGCACGCCCGTTTGCCCCTGTGCAGCGTGCGTCTGGCCGCGGGGCCGGCGCGAGTGCGGTGTGTGTCTGAACGACGTGTACTAACATGTCCGCTCCGTGCGCGCGCTCTCAGTGCGTCCGCCGCTCTCTGGCCCCCGGGGTCAGTCACCGCCAGTCCCTCCTCTCTCCCTGCTCTGTTTCTTGGCCACCCGGAGGTCTGAACCCGGCCACTCACCGTGGCGGCGGCTCTCGTTCCGCTCCTCTCCTGACCGACCCTCCTCCAGCCAGTCGCCACACTCTCCAGCCGGGAAAGCCCCTAGTTGGCCCCCCGGAGGGGGGAAATTCCCGTGACGTTTCTGTGCGTCACGCCCCGTGTCCCTTTTCATTGGCTGAAAGTTTAACTCCGGGACGTAGAGAGCCAATCAGACGCGATGCAGGTGCGTGGTGGGGGTGGGCTCAGAGGAGAAAGGTTCACGGAGGGCGGGAGCTGGGATGAGGTTCACCCGGAGGGGGCCCCTGGCGGCCGGGGAGGGGACCAGGAACTCGGTGCCACTCCCTGCTGGAGGTCGGGACTCGGGACTCCGGTCTCTTCACCCACTCTGGCTTGGGAGCCCTGCTGCCATTCCGCTTTTGCTGCGTCTACCACTTGGCTGCCCCAGAAGCCGGGGAACCCCAAGGGGAAGCCAGCGGGCCTCAGAAGGGCCCCCTGCTGGGAAGAGTTAAGGGAAGAGGAAGGAAGTTGACTTTGCGGTCAGTCCCCGTCGCCACCTGGCGGCCTCTCTGGAGCCACAAAGGAACGCTGTACAGACTCTTAGGGTTTTCCTTTTGCTTTGGTGCTGGGTCTGTTAAGTCTCAAAGCTTCAGGAAAAGACTAAAAGACTAAAACTTAACGGTAAGCGGAAGTTTCAGACTGCACCAAGTTTTCAGGCTGACCCGGGTTCAGGAGCTCTGTGTTGAGAAAGGAAAAGAAAGTGTTCGACTGGGAGAATTATCCATCCCAGATGGAGGAAGTATTAGAATATTCGAATTTAAAAGGCATCCGATTAGGGGCGTGGTTCAAGTGGTGAGTCTTGAGTTTATACCCCAGTACACTGGGGCGGGGGGTGAGGGAAGAGGGGCGTGTCCAAAGTCTAAATAGATCTAACGTTTACATTCACATCGTGTAGAAGCAGAAATTTGCCTTTTGGGTGGGCACATAGCTCAATGGTGAGTGTACTTTGCATGCTTGAGGCCATTAGTTTCTTCCAGAGAACCCTTACACCGGAAATGAAACAAAATAACACCGGGAAATTGTCTCATATTCCACCTAATAATTGAGCGTGCTTTCCAGTGGCAACAGGTCAGGAGAGAAACTCATCAGCTTTTGATTAGGTGTTTGGAACTTGGGCTGTTTTCCTTTTCCTTCCTTCCGTCCTTCCTTCTTTGCTCCTTTCTTCTCCTCCTCCTTTTCCCTCCCCCCGCCCCTGTTGTGGGGCTTGAACTCGGGATCGGGCACTGTCTGAGCTTTTTTGCTCAAGGTCAGTGCTCTACCATTCTGAGCACAGCCCCACTTCTGGTTTGAGTGGTTGATTGGAGATACGGCTCATTGGGACTTTTCTGCCTGGGCTGGCTTCCAACCATGATCTTCAGATCTCAGCCTCATGAGTAGCTAGGATTACAGATTTGAGCCACTGGCACTGAGTTTAAGAAATCTATTTTTTTTTTTACAATTTTTTTTGTCTTTATCGAAAAGGTGATTAAAGGAAGATTTTTTTTGCTCAAGAAAATTTCAAATATATGAAGTATAGAAAGAAAAATACAATGAACCCTCATTTATCTGTCAGCCCCAATAATTCACAATGCATGTTAGACTGGCACTTTTAGCTACTTTAAGTAGCTGTCTGACAGTTACTATAGCCTTATCTAACTGGGCCTAAGAAAAGTTGTACATTTTTCTTCACTGATTTTCAATCTAAGGACTATCTGTATTTGTGTACCCAATTCATTCACCAATAAATAGGAAGGGCCTACTTTGGGAAAATAAATGTCTGCTTGTTGACAAAAACCAAGTTATTGTATGTCCATCGTGAATAAGTGCTACTGGGAAAATTTAAATAGGCAAGTAGATAAGAGTAACAAGGGTTTTCAGAGATAGTGGTTAGGGAAGTGGCAGTTTGAACAGTGACATGAAAGAAAAGAGGGAGTGAGTCCTGAGTATCATCTGGAGAAAGTGCATTCCAAGTGGAAGGATAGGCATGCTCATCTGGGGCCTTTGCACTACTCAGCGTATGTGGGGAATAGCACAAGGGTTAGGTAGGTAGAATAAACAAGGAACTTGTTGTTAGGGGATATAGCTCAAAATAAGAGCATTTACTTAGCATAGGTGGACACTGGGATAAAGTCCCAGTATAGAAAAACCCCAAGAGCAAGAGCTCTGAACTTTAAAAAAATTTTTTTTTGTGGGTCATGGGGCTTGAACTTAGCTGTCTCTGACCTCTTCAGCTCAACGCTACTGCCCTACCCGTGAGCCAAGCCCCATGAGCTCTGGACTTTATACTGAAGATAGAAAGCATTGGAGAGCTTTGGGCACAGTAGTAAAAATGGCATTATGGCTTTAAAAGTACGAAAGAGGCTAGTAGTCCCATCCATGGTGGCTTAGACCGAAGTGGTAATAGGAATGGATGTTGAGGTAGTCACATTTTAAATAGACTTATTGATAGAAGCACCAAGACTTTCTGGCATAAGACCTTGCAAATATAGAGTTGTCCTTCAGTGCGGTAGAAGAGAAGGAGATTTGTAGGTTCTCTTTATATTTGTTGTATTGGAGATGTCTTTAAGTTATGCCAGTGGAAATACTGTGTGGAAAGTCTGAAAGGTCAGAGGGCCATGGAAAGTTGGAGCTGGGCATGAAGTCAGTGTAATGGGTGGTATTTGAAGGTCTGCCAGTGGATGATATCACCCTTTGGGTGAGTACAGAGAAGCCATTTGAGACAGCCCTGGGAGTCCACAAAGGGAATAGGAAAAGGCATATGCTAGTAAAGATGGAGAACCCAAGAAAAGTAGTGGTGCAGAAGCAGAGTGAAGAATACTTCAAGGTAGGGAAGACTGGCTCACCTCAAGCTCCTCCAAAGGCCTAGTAGCCACCTGTCTTCCAGTAGCAAGTCCTGAATAATTAGTTATGCTTTAGTAGTTGTTATTCCTATAGCTTGGTGGGGGGAATTGGAGGGGCCCATGTGGGTGTCAGTTACTACTTTTCCAAATTGGCACCTGAATTGGGATACTTACAAAGGTCTGTATTTCGAGCAATGTGGAAATGCTATGCAAAGGGAAGCTAAGTACTGAAGATCTGTACATACAGTCAGCCAGCCTTCAAAGCCAATGGAAGTGCCCCCAACACTGAGGGAGACTAGCAGGCTGTATCATTGGTTCTACTATCCTCTGTCACCAAGATGCAGGAAGCCAGCATTGGGACTGGAACCCACACGGTTATGCATGTTGGGCAAGTGCTCTACCACTGGACTACACCCTCAGCTCCTTAAAGCATTCTACCCCACTGCCTCAGCTCTGCCTCCACACTGTGCGCCATATGCATCCTCCTACCTGCTTTACTCATGTGAAAGGGATAGGAAAAGATGGTCATGCTGCAGTGACTTGGGTGGACAGAAGCTGTAGGACAGGGAAGAACTGTCCCACTGAAGCAGGTGTTGGTAACTCCTACCTGATTTCAGCTATTCAAGAGGCCACGATCTGGAAGGTAACAGTTTAAAGCCAGGCGGTACAGAAAAATTTGTGAGACTCCATCACCAAAATAGCCATCAAAAAGCTATGCTGGGGGCATGTTCAAGTGGCAAAGCACCAGCCCGGCAAGCAAGCTTTGCAAGCACAGACGTGCATGACTTTGGCTGTAGGCAAGATTGTCCTCTGCCTCTTTGGCTGTTGTGCTCTTGGCTCTGAGGCATGCCGGAGCTTCTGAATTACTGTACCTGAGCTCTGACTCACCTGAGTCAGGCCAGGGTATAGCTCAGGTGTCTCTTGTGGAGCAGCTATGGAAGTGCCCACAAGCTTCTGATGAGGGTGTACTACTGTGAAAATGGTGGATCAGAAACCGTGGAGAAGGAATCCTGACTCCAGTTTTGTCATCTTGATGGTGGCTGGATTCCAGGCCTTACTTTACTGCTGTTCATCCAGCACATCTGGGACATCCCAGTCACAGGAGACATTGACCCACAAGCTCAAGAAGGAAAGTAGTGAGACAGGCAATGGTATTGGTACTGAGACATTTATTACATCATAAAAAGTCTATTATTGTTTTCCATATATACATGCTCCTGTGGGCAGTCCCCCTACCCAGCCCCACCTGCCCACCCTCCATGGTGCCAAGTATCTCTCCAAACTTACCAATTATTTAATAAAAGAGGAAGAATTGGAGGTGGCAGCCCAGGGCTGATGGGAACGAGATGGAAAGAGGGAAACAAAGTGCAGAGTGGTTGGGCTTGGCTCTCAACACCTGACCTGGCAGGAGAGGCACATGGCAGGTACTACAAGGTTGATACAGCGATGCCTCCCTGAGCTACCAGGCTCCAGGCAGAGACTACAGATGGTACCTGAGTGAGCGCTCAGGTTGGACCCTCAGATATGGATAGCAGAGGAGAAAAGAGGGCCCAGTGGGGGATAGAAAAGTTCTTTTTCCCCCATCCAAGTGGCAGCAACAGCAGCTCGGATTGGGCCGGAGGAGTTGGTGGCCCCTGGGACAGCTGGAATGGCGCCTGGAATAGCCTGATGGGAAGTACTACTGGTCTTGATCTCTGAGAGGCCCGCTTTAGTTGACTTGGGAAGTGGGTATGGGGTCTGTGGGGCGGGGTGTGGCCAGGAGGGGAACAGGAGAGGTCGCCTCAATGAGTGCAGGGTTGAGAATGATGGGCAGAGTCATGGGCGGCACACCCACCTGCAGTGGGGAGGCCAAGGGCTGGAGAATTAGTGGGGGCTGGGTCAGAGGGGGAGGCCCTTCTGGGGTAGGACTTGGCCTGCTGGGGCTACAGGCCATTGGTGACCCAGGGGAGCTGCTGTTGGTGGTTCGGGGACCCTCAGGTTTTTCCAAGTCTGCAAAGAGACATAGTGGTTGCAATTAAGATTTAGTATACTAAATCCTTTTCTTCCAATTTCCCTCCCAGGCTTAAACACTGAGTCTCAAACCTCATATTCAGCTACCTTATGTAATAGATCCATCCTTCTTCCCCTTCACTAAACTCTGATCTGATTTTAACTAGAACCCATACATCCTAGCTTACCTTGCCCTGCTACTTCCTACAGAAAGGCTGGGCGAATAGTGATCCTGGGTTGCTGAAAACCCAAGTTCCCTAGGCTTCCTCTGGTCTCAGACATAATTCTTCCTGCCTAACCACAAGCGGGCCATCAGGGAGACTCACCGCAGGCCCCCAGCTCCAAGGCTGTTTCTGGGGGAGGTTGATGGCCATGTGTCCAGGGGTCACCAGCAGCAGGGGTCAGGTGGGCTGAGGCCAGAGATTTCTGGCTGTGATGCTCCATGGGCACAGGGTCTGGGTAGACAGAGGATACAGGCGGCAGCTCAATGCTTAGTCCTCAACCCCATAGCACCGGGGAGAAAGTCAGCTGTGGGAACTCTTGGGCAGGTATTATGGGCCAGGTGCCCTACCCTGAATGACAGTCTGCTTGAAGAGCTCATCACGTAAGTGTGGAAGAAAGCAATCAATGCGCTCCCAGGTGATCTCCCAGAGGGCTGAGGGGCCTCCTCCTCGTGCATCTGCACTGTGGAAAATCTCTGCTGTGTCCATCACAAGGAGCATGTTCTTCAGAGATTCGGGGATGGCCTCCGACTGCAGGAGGCAGAGGAATAATGTGAACAGGGCAGAGGCATGAGGGAGATAGCAGCTAATGGAGAGACAGCAAGTCTCCTGGCAGGAGGTTAAGGAAATGGGCTGTGGGAATTCAGCCCAGGTAGAACATACCAGTAAATCACTGGAGCCTGCATGCATGTACTTGTCCATGAAGTCCAGGATGGTGAGCCAGAGCGCAGCAAAGGTGGAGAGTGACAGCAGTGGAGACAGGTGCTGCAGGAACACCTGGGGCCCACAACAACTTCTGTTAGCCATGGGGAGTGTATGAACTTCTATGTTTCTCTCCAGTGTTATGAAACAAGCCTGCTCCGTCTTGCATGGGAATCTTGGATGGGAGGTTGCTCTGAAATCCAGCCTCCTCCTGAGTCCCCAGGTCCTCTAGGGTCTCCTGAGCACCTACATTGTGTGTCTGGGTCCCAGTGAACCTGGCTTCCCTCTCTGGGAAAGGGAAGGGGTTGGGAGAGTAGCTGGGAGTGCAATGGCGAGCAGTACCTTTGAGAGCAATGTGGAAGCCCTCATCCGGGTCTCCTCCATCCCACCCACATCAGCTGGACTGATGTTCTCTAAGAGCTTGGTCAATAGAGGGAACAGCACCTGTTAGGTAAATAGCCAGTGTTATCCTAGTTGCATCAGTTGGCAGCCTTGTCCCAAGGCTGGGCAAGATGGGTAGATAGGGCAGAGAACACTGGGGAAGTCTCTGAGGAGCCATTAGGGTTTCTTTAAAGGCTGTCTGGCTCTCCCTGCCTTAGGTCTGGAACCTGATGTACCTTGTTAAAACAGGACTCCCATTCCAGGGCATCCAGCTTTTGCAGGTCATGTACCAGCAGTGCTCGCTGCAGATAGGTCAGGGCCTGCATCCGCACCTGGCGCCGGGCATCACAGCACAGGCAGGCAATGCCTGAGAACAAGAGCAGGATCGGGAATCATCCAGTCATCTGGTCCTGGTGCTTTGACCTTATCTCTGCCATACCCTGCCTCCACCTGCAAGTTTACCCTGTAGTAAAGGGCACCAGCAGTGGGCCCAGAGGGTGCGTGAATCGGCTTCAATCTTCTGGCCACCTGTCTCCAAGTGACGCTGCTCTTCTGCCCATGAGCTGTATATAGAGGCGGCTCGCGTGTGCAAGGTGTGCATCAGGTCTAGCAACTGGCATCACAGAAGACAGCAGGATATGAGTGGGGTTAGGCCTGGTGGGTCCCTTGTCCTCCCCTTGCGACTGTCCCTAAGTCATCAAAGGACACCTCCCCTTTAGTCACAGCATACCCTACCCCTCTCTATTTCGTTTTATTTATTTATTTATTTATTTATTTATTTATTGCCACTCCTGGGGCTTTCTCAAGGCTAGAGCTCTACCACTCGAGCCACAGCACGATTTCCAGCTTTTTTTTTTTTGCCAGTTATGGGGCTTGAACTCAGGGCCTGAGCACTGTCCTTGGACTTTTCTCAAGGCTAGAGCTCTACCACTTGAGCCACAGCACCATGTCCAGCTTTTCTCTATGTATGTGGTACCAAGGAATCAAACCAGGGTCTTCGTGCATGCTAGGCAAGCACTCTACCAGTAGGCCAAACTCCCAGCTCCCCAGCTTTTTTCTATGTATGTGGTACCAAGGAATTAAACCCGGGTTTGATTCCAGTCCTTCCTTTGTTTTAAATCGATGAGCTAGTCACTCCAGTTCTGGCTATGTTTCTCATAGTCACAAGCCCAACACAAATTAATTTGAATTCTATAATTCTTGTTAAAAGAAAAAAGTAATTAAATGGAAAGAATCTGGTTAATCTCATCTTAAAAACAAATCAAATTGTCATGTACCAGTGACTCATGGTGGCTCATGCCTGTAATCCTAGCCACTTAGAAAGTGGAGACCTAAGGATCTCAATTCACAGCCAGTCCGGACAGAAATGTCCATGAAACTCTTATCTTCAATTAACCAGCAAAAACCTAGAAATGAAAGTGTGACTCAAGTGGTAGAGCACTTGCCTTGAGCCAAACAGCCAAGAAGACCTGAGTGCAAGCTCTAGAACTAGCACACATACACACTTGTGAACATGCTCATACATACCTACATGCAGACCTAAACCAATAAAATTTCAGGCTCAGAGGCTTTCATTAGCAAGTGTCTGGCCAGACTTAATACTTTTGCTTTCTGAGACAAGATCTCATTGTAGTCCAGCCTGCCTCAAGCTCACTTATATAGTCCAGGCTGGCCTTGAATTCATGATCCTCCTGCCTCAGCCTCCCGAGTGAAGGGATTACAGGTACCTCCACACCAAACACTTTATTTCTGTAATTTTTCTAAGGTTCTTCTTACTGAAAGCAGGCAACTGTTTCTCCGTTTATTTAGTGATATGAAGTCAGCTCATAAGATCATTTTATATGCCTTGAATAGACACAAAAATAACTTTGGAAGGAGAGATAAGCAAATGGTGACAAGGTTGCCTTTAGTGACAGTAATTTAGTGGAAGAGAAGCTTTTATCAGTTTACCCTTTTTACCTTTTGAATTTTGTACCATGTGCATATATTACCTATTGAAAAATAAGTAAACTTAAAAAATAAACTTAAGCAGGTATTCACAGGTGAGGTTGGATAAGGGGAAGACTGTGGAGGTAGCAGTCAAGGGCCTGGGCAGAACACACGGCCCTTCCTCTTGGCCCCACCCACGTTCCCAGGCTCAGGTGCAGGGGAGGAAAGGAAGTAAAGGGTGCCATACTTACGTCCTGACTGACCTGTAAAGACACCGTATGGTAGCTGGCAGGCACGCCTTCATCCTCATCGTCGTCACTATGCCCACCCCGTGTGGGATGTTGGTTGGAGGTTCGAGGACGCCGAAGCATTGAGCCCTCTTTAGACTTTTTCTTGAAGCGGTTCCCTTTGCTGTCATATTTATGACTCTTGCTACGTTTCTCCTGAGATTTGCACCCTGGGCAGAGATGGACCCAGGTCACATTTCCACAGCCAGAAGTGAAGATGCCCTGCCTTTCTCTCCTTTCTTTCCTCCTCCGCATAATTACATAGCTCTTCCTCAACTGTTCTCTTCACAAGCCACCTACCGCCATTCAGACTGGCCTCCACAAAGACGCGCAAAGTCTTGACGCAGAGCTCGAAGTTGTCAGGGGTGATGTGAGCAGCATCACGAACAATGAAGGACAGTGATTCCACACACTTCAGTAAGGACTTAGTGTCATGTGGCCCCAGGTCCAGCCCCACTGTTAGGCTATACTGATTGACCAGGGGTGAAGGGCCTGGCCGGCTGGATCCTGATCCGGACTTAGAGTTATCAATGTCATCTTTTCCCACCTGTGAAGAACATAGGGTACAAGCTGGGGTCTTGACTACTATTTGTCCTCTCAGAGGACCAGGAATCTCAAGACTCACCAGCTGCCCACACCCCTACTCACCATTAGCCAACCACTGTTGACCACATCCGCATCTGTGGCAGATCGGTGCATCTTGCCAGGCCTGCCATGATCAGTGTAAACCTCTGAGTCAGAAGTGTAGCCTCGGTCCAGGCTCACATCATTCTGATGATAAGATGGTAGCTCACTATCTGACTGGGCTCCTAAGCCAGGTGGGGAGAAGAGCAGAGGCAGGTTAGGGATGGGACACTGGGGCAAAGGACAATTCAGACTCTCAGAAAAAAGTTCTGAGGCCTGGTCTCCTCTCTCTCTGGCCTGTATTACTTCTGCCCTGTCACCAGAAGACTTCAGCCTAGACAGCTTCTCTCATGACCAAATAGGGCAAAACACTAATTTGAGCTTCTGATAGCATCTAGTAGCAGCTGTTAGGAAAATCGGGTGGCAGCAAGTACACAGTTTTTGGGAAAATAGTCCTCAGGATGGTCTGAAACCTAGATTCATACATAGTCTTCTACATTGCTATTTAACCTGTGGATAGTAGCCAGCAGGCACGGGAAGATCTGGAAGCAGATGGCATAAGCCAGGCATATTTAATCTGCTGAATGCAATAACCTGTGTTTTGTTTTCTTCTCCCAGCGCCTGGGCCACAGCTATTTATCTGCCAATGAGAGTCTCCCTGGGAGAAGGCTTACCAGCATCAGGTGCATCAGTCCTAGCTGTGGCCTGCAGAGCAGCTGGAGGCTTCACACCTGAGCCGATACACTCCAGTAGTGTGAAGAGGGTGGCCCAGTCATCTCCCAAGTGGATGTTAGCTGCATTGGTCTTAAGGAGTTCATGGAGCCCATAAGCAACTTGGTGGCTGACTCTGGACAGTACGCTGGGCTTCATCAGCAACAAGATACGCAGGGAGAGCAACACCTGGGGCAAGGGTGGGGAGCAAGAAAGAGGAGAGTGGGCACATAACTTCCTATTGGGGAAGCTTCCCTATCAATATCTATAGGCCAGTGAGTAGAGTTTGGTTAGAATCTAACTTAAGCTGATGTTACTAGTTGCTTCCCACCCCCGCTCCGCTTTTAAGGGGCTTGAACTCAGGGACTCACACTTGCCAGGTTGGCACTCTACCACTGAGCCATGCCTCAGTCCGCATCTCTTTTTTCTTCTTCCTCATCTTTTCACACACACACACACACACACACACACACACACACACACACACACACACACACACACACTATAAAGGTGATGTACAGAGACAGTTATGTACAGAGACATAAGTCAGTACATATCTTGGGCCTAGAACATGGCCTTGTAGTAGAGTGCTTGCCTAGCTAGCATGCATGAAGCCCTGGGTTTGATTCCTCAGTATGACATATACAGAAAAAGCTGGAAGTGGTGCTGTGGCTCTAGGGGTAGAACATTAGCCTTGAGAAAGCTCAAGGACAGTGCCTAGGCCCTGAGTTCAAGCTCCAGGACTGGCAAAAAAAAAAAAAAGTACATATAATACGCAATTGTAAGAAATAATACAAAGTACCAAGCTCTAGTTCAAGGCTAATGCTCTACCACTTTGAGCCACAGTTCCACCTCCAGTTTTTGAGTGGTTAATTAGAGATGAGAATCTCATGGGGACTTTTCTGTCCAGGCTTACTTCAAACTGTGATCCTTAGATCTCAACCTCCTGAGTAGCGAGGATTACAGGTGTGAGCCACCAGTGCCTGGCTGCTATTACACTTTTAATTTGTTTTTGCCAGTCCTGGGGCTTGAACTCAGGACTTTAGGCACTCTCCTTGGGCTTTTCTCAAGGCTAGTGCTCTACAACCGAGCTACACAACTTCTGGCTTTTTCTGTGTATGTGGTACTAAGGAATCGAACCTGGGGCTTTTAGTATGCTAGGAAAGCGCTCTACCACTAGGCTACACTCCTGGTCCATGTTATTACATGCTTAATTTTAGTTTTCATATGTTCACTGTTAGTATATAGAAATATGATGAACTTTTGTGTTAGACCTTGTATTTAGTAACCTTATTGAACTTATTTAATAGTTTTTTCATTTTTTTTTTTTGGTTGGTTGTAGGACTTGAACTCTGGGCCTGGGTGTTGTCCCTATGCTCTTCAGTTCAAGGCGACCACCTTACCCCTTGAGCCACAGCACCATTTCTGGTTTTCTGGTGGTTAACTGGAGATAAGAGTCTCACGGATTTTAGTGCCTGGGCTGGCTTTGAACCACAATTCTCAGATCTCAGCCTCCTGATTAGCTATGATTACAGGCATGAGCCACCATGCCCAGCTAGTTTTTTGAATTTTTAAAATCGTTTTTGTTTGGTTGTTTTTTGTAGTGTAACCAAGAGATCTCATGCTTAGGGTTCTAAACATAAGAACCTCAAACCGGATGTAGGCCTGGGGCTAGTAAAAGGCAGCAGCAGTTCAGCCCTACAAAGCAGACTCAGAGGTTCAGGGCACAGGCTTCATGCTTGAGGCCATTCAAGGTGCTGCTGCCAAAACTGTACCAGCCCTGTGGTTGGCCACTGGATTCATGTCATTGAGCATTATGTGTGTGTGTGTGTGCGTGTGCACTATACAGGTGTGCACACACATAGTCTTAGATCATATCCATAACTGACATGAAGCCTGCCTTCTTTCCCTGATGCACTCTGCTTACCTGACCACTGATCTCTTCTCTACGGAGCAGCCGGATGGCTAGGCGCAACAGCCCTACCACTGCCCGCTCCACAAGGAAACAGAAATCTTGTGCCTGGACACAGAGGTGGTACAAATGGTCTCGAACAGTCTGCCATACACATCCCACACGGTCCCTTTAGAGAAGAGAGGAATAAGGTCAGTCTTAGATGGAGGCCACTGGACAATATGGTTTCATGGTTTATTGGGATCATACCCTAACTAGACAGAGATAGAGATCAAAGTTCTCTCCTATTGCCTACAGGTTTGTTTAGTTTTGGCCAGTCCTGGGGCTTGAACTCAGGGCCAGGTTACTGTCCTTGGGCTTTCTCAAGGTTAGCACTCTATCACTTGAGCCACAACACCACTTCTGACTTTTTCTGTGTATGTGGTACTGAGGAATCAAACCCAGTGCTTTGTGCATGCTAGACAAGAACACTAGGCCATATTCCCAGACTCCCTGCCTATAGTTTTGTACATTTCAGTCCCTGGAGTCCACTCAGCCAAAGCCTGATATAGAGTCTGCCTAAAGATTTTCACTTGTCTTCTCCTACCTGTTCTCCAATACAATTCGTAGCAGCATCTCCAGACAAAAAGCGGCATCTTCCTCATCATATGTTTCTTCATCTGGTGTCACTGACACTAGGGCCTGGAGGGGAAAAGCAGCAGGAAAGGAGTCATGGAGGAGAATCCAGCTATTTGCTCTGCCTCAAAAGAAATTGAGGTACAAACTACTGTCTCTCCCAGACATAGGCAGCTAGCCATCTGTTCCCTTCCTTCTCTCGTACCTTCATGAGTTCTTGCAGGGACTCCAGCTGGAGGAACTTGCTCTCTGTGATCATCTTTTCTGGGTCACATTGCTAGAAGGGCGTAAGAGAAACAGGGTCTGTGACAAAGACTAAAGGAAGAGAGGTAGGGAAGACGGGAGAATCATCCTGGTTACAAGTCCTACATGACTCTATCCTTACCTATAGAGCTGCATCTTTCCACTAGGTAAGGGTTGGTTTTTTTGTTTTTGTTTTTAAACCAGGAGTAGGCAGTTACCTTGATACAGTCCAAGGCTATTCTTTTAGCTTCTTGATTCTCAGTGGATGGGCCCCGTACACTGGACTGCTCAGGCCCACTCAATGTTAGCCAGCTCACAAAGCTCAGCACTGTTGACTCTCCTCTGTAGGAACATGGTACATGTCATGGTAAGCCCCAAAATTCTGATCCCTCCCTATCCTTAGCAGCTGCTTCTGATCTTCACATACCGGTTTGATGGTGTTTCTTCTCGCTGTAGAGAGATCTTGCCATTGGGATCCACGAAATCTTCTACCTGGCATAGTAGGACAAGATGATTTCTTTCCCATGGCCTTTGCATTTCTGGCCCCTCAAGCCAATTTCTCGAGATTTCTTCCTGTAGCCCTCTGTTCTTGAACTATTGTTCCCCGGTGAGCACTCCCACCAGCCTTTCCTTATATCTATCCTCAAGATCCGTGGCATTAATTTGAGCTATTCCTAGTGATCTTCGGCAGGCATCAGGCCCAGTGCTCCTCTCAGCCAATTTTATGTCTAGATGTTGTTGATTAATCTACAAAGAATTACCTCCACCATGGCCTTGGGCAGCAGCTGGGCTCGGAAGAGCTGCAGCATGGCTTCCATGATATTCTTCCAGCCCTCCCGCAGGATGTCACCATGCCGATGGGCCAAATGGAATACTGTCTTGGCTGCAATGTGGGCTTTTGGGTTGCTTCCAAATACACTGGGTAAGTTCTCAATAGACTGGAAAAGAAGATGAGAAGAAGCTTTGGGTAGTATCTGGAAGAAGGCTCTCAGGTCTTTCTGCCTGTGGTTCTCTGAGAGTCCTTGCATTGGCTTTGCTTTTAATCCTCCATAATATGGATGGTCTTTCCCAATTCTTCATTTCTTCTCCCATCCCAGTACATGAGGTGACTATTCTCTTTCCAGAATATGCCAGACTGAAATGGCCTAAGCCCTGGTGCAGCCAAGAAGGTGGTGTAGATATGTGAAAGGTCCTCCTTTAGAACTCTAAGTTCAGTTCCTGCCCGAACTCACCTCACTGCTGAGAGCTGTGAATTTGCACAGAGAGATGATGAGATTGTCAAACACATCGCTGAGGCCATAGTGGGCGGAGATCATGGCACACTTCCTGTAATGTCACCCCCATCCCAAAAACAGAGTCACTGGAAGGTCAACAACCCATTCAAGTCCCTGTAGAGGTTTACATGGGGCTCTACCCTAATCAGTCCCAAGAAGAAATCTTCTACACTAGTCTTTAACAACAGATTTTCTCAAGCTACAGTGTCCCTCTAAAACTCAGGAAGAACCCCAAGAAGTCACAAGAGGTAACCACGTTAGCTTTACAGAGAGAGGAAGAGGTAAAAGCCAAAGCCAAAGCTGAAATACCTGAAGCCTGAGATGGCTTTCTGGATGATTGTCTCTTCAAGGCTTTTGTCAAAGACATAAGAAAGAGCAGCTATAGTGGGGCCCCAAGTCATAGTGAAGAGATCGAGATCATAGCTGCCAGGAGGCACACGGAGAAATATTCCCTCAGGGGTGGCGCCTCGATGAAGAATCACATTCCACACATAGTTCTCACGAACCAAGCCAGTCTGTTCCTCAGGCATCACAATTTCCTCATTCCTGTTGAGAGGGAAGAGGAGGTAAGGGAAGAGGTAAGGAAAGGAGTAGGTGCATGGCTGTGAACCGGACTGGTTCCAAACTAGGACAAGGGTCTTTGTGAATACAGCCATCTTCCATCAATATGAGGTAATCAAAACTGCAGCTCAAGTCGGCACAGGCACTGGTGGCCTGTAATACTAGCTACTCAGGAGGCTGACATGTGAGGATCAAGGTTCAAAGCCAGCCTGGGCACAAAAGGATACAAAAGGACCTGAGACTCTTTATCTCCAATTAACCCCTAGAAAGTGGGAAGTGGGGCTTGGCTCAAGGGTAGGTTGGTAGCCTCGAGCTGAAGAGCTCAGGGACAGCGCCCAAGCGGAATTCAAGCCTCATGACCCACAAAAACAAAACAACAACAAAAACAACTGCAGCACAGTAATGTGTTTCTTATCCCAGGAGGGAGAAGGGAGAGGAAGTATCCCATAGTCTCCAAATTTTGTCTTTAAATAGGGCCTTCAGTTGAAAGGATTGAACACTTTACTTTTTCTAATTTATAACAACTAATCCCTGACCTAAGCCTCACCCTCTAGTGCCCATCTTAACTTATATCAGTCACAGAATGCAATCAAAGTAATCCAATTACTTTAGGTTCAGAAAATGAGGCTACCTCACTTAAGAGTAGTATTTTGTGCTGGGGATATAGCTCAATGATAGAGCGCATGCTTAATTAGCAGGTGTGGGGACTTTGGGTTCAGTTCTCATGGGGGAAAAATAGCTGCACTTCAGATCCTGGCTTAAAGCTCCAATATTGTCCAGGCTTCTCTAAGGAAAAAAAACAAAAAACAAAACAAAAAAAACCCCAACAAGTTGTAGTGGGTTGCCCAGTTAAATCCCAAGATTAAATCAGGAGCATATAAATGACTGTAGTATGGTGTGACTCTGAGAAAGGAAGCAATGTGCCTCTCCTTAATGGAGATGCTTCACTTCTGTACTCACTTAATGGCATGGTACATGTCCTCCAGAATGTCCTGCTCAAAATCTTTGCCTCCATTCACACCTTTCAGGTTTTTTCGAAACTCCTAGAGACAGACCAGAAAGTTTTCCCCTTTGTACCAATGTTGAAGCCCTACCAAATGATCTTAGGGGATCTGTGGTAATTAGGAGTTAGGAAACAGTTAAGTTTCCTTTTTAACCCAGTTCCTCTCTCATCCCCATGAGAGGAACCCTATGTCCTTCTTGCTATCTCCAAAGCTGTGCTGATCTTCTCTACATTGGTTGAGACCCAAGCTTACCTCCAGTGTCATGGGTGCGTTTTGTTTGCGAACATTGTGGTTGTGCTGGTCAGTGTTCAGCATAATGACAGCATAGGCCAGGGCAAAGCAAGCATCACTATTGGCAAACGGGGAGCCATTACAATTCTGAAAAAGCAAAGAGCCCACCTGTGTCAATGCCCTGCTCTGGTCAATGAAACCCTCACTATCAATCCCCTGGTCAGTGCTGGCACAGAGGGGAGGTATTACCTAGAAAGTGGGCAAGGTCTTGTCAATTTCCTTCCTTCCTTTCTTTTTTTTTTTTTTTTTTTTGCCAGTCCTGGAACTTGAATTCAGGTTCTGGGCACTGTCCCTGAGCTTCTTTTGCTCAAGAATAGTACTCTAACACTTGAGGCACAGGGCCATTACCAGTTTTTTTTTTTTTCTGTTTGAATAAGACTGAGGAATTGAACCCAGGGCCTCATGAATGCTAGGTAAGGACTCTACCACTAAGCCAACTTCCCAGCCCAGCTCTTACCAGTTTTGGAACTTGTTTCCATGGCTTCTCCATGGAAAGCTCATTTTTGTTAAGTTTTAGCAAGGATTTATTTTAGTATGATAGAGTTATGGGGAGAAATGAAGAAGAGGGAAACACTTCCGGCAGCTTGTACACAATATGGGAGACTCCTCTTAGCTGGTGCTTCTCAGCCTACTAGAGCCCTCACACTCTAGAGTGTGCCCCTGCCCTTCTGTGTGTCTGCTTTTTGCCTATTTGTCTAATTGTCTGTTTATTTATTCGATAGTCTGTTTATTTACCCAATAAAGCTCTGCCAAGTTTTTTCATTTGTTTGTCCCCCCCCCCCCACTTTTTTTTTTTTTTTTTTTTTTGCCAGTCCTGGGCTTAAGCTCAGGGCCTGAGCACTGTCCTTGGACTTTCTCAAAGCTAGAGCTCTACCACTTGAGCCTCAGCACCATTTCTGGCTTTTTTCTATGTATGTGGTACCGAGGAATTGAACCTGGGTCTTCGTGCATGCTAGGCAAGCACTCTACCAGTAGGCCAAACATCCGGTCCCTTGTTTATTTTTTTTTTTAAAGACTCCTCTTAGCCTTCTTTAGAGATGGCAGCTGAGTGTTTCAATTGGGGCCCACAGAAGTCCTTAAGCTCATCTAAGGGGCTCTGTCCCTGTAACTCACTCACCCTCCAATGTTCAGTGAATACCTCCAGCAACCTGTGGATGACTGGTGCCTCCCCAGGCAAACGGAAGGCTTCTAGGTAGAGGCGGAGAGCTTCATCGAGCCGCAGACCCTGAAAGCTGAAGGTGCTAAACAGAAAAAAAGTGGAATGAAAAAGACAGAGATAGAAAAGCTACACAAGTTGGGCTGTTAGCCCAGTCCAGAACTCTACCTCACCCTCATTTGCAGTGTTGTCCATGTAAATGGAAGGCTCCCAAAGGTGTCTTACTGGAGTCCCTTTCAGGTACAACGATAAAAATGATAGGAAGGAGAATGTATGACTGTCACTAATGTATCAGGTATGCACTGAAGGGATACCATGTTCCCCAGACTTGTAATTTCTCCCTCTGCTCCTCCTTCCCTTTCTGTAAGGCCCAGATCAAATCCAGGATATCATGTATGCTAGATAAACATTCTACCACTAAGGTACATGATCGTTCCTGACATTTACAAATTCCTTACCTTACAAAACTCTCCAACAGGTCAATGTTTTTTCGATCACTCACAAATTCTCCAATCATTTTCTTGTCTAACCGAGGGTTCTCTCGGAGCCACTGCGCTACCTCTGTGTTGTCCATTGGGATGGTGAGGAGGCCTTTCTCCTGTAGGAACTGGATCCCCTTCTTTGGTTTCTGGTTGAACTGCTCTGTACCAGTGATTAGCAGCTGGAGAAGAAAAACTAGAGGTGTCAGAATCCCTAAATCAGACAAGGTCAGGTAGACCCCATGAAAGCCCACAGCTTGTTACCTAATGGGCTCACAGGATAATGGTTCATAGTAATTCTAAAACTAAGACTGGATCATACTGGTTCCAGTTTCCTCTCATCTCTTTGTTTCATTAGATGTGTAAGAGGAGCTCCTTGCTACTATTTTTTGGTGTGTTCAAAACAAAGGCAGCCTCTTCTCCTTTAATGTTGGGAGCCAGAGTGGAATCAAACTGTACTTTGATTTGCATCAGATAATTGCTTGATTGTCTTATTGGTTTTTGGCCTTCTCCTGTTCAATTGATCTGAGATTTACCATATGAATGTAACCCCCAACAGTTCCCTGATTAACCATCTGGATGTAACACCTGGCAGTACCCTGGTATCAAGAAGGGATATAAGCTTTGAGTTGATAATAAACTGCGGCAGTTTTTACCTGGGCTGCAGACCTCCCGGACCCGATGTGTTTGTCTCTCTTCTATTTTTTCCAGTCCCTGCCCCCTATTTCAGGAACCTCAATTTGCTGCCGGTAGGCCCTGGCACTTTAATTTGGGGATCAGAAAAAAATGAGAAGAGCTTAATTTTCTTCAGTTTATACTCATCCTCATTTCTCACCATATGCATGAATGTATGTATCTGCATACACACATATATATGTGTACATACACATACACTCCTCTTCTGGCTTTTTTTTTTGGTGGTTAATTGGAGATAAGAGTCTCACAGACTTTCCTTCCTGGTTTGGCTTTGAACCATGACCTCGGCCTTCTCAATAGTTAGGATCACAAGTGCACAAGTGTGAGCCACTAACATGGGACTGACTTATCTCTTATTTATGGGTTAGCTTAAATTCCTCTTTGCTTTTTTTTGGTTGGTCATGAACACAGGGCCTGGATGCTGTCTCTGAGCTCTTTCTTTCAAAGCCAGAGCTTTGCCATTTCTGGTTTTCTGGTGGTTAAATAGAGATAAGAATCTCACAGATTTTCCTGCCCAGGCTGGCTTTGAACTGCAATAGTCAGATGTCTGCCTACTGAGTAGCTAAGATTACAGTGCCCAAAATTTTGGTTGCTTGGTTCGTAAGGGTTCTGGGTTTGAAAGACAAGGTGGACTAACTGTGGTAATCACTTTTCTCCCTGTCCAGTTGCAGTCCTATGGTCAAAGGCACACAGTTATGGCTGGCAATAAGAGGAAGAAAGGGTTAAGTAGAAATGTGTGTATGTGTATGTGTGTTAAGAAAACTAAAAGCATGAACAATTACTTCACTAAGGCACTAGAATAAATTCTCTTTTATTGGTAGTCATTATACTGAAGCTGGAGATGATCAATAACCTTTGAGGACCCACATGATGCCAGCTTTCAAAGTTTCTGTCAGCAGTACCAGTTTACACCTGGCTATCCACTAGAGTAGAGCTCGCTCAAGGGTACACAATAGCAATGCTAATTTGTTGGCTTAAGAGAAGGTCTTCAAAGGAGGTCGGGAGGTCACTAAAGTCCTGCAAACCTAGAGATTAATAACTACAAAAAACTTGTAAAATCTTCCTTATTCTGATCCTCTGGGACAGAAACCTTACAAAGGACATTAGATAGAAATAAGCAAAGGCCCAATTCCAGGGAATCTATGTATGCATACATATATACCTTCTTTTTGTTTTTAATGTCAATTAGTTCCCGTGGATCTGGCAGAAGAGAAGAAAATCGAGGTGGCTTCCGGGTAAACTTTTTGTCAGCTAGAAATGGGAAGAAGAGAGGGGAACACCTATAAGAGCAATTTTACCAGGACTTTTGGAAGGTCACTGAAATATTTCCTGTCCAAATATCCATCCATCCATCCATGCATTCTGGGGTTCTGAATTCAGGACTTCAAGCTTGGTAGGTAGGTACTCTATCACTTGAGCCACAACTCCAGCCCAATACTCTATAGTGAAAAGGATGAACTTTAGAAACTGTCTTGTCCTCACCAGTCTCCTACATACTGGAATTCTTACCTTTTGAGCTTTTGTTGCCTCTCTGGGTGTGAAACCAGGTGAGCTGCCAAGTTTCACTCCGGTATGACTCTAGGTTGCTATGCTCCCCTCCCTCCACTTCCTACCAGGACCTGTAGTTGAGGGAATTTAAGATCATGGAAACCCAATACTCACCTCCAGAGTCACTAGCTTCCTCTAGATCGCTGCCTCCCAGCTTCCCATGTTCAGCTGGTAGCCTCCCTCCAGCTGACAGATGCAGGCCTGGGATATCTGGGGCCAGGTTTATGGATTTCCCATCACTGGGTACTCTCTCAGCTATTATGAGAAAAATATATGGGAAGACTTATAAGTAGAAGTCAAACAAATCTAAGAGCTAAATGTTCTCATTCAGGGGACCAGCCATGGCAGAAAAGATTATAGAGTGAAGGAAAATACTGGCCATGGGAAAAGGAAGGGTCTGGGAGTCCTATAGCACTCTCCTTTCTCTCTTTTCTCCCTCTTTTGCTCTCTCCCCTCCCCCTCCCTCTCTTCTCTCTTTCTCTATCTCTTCTCTCCCTCTCTTGTCTCCCCTTCCCCTATTCCCCCTCCCTTCTCTCCTTCTCCCTCCCTCTCTCCCTCTCCCTGTCTCTTCCCCTTCCTTCTCCCCCTTCTCTTCTCTCCCTCTCTTTTCTCTCCTCCTTCCCTCCCCCTACCTCTCCCTCTCTTCTCTCTCCTCTCCCCACTCCCGGTCTGTTGCTCTCTCCTCCCCCTCTTCCTCTTTCTCCCCACCCCCCTCATATCCTAGGGCTTGAATTCAGGGCCTGGGCACTGTCTATGAGCTTCTTTTGCTCATAGATAGCGTTCTACCACTTGAGCCACAGCACCACTTCTGGCCTTTTCTGTGTATGTGGTACTAAGGAATGAAACCTATGGCCCACTTCAGATCTCTTTATCATGGGACAAAGAAATCATTATTCTGTAAAAAAAAAACAAAAACAAAAAAAACAAACCAACAACAACAACAAAAAAAAACAAAGCGGGGAGAAGAAAGATAAAAGTCTATGAGTTCTGCTGACTTGCCTGACTGGCTTGTGACTCAATTCTTGAAAAAGAATTGAGAGTATCCCAGGGGAAGTGATGTAAAGACACGAAAAATGACTCAGTTAGTTGAGAACAGATAAGCACAGAATCTTGAGATCAACAAAGAAAGAAATGCAGTTTTATTTCCAGTACCATAAAAAGAGAGAATGAGAAATGGAGTGGGAAAAAGCAAAAGCAAAAGGGATGGAGCAATCAAGGGAAGGAGAAAAGAAGGGAGGGATGGAGAGAGGGAGAGAGAAGGAAAGGGGGAGGAAGGAAGGAAGAGAAATGTCTCTCACTATCGATAGCTTCTAGGTTGCTATCTACTGCTTCATAGCTGGGCCTGGCTGTCTCTTTCTTCTCTTGCTGGGTGAGGTTGTTGAGGACCTTGGCTTGGCAGTGGGCCTCAGTGCTGTCAATCACTGTCAACAGGGCATCAAGAGATAGTAGGTGTGTTGTATAGAGCTGACCAGACACAGGGAAGGCATTCTGGAAAATAAACATATCCATCAGACTTGTGGTTAAGAGAATATTTTAGTTGATTACAAAGCATTTTTTTTTTTTTTTGGTCAGTCATGGGGCTTTGAACTCTGGGCCTGGGCGCTGTCCCTTAGCTCTTCAGCTCAAGGCTACAGCCCTACCCCTGGAGCCGCCGCACCACTTCTGGTTTTCTAGAGGTTAATTGGAGATAAGAATCTCACGGACTTAGTGTCTGGCTGGCTTTGAACCAAGATCCTCAGATCTCAGCCTCCTGAGTAGCTAGGATTACAGGCATGAACCATCCGTCTGGCAATTTTTATCTTCTTAATTGCCCTTACAAAGTGCCTTTCTTCTTCTTCCTGTTTCCCTTCTCTGAGTGTTCCCTCCCTGAAAGTAGCATCTTTACTACTACCAGGGAGACTTCCTTAAAAACAGCCTTCTTTCTAGAGGCCAGTAATAGTGCTCAGTACCTTGGACAGCAGCTTAGTGAGGTCCTCAAAGAGGTTGGAACAGTAGTAGTCACAATCATAGTTGATATACAGCTCTGTGACAAAGCTGGGGATGCGCCAGAGCTGCACAATGGCCTCCAGTGCCATCTCCTTCATCTCATAAGGCATCTTGGGATTTTCCACAGTGATGATCTCCATAAGCTTTTTGATGTACATCTGGCAATAATCCAATCAATGATCACCATTAGAAGAGAAAATTGGACAGGAAGAATATTAACAGGAAGCAGAAGCCAGATAAAAGATGAACATTAAGATATATTTATAGGTGCAAATATATTCAGGTAAATACATCCTACATCCCCCTACTCATCTCCTTATCAGGGTATAAAACCTGGCTCTCCTTCCTTGTTACTTTTTTTTTTTTTTTTTGCCAGTCCTGGGCTTGAGCTGAGGGCCTGAGTACTGTCCTTGGACTTTTTCAAGGGTAGAGCTTTATCACGGAGCCACAGCACCACTCCTGGCTTTTTTTTTCTATGTATGTGGTACTGAGGAATTGAACCTGAGTCTTTGTGCATGCTAGGCAAGCATTCTACCACTAGGCAAACCTGACTCATTCTTTTTTTTTTTTTTTTGCCAGTCCTGGGCTTGAGCTCAGGGCCTGAGCACTGTCCTTGGGCTTTCTCAAGGCTAGAGCTCTACCACTTGAGCCTCAGCACCACTTCCAGCTTTTTTTTTCTACATATGTGGTACCGAGGAATCGAACCCGGGTCTTCATGCATGCTAGGCAAGCACTTTAACCACTAGGCCAAATTCCTAGCCCCACCTGACTCATTCTTATAGAGTTTTCTGAATTTTTGTAGCAGTGCTGACTTGACTTGTAAGAGGAACTGCTGGGATGAAGACTTCCTCCCACTGAAGTTGAAGTTGCATTGCCAGCCTTTGTATTTGGGCTCTCCTATTTTATAATTAGCCATTTTTCTCTACAGAGCTTCTACAGAGCCAGTCAATGAAACAAACTAGAGGCTAAAGTATCCTTCTAGAGAAAGCCCATAAGTCCTATCCCTGTAGCAGGACAGAGCTGGTCCTACTGAAGATGCCATACCTGCCTTTTTCTCTCTCTTCCAAGATCAAGAAACTTACCTCTAATTGGAACTTGAGGTGCTCCCGCATGCTCTCAAACAGCAGAAAGCATACTCGCAGGGAAGCAGCATACAGGTTCAGCCGCTCTACGCTGAGTAGCTAGAGATTAGAGGACAGGTTTTTGAAGTTGATTGATTCAGCTGACAAAGTCGGAGAACAAATTAGTGAAGGTGCCACAGAAGAAATGCACACTGAAGTAACTCTATTTATTATAGGCCTTGAATAGCTACTGCTGGAACTCCTTGGCTAGTAGACAACTGGGAGGAAAGTACTTTTTTTTTTTTTGCCAGTCCTGGGGCTTGAACTCAGGGTCTGAGCACTGCCCTTGGGCTTTCTCAAGGCTACAGTTCCTCCACCTGAGCCACAGCATCACTTCTGACTTTTTCTATGGCCATGCTAGGAAAGCACTCTACCACCAGGCCAAACTCCAGGCTCTGAGGAAGGTACTTTCTTGGAACCCATACTCTGCACCAAACCATCTTCCTGAAAAACAGATAAGGAGCTAGGAGCACTAAGATCTTACCTGGAATAAGTGGCGGCACATTTCATCCTTGATAAGACCCAGGAGGGTCTGGCACTGGGCCACAGGTGCCGATTCAAGCGCCACCGTCAGTAAATGCAGTCCCATGTAGATCATAACCTCTGAGTTGTGGCGGTCATGTGGGTTGGTGAGGGAGATAAGGAATCGGAAGAGCTCACGGATACAGGGAAGACCATAGGGAACCAGAGCTGTGCCTGGGAATGTGAGAAGTAGGACTGCTAAGAAACAACCAGCCTGCTGACACAGCTCAGCCTATCCGCACCAACAGTTTGAAGGCTGGACTACATTTTCTAACTAAAACTAGGACCCAGAGGTAACAGTGACCTTGGTCCAAAGTGATTGGACTCAGATGGCTTAGAGGGTGGGGGTGGGGGTAGAGAGGTGAATATTCACCTTCTTTCTGGGAGGACTGCGTAAAGCGCACGCCCCGTGGGTTGACGTAATCCATGTCATGGACTGAGGCAGAGTCAGAGTGGTCAGCAGGGGATGTGCATTCTTCTAACACTTCAGGGATGGATTCCACCGATGCTGACTGGGCTTTTTCCACATGAGCCCCTTCCTGTTATGACCAGCAGCAGGCAGAAATAGGAACAAGGGTAAGTCAAGGGTAATTCAGAACTTACTCTCCTCAAGTCCAAGAAATCTCCAATAGACTACACGGAGAGATTATAAATGAATGAAAGATGGCTCAGGGCAGGAACAGGACAAAGAACACAGAAAACATCTCCTGAGGTGTCATGAATTTATAGTGACTGGAACTCTAGAGATAGAGGCTTTCCCAGGCTTAAAATTTGGATCATTACTTTCCAGAAAAAGCCATGGTCAGCTCCTTCCCTTTTGCCAGACACTGTCATAATACTACACGGCATAATTAAATACCCTGAGCCCTCTCTCTCAGTGTGTTATACTGTAGGCTTTTCTGGGAAGTACAGCTAATTCTGAGCAACAGGAAAGAAACTCCTCCCTCAATCTTGTTTTGAATCAAGGCCTGGCCTGGACACAAGACCTAAGAGACTAAGCTATTCTCACAGTAGAAGACAGAAGAGGGACCTCTAGAAATCAAAGCCATACCTGAGAGTCAGGCTGATCAGAAACCCTTATCTCAGTGCTCCCAGGATCTGCAGCTGTGCTTTCCCTTGGAGAGCCAAGTTGCTCCAGGTCAGTGAGATCCTCCTTGGAGGTGGTCTGGGATGAGAATTCCAGGCCACTGTCTGTAGAGGGGCTGACCACTGCCGAGGCAGCTTCTGAACTTGAAGAGGAGATGGGTGTAGACACATCCATAAAGGGCATGCCACCTGCCAAGAAAAGTGACTACTGAAGGAGAAGAGAGACTCTGTGGGCAACACATACCCTCCATGATACAAGACACTTTGATTCTCCAACTGTAGCTCACCTATGAACGTGCCTCTCTAAAATAGCAAAAGTACCTCTGTAAAAAAAACAATCTTTTTTTTTTCCCTCTCCCTCCTTCCCTCTCTGCTCATCCCCTTCCCCCCTCCGCCTCAAAAAAAAAAAAAAAAAAAAAAAAAAACAATCTTAAAGAACAATTTTCAGGGATTGGGAGTTTGGCCTAGTGGTAAAATGCTTGCCTAGCATGCACAAAAACCAGGGTTCGATTCCTCAGTACCACATACAAAGAAAACAAAGTCTCTAAGAAAGGAGCTTTCCTTTTGTTTCTTCTCATCAGAGGAAACAGCCCAGGGCACTTACCAGTGAGGCTAGAGGTTAAAGTGGCTCCATTTGGGGTGGGCAGTTCTGAACTTGGTGTGACTTTGGTCATATGACGTGGAGGTCGGGGCGATCTCTTCTGTTTCTTCCATTTGGATGAATCACTCATGCCTCCTGCTCTCATTTTCAGCTGGAAATGTCATACCTTGTTAGCATTCTAGGAGTATTCAGACTAAGATTCTACCCCTAGAAACAGCCCTTCACTTAATTCTTCTGCTCTCTACAAAAAGTCTATTTCCCACATCTGTGCTAAAGAAACAATCTAGACCATCTGACCACATTCTTACACTTCTAACTTACTCTTGCCATGTTTCAAGGTAGCAGGGCAATCAACCTCCACATGCACTAGTCATTGGTAGGCCTAGCTATATTAGTGTATAGTCACAAATCTATAGGCTCATGGACACTTAAGTACTCTGCACAGCAGCCCTCTACCACTATTTATGCAACTATGAGCACCTATTCCTTCCTTTCCAAACCTATAGCTTTCTTACTGCTGTATGGATTGGGCCAAGACCATAAAAGTATATCCCCTACTCTTTAGAAATTCCCCATCAAACTGACCAAAGAATAATTCCTTAGAGTTAGAAAAGGAATATCTTAGCATTATTTGCAGAGTTGAAGATAGAAGGTCATGTCCTGTTACTGCACTGTTCCTAGTTTTGGTATACAAGTAGAACTTCCAGTTCTTCTTGCTATTGCTTTTTCTGGGTGGAATTTATTCAATTCCTTCTGATGTTTGGGAATAGGTTACCTTCATTAAGCTCTCAGAATCTGGGTAATCTTTGATTTCCTTGCTTAGAAACCACATAATTTTTCCCTTCCCTAACCCTAGGTCCTTCCAATAAAGGAGAAAAGCCCCAAGCTGAAATCTTTCCCTTGTTCTTAACATAGTGACAGCTACACATTGAATTACACTTCTTGTCCTTCCCTCTCCGAAATGCCTGCAGTCACCACCTAGTCTGAGCACTGTTATTCGAGCACTATTGAGCTTTAACTATTTGAGCACTATTTCTAAACAGGAACTAAGAAACTCTCTCCAGGAATCACTGGAGCTCAGGTAGATCAAACTCAAGCTAAAAAAATGATCTAGGAGAGCCGGGGCAGGAAAGTACCCATGAGATCCTTATCTCCAATTAACCACTCAAAAATGGGAAGTAGTACTGTGGTTCAAGTGGTAGAGCACTAGCCTTGAGTACAAAGAGACCCATGGGCACTGCCCAGGCCCTGAGTCCAAGCTCTACAACTGCTCTCCTCCCAAAAAAAGCACCCCCAAAAACTCACACACAACATCTGGGAGTGAAGTGAGCTAAACATACAGAAGGTCAAGAAGCCCAAGAGATCAAAAAGAGAAAACAAACCTTCTGGCTTTACTAGCCATTGCCACTGAGCAGCAAAAAGTACTGATAACTGGCTAGAACAGTGGTTCAAACCATAACCCTAGCTACTGAGAAAGTAAAGATTAGAACAGTGTTGTGAGGCCAGCCAAGGCAAAACTTCTAGAGATTCCATCTCTAATAAAAAGCTAGATGTAGGGGCTGGGAGTTTGGGCCTAGTGGTAGAGTGCTTGTCTAGCATGCAAGAAGACCCAGGTTTGATTTCTCAGTACGACATACATAGAAAATGCCAGAAGTGGTGCTGTGGCTCAAGTGGTAGAGCTCTAGCCTTGAGAAAGCGAAGCACAGCGCTTAGGCTCTGAATCCAAGCCCTAGGACTGGCAAAAAAAAAAAAAAAAAAAAAAGCTGGATGTGATAGCACACACCATACAAAGGAAATATAAATAGGAAGATAGATAGTGGTCCAGACCAACCTGGACATAAATAAGATTCTACTTGAAAAATAAAGCAAAAAGAGGTGGCAACAAGGATGAAATGGTAGCCCAGCAAGTACAAAGCTCTGAGTTCAAAACCCAAGACTTAAAACAACAACAACAACAAAGGCTGGGGCTGGTGGTTCATGCCTATAATCCTAACTACTCAGGAGGTTGATAACTGAGGATCGCAGTTCAAAGCCAGCCCAGGCATGTAAGTCTGTGAGACTCATCTCCAATTAATCATCAGAAAAACAGAAATGGAGCTGTGGCTCTAGGGGTAGGGTGGTAGCCTTGAGCTGAAGAGCTCAGGGATAGTGCCTAGGCTCAGATTTCAAGACCCACACAACCAACCCCACAAACAAACAAACAAAACAGTATTGCTGGGTGTTAGTGGCTCAATCCTGTAATCATAGCTACTCAGGAGACTGAGATCTGAGGGTCTCAGATCAAAATGAACCTGGCAGAAAGTCTGTGAGACTTTTATTTCCAATTAACCACCAGAACACTGGAAATGGCACTGTGGCTCAAAGTTGCAGAATGCTAGCCTTGAGCAAAAGAGCTCAAGGACAATGTCCAGGCTCCTAGTTCAAGTCCCACAATGAACCAACCTCCCCTCCCCCGCCAGGCAAAAAAAAAAAAAGTATAAGTACTAGGCCTACTTTTTTTTGTTGTTATTTTGGTAGGTCATGGGGCTTGAACTTGGCCTGGGTGATGTTCCTGAGCTCTTCAGTTCAAGGTTACCGGCCTACCCTTCAGCCAAGCCCCACTTCCCGTTTTCTAGAGGTTAATTGGAGATAAGAGTCTCTCAGGTCCTTTTGTGCCTGGACAGGCTTTGAACCTTAATCCTCAGATCTCAGCCTCCTAAGTAGTTAGGATTACAGGTGTGAGCCACGGCACTTGGTTTGGGTCTACTTTTCTGATATAGTCTTTCTCTTGAAGAGGTTTTCTCATTTCAGGCTAGCTTCCACTGAGAATGAGGATCAGTCATTGACATTGCTTCCATATTACCATCAGTCTTTCCTGTTCCTTTCTCTGTCTTCTGCAGTTAGCTTCAAACTTGGTTATTTCAATGAGTGTTTTCGGCCTTCTGGCTGCAGTGGGGACTTAGAAAGCTTCCAGTTCTCACAAATACCTAGGCTTTTAAAAAGTGGTATTTTCTGTCTAAGGCTCTAAGGTATAAGCAAGCAGTGGATATTTATGGAGGCCTACATCACTTTATCTGTATAATTCTATACATCAAAGGATAACAGAAGCTTTACAAGAAAAGACAGCAGGTCCTAGGTTAATAATCATGGCAGTGTGCTGGGTAGCCACTGATGCAAATACACAAAGGAAACTGACAATCCATTCAAAGGGGACACAAATCTATGGACTATCTACACTAATAGAAGAGACACATGAACAACACATACACGTTATTTCTCTCCAATCACCTAGATGTTACAATTACACTTCTAGTATACATATTGTTGAACTACATGGCCAGATGTCCCCTTCCCCTTTCTCTCCCTCTTCTTTCTTTTCTTCATCTTTTTCTTCTTGCCAGTTCCAGGGCTTGAATTCAGGGCCTGGGCACTGTCCCCAAGCTTCTTTCCCTCAAGGTTAGCACTCTACTACTTGAGCCACAGCACTACTTCCAGTTTTCCTGTTTATATGGTCCTGAGGAATCAAATCCAGGGCTTCATGTGTGCTAGGCAAGCATGCTAGCACTAAGCCATATTCCCAGCTCTCTTCCTCTTCTTCTTCTTAAAGCAGAGATATAGGGACTAGGGTAATCTTTAGTTTGGACTCATCCTCTAAGCTTCCTTACATTTTGACTTTTAAAAAAGATGCAGGGCATCTCTGCAGATCCCAGAGTGCTCTCAATGGCCTGGCTATCTGCTACCTGCTTCCTTTCTTTCAATCTAGAGTTCTAAACCTTCAGATGATTCCTTTAGTGGTAATCAAGAAAAATGAAAGACTTTCACTAAACTACTGTTTCTCACCAAAGTAGCACACATATCTAGCTCTACTTGAAGACCGTACTTAGGCTCTCTGACCCAGCACTAAGATAGGGAAAGGGTAGAAAAGGGAAGGGTCTTGCTTGGAAATCCATGTAGTCTTCATAGAAGTGGTATGTCTTAAGTTTCCCCATAGGGCCAAGGCTCTCTAGGTTATGTACTATTCAAGGCTTCCTTCTACCACTAGACAACCAGAGGTCCCAGGAGAATTCCCAACACTGCAAAGTTATAAACACATGCAATGGTTCTGAGGCCAAGCTGTATTACTAGGGAGGGGTAAGATGTGCTCTACACAATGGAAATGGGACCCAAGTGTTACGTATAAAAAATTTAAAAAGTATTTAAAGAAATAAACCAAAAAAAAAAAAAAAAAGGGAAAAGGAGAAGGGGAAGGAGAGGGAGAGGGAGAGAGACCTTGAGGTTCTTAAAGAGTAGTACCCTCTCTAACTGGTTCAGGGCTTTGGTCTGCTCCCCACTACTTAGCTCCAGTTTGTTGAGGAGACATGGAGAAATCTGTGAAAGACAGGCAAATGCACGATTTTAACAGAGTGAAATAAACACACACACTAACAGGGCAGGAATGGGGATGGACAGCAGGGATGGGGAAGGTCAGGTGCATGCACCAAATAGCCAAGGTCATTTCTGAGTGGAACCTCTTAGGGATGCAAGCAGAATCCTCACTAGTGGCCTGTGAAGTCCAGGGCTTCCATCCAAGACAGAAAGAGGGCCATCCTTCTAACCACCCTTCTCCTACGTCCTTTGACATGAATTCCAGTTTGACTTATCTCTTTAACAGAGACTAGTGCAATAGAGTGAGCTTATTTTTACCTAGTATTATGTTTTAGGGACATAGCTCCTCTAGGACTCCTACCTGATGATAAGGCTGAGCCTTGAGGAGATGGTCATGCCAACATACATTTTTAACCCAGCTTGGGGGCCTGTTTCCATGAAAGACTGGACCACCAGCTTATGTGGTGGGTCAACAAGTAAGGCCAAAAATAAAATATTGGGGAAGGAGAGGTATCTGGGAGAGAATGAATTTCTCACTAAAAGAGTGAGAACTATTCCTAGCAGACCTGTCCAGACAAAAGCATATCTTTGCTAGTAAGCAAGGGTATCCCACAGCACTGTAGTTCAGTGGTTAAGACTTAGGCAGGGACAGCAATTAATTTCTCAGATCCTACCTTTTTCATGTTGGTTCCCACATAGCTCTTGGGTTCTTCTTTAAACTGAGGTAACCTATAAGAGAGAATCCCACTGACTATCATTAGGGATAATGACAAATGGTATCCTTTATGCAAGCCACAGCTAAAGGCATCATGGGCCAGAGAGATTTCTGTCTCTTAGGCAAACAGGCTAATTTTATGCTTTTTAGAGTCATCAGAGAACCTGAAGATGCGGTAAATGTGGAAAGAGTGATGTTGATCAAGATGCATTATTCTCATAACCTGACTTATGGAATTAAAACCTCTTTGTATAACTACATCATCATCATAATAAATGAGCCACAGGAGATAGTGTAGCTGCTCGTAAGTACCTGCTTAACAAGCATGAAGTTCTAAGTTTAAATCCTAGTATCTAAACAAACTTCTTCTATAAAATCATAGGCTGGAGGGTTGGGAAGGCAGTTTAGTGGTAGAATGCTTGCCTAGCATTATGAAGCCCTGGATTTGATTTCTCAGTACCACATAAACAGAAAAGGCCAAAGTGGCACTGTGGCTCACGTAGTAGAGTGCTGAACTTGAGCAAAAGAAGCTCAGAGACAGTGCCCTGACCCTGAGTTCAAGCCCCATGACTGCCAAAAAAATGATAGGCTGGAAGATGCCCCTCAGTTGATGAGTGGGTCAAGAAGATGTGGTATTTATACACAATGGAATTCTGTGCTGCTATCAGAAAGAATGACATTGCCCCATTTGTAAGGGAATGGAAAGACTTAGAAAAAATCATATTAAGTGAAGTAAGCCAGACTCAAAGGAACATAGGCTCAATTGTCTCACTCATTTGCCAATCAGTAGAAATCTTGGGCTCTCCTAGCAGAGATTTACAATAGAACAAAACTTAGATATAGAAGGCCATATAGGATGACGCTAAATGAAAGGACCTCCAGGATATAGGAACAAAAGCCATATAATGAGTGATTGCTGTCCTTAATGTACTATGTTATCTCTCACCTCTTTTGCTGTTCCTTGGTAATCTCATATTGTTACAGTATTTTACCTTGTTATCTGATATATAGTATATATGCTTATTTGGTTATTTGAGATAGTATAGGGAAGGGTATAAAACAAGGTGAGGGGCAGGGATGGGGGGGCGGAAATGGGGACCAAGACATAAGAAAGGGTATCAATGTTTGTGAAGTAATGCACCTTCTATCTGGTGAATATAATGTAACCCTTCTATTAATTACAATAAAAATTATATGGAAAAAAAATATAGGCTGGAGGCAAGGCTCAGTAGTATAATGCCAGCTTTGCAAGTAAGAGATCTTGAGTCCAAGTTCTAGTATTATTAATTTTTCTTTTTTTAAATCTTCAAGCCAGGAGCCTGGAATCCTAGCTATTCAAGGAAGCTGAGATAAGGATCACGGAGGATCATGGTTCAAAGCCAGCCCAGGCAGAAAGGGCTGTGAGACTCTCATCTCCAATTAATGACCAAAAAAAAAAAAAAAAAAAAAAAAAAGTAGAGCTATGGCTCAAAGTGGTAGAATGCTAGTCTTGAGCAACAAAGCTCAAGACAGTGCAGAGTTCAAAGCTCCTGACCAACAACAAAAAACCTGGGCATGGGTGGCTTGCACCTATAACCTTACTCATGAGGCTGATTTCTGCATGACTAAGGTTTGAAATAAGTCTAGGAAGAAGAGTTTGTTAGACTCCATCTCCAAAAATAACCAGCAAAAAGCAGGACTGGTTAAGACTAAAAGGCCCTATCAAACCATAAAATTACATTAAAAAAAAGTCATAGGAGTTAGATGTTTGACATGAACAAAGATAATGGTCGCCAGGGCAAGGTGATTACAGAGGCTCATTTCATACTTGCACTGTACTACTAAAAGCCAAGAGACAGGTAGACAGCAAAAAGAGTAATCTACTAAAACACCAAAAGATCATGTATACAGTAGGAAGCAAAGAGCAGGTTGAGGTTTAGAAGCCAATAAGATTGAGTTCAAGAAGAAAGTCTTTGCATCAGAGCCCAAGAAAAATTTACTTGGTAGATAAGGAGTACCATCTACAGGTTAAAAGCAAAAAGAAATCTTATGGGGATGTTGTAAAGTCATTGCTTTAGTTCTTCTCAAAGCAAGCTTATTGAAAGGAACTTTAAGAAATAGGTCTTTAGATTTAGTATGAAAAGGCTTCTCAAGCACTAGGCCTTACTTAAGGAAATCAACCACTGGTTTGCCTGAGACTGGGGTTTGCCTGGACATAGAACTTGGATTGCTAAAATTAGGATAGTCCCAGGTAAATCAAGTTAAGAGATCAGTTCTCATGATTGTTGTTCACCCTAGCCTTCCTTCTCCTATATAAATTAGACTGAGATTTAGGAGCTCAGTAACTGTTCCAGCCTCCCTTAAGTCTGGCTTCCTCTTTGGGCTCCCTTTCTTAGCTGCTACCTGTACAGAGACAGACCAAATTGGGGAAACAGAACAAGATCTGTCTGTATAGATTAAATAACCTTCTATCTCCCCCTGAGGCAAAGTCAGCTCCCTTCTCCCTTGCTCAGTAACCCTGAGCCCAGAGAACTACCCTCATCCATAATCCCAGTGGCCTCTGATGTGGCTATGGGGTTGGCCGGGTCCCTGAAGTGGCTGTGTGGAAGCAGGCAGACTCAAGAGGCCTGGGCAGCAGGGCTGAAGCAAACAGCAGGAGGTTTACCTTGTGAAGAGCAGCTGCACCATGTCTACGAGAGTGTGCTCTGCGGATTTTCTCAATAACTCTGCACAGGCAAAAACAAATAACACAGGTGTCATTACTTGCTGTGCTATTATCAGGAGACTTCTCCGAGCAGACTCCCCTCCAAACCTTGTTTACCAAGGATTATGCCAAACTTATTAAAACCAACTCCAGCTCAGCTGGCAGTCATAACTTTACTGGACCACGAGGTGGCACTACTGAGTTAGGGGAAATAAGGGGGGCTTGATAAGTTTCAATCTCAGAAACCCCAAGGGAAGGAGATTTGGTGTTGGGGTAAATCAGACTGGGATCCATCCCCATTCTTGCTCTGGCATAATGGGCTGAAGTCTATTTTAGCTCCACAACAAATAGATCCCCAAGGCCCCACAAAGTAGAAAAGTCCAGCTCTCGGGTACTTAGACAGAAACCTGTACACATACACAGACATTTGAAAATGAGTCAGTATTCAAGCACTTACCACTGAGCCTCATTTCAAAGCAGATCCGAAAGCAAGACTGCATAATCTCACATACAGATTCATTAGTCAGATGGGAACCTACTGGGGTTAGCAACAGAGTCCGAAGAACCTTTCAGAAAAAGAGAGAAGCCATCATGATCAATAAGGTAGGTTAGGTGAGGTTTACCTGAAGGGAAAAAAGCTTCCTCTTGTGCCTCCAGTCTCCTAATGAAGTAATTATTATTTATTTTTAAAGTTTATGGTGATGGGGCTTAAACCCAGGGGTTTGCACATGCTGTGCAAATGATGTACCACTGAGTGTCATTTCCAGCTCAGGAGAAAAGTTTTTGTTTTGTTTTTCCAGTCATGGGACTTGAACTCTGGGCCTGGGAGCTGTCCCTGAGCTCTTCAGCTCAAGGCTAGTGCTCTACCATTTGAGCCAGAGCACCACTTCCAGTTTTCTGGTGGTTAATTGGAGATAAGAGTCCCACAGACTTTTGAGCCCAAGATGGCTTTGAACCATGATCCTCTGATCTCAGCTAGGATTACACGTGTGAGCCACAGTGCTGGGCTGCTTCTTATTTTTTAAAAATACAATTTTAGGGTTGGGAATATGGCTTAGTGGTAGAGTGCTTGCCTAGCGTGCATGATACCCTGGGTTTGATTCCTCAGTACTATCTAAACAGAGAAAGCTGGAAGTGGTGCTGTGGCTCAAGTGGTAGAGTGCTAACCTTGAGTGAAAGAAGCTCAGGGACAGTGCCCAGGCCTGAGTTCAAGCCCCAGGACTGGAAAAAAAAAAGTTAATATTAAAGTGTTATATAGAGGCATTACTATTTTATAAGTTAGGTAACAAGTACAGTTCCTTTTAGACAATGTCACCCCTTTGGTTTCCCCCATTTTCTCCCTCCTGTCCCGGACCACAAGTTGCACAGTTCATTTTCCACATAGTGTATGTATACTGAATAGCATGACTGTATTTTTATAACCCTTCCTCCATCTCTGTACTCTTTTCCTCCTGACAAAAAAGAAAACAAACAAATAAACAACATGACCTCTCCCCTCCAACCCTTGTTTTCATTTCCTGGAACTCGTTTTGATAAATACTATTTAAAATGTTACACTTTTGGGTTCCTCTCCTAAGAGTATGCTCCTTTAGTCTGGTGATGTGTGAATGACTAGAGTCCTGTATAAGTCATCATATCCACTTCATTGTACTTTAAATCTAGCTTCCACATATGAGAGAAAGCACACACAATTTAAAAAGAGATTAGAAAGAATGCTACCTCATTCTAGACTGACAGGAATCTCCTAGTAGTTTTACTTGGGAACCATTTCTCTCACTCTATGGAATCCTGACATATTCAGAACTCATTCCAGCTCTAGCTCACAAGCCTAACAGATGGATGGCACAGATAAGATCCAGTCAGGCAAATGCATTCTGGGGTTTCAGTATTTGATATCAATTAATTTAAAGCTCTTAATTATTTTCCTTAGAAAAACCTTTTGCTTTAGGTACCTGAGCTGCTTGTTTGGTAACCATGTTGGTCCCTAAACTCTAGTAGAGTCAAAATACAGTTTCACACTGCCGGCACACTTGAGTAAAGCCAGGGTACTTGCCCTTGGCCACTGGCCTAACTGCTTGTCTCCTCCCACTTACCTGAAGGATTTTCATCAGAACAACCTCATCACTGGCAGGATCTGTGCCCACAAAACGGGCATGGGTGACAGCATCTGCCATGTTCTCCATCCCCTCGGCTGTACCCTCATGAGTGGGATCTGCTCCAGTTTCAAAAATGAAATAGGATAAATTAGATGATATGGTGAGGATAGAGAAAAGACTTTGGCTTTCTCTCCTCTATTCCCCAAACCCATGATTCCTGAGCTACCTAGGAATTTTGGCTCATAAATGACTTTAGCTCCTTTGAACAACTCCACTGGATAAAACAGTGCTTCTCAAATTTAATTGTATCTTGAAATTACCTAGAATACATCACTGTACCTACCTCCAGAAATTCTGGTTTTGTATGTCTATACAGGCTTTGGGGATTTATAGTTCTAGATCCCATGAGAGGTTAATGCTGTTAGTCAGGGAGGCCTTACTTTGGGAATCATTGCTATTAAACTACTCATTTCATAGAGGAAAGACCTGGGATGATCTTGTACTCCAAAGCAAGTGTCAAGTAGGGTCAGAGTGTGAAGGGCAGGACTATTGCCTTTTCTTTTCTTTCTTTCCTTCCTTCCTTTCTCCCTTTCCTTCCCTCTGCCCGCCCTCTCTCCTTCCCTTCCTTCTTTCCTTCCCTTCCTTCTTTCCTTCCCTTTTTTTGTGTTGTTTCTGGGGCTTGAACTCAGGGCCGGGGTGCTGCTGCCCTTGAGCTTTTTTACTCAATGCTAGCACTCTTAACACTTGAGCCAAAGTTTTTTGGTGGTTACTCAAGGATTTTCCTGTCCTGTCTGGCTTCAAAGCTTATTCCTGAAATTTCAGTCTCCTGAGTAGCTAGGAGTACAGGCAAGAGCCACTAGCACCCAACTATCTTTTCTTTTCTTCCTCCCTCCCTTTTCCTTTCTTCTTTTTCTTTTTGGTACTAGGGATCAAACCCAGGGCATTATACTTGCTATGCAAGTGCTTTGCCAATGAGCTACAGTCCAAGTTTTCTTTTCTGGTTGTGGACCTTGAACTCAGGGCCTGGACACTGTCCCTAAGCCTCTTTGTGCTCAAGGCTAGTGCTCTAGCACTTGAGTCACAGTGCCATTTCTGATTTTTGAGTGTAATTGGAGATAAGAGTCTCATAGGGACTTTTCTGCCCAGGCTGGCTCAGAACCATGATCCTCAGATCTCAGCCTCCTAGGTATGCTAGGATTACAAGTGTGAGCCACCAGCACCAGGTTTCTTTTCATTAAAAAAAAAAAATACCCCCCTCTCTCTCTGCCCCCCTTCCCCTCTCCCTCTCTCTCATTTTTGGAGTTGTATGTTCCAGGTCAACTTAGGTAGAGAGAGGAAATGGTCTCTGCCACTAATATCCAGGTGCCACATTATAGCAGAGGCCTTTGTGTTTCATTTCCCTCCCTCCTCCTAAGTAGCTGGAATACAGGTGTGAGTGACCAAGCACCTGGCTGCGGTTTCATTCTCCTTCTAAATGATATGACATGGGACAAGAATCATGTAGCCAGACTTTAAGAGAAAAAGGGAGACAAGTTAAACTGGACCAGAGGCTAGCTAGTTGGGATGTGAGAAAGAGGATCAGATTGAAAAGATGGGAGGAGAGCTGGGTATTGTGGCTCATACCTAAAAACCTAGCTACTTAGAAGGCTGAGATGTGGTTGAGATCTGAGGATTTGGGGTTCAAAGCCAGCCTGGGTAGTAATGGCCATGAGACTCTTATCTTCAATTAACCACTGAAAAGCTGGAAGTGGAGCTCCGGCTTCTAGCTTTGAGGAAAAAAGCTCAGGGACAGCACCCAGACCCTGAGTTTAAGCCCTAGGACCTGTACACATACACACATACACACAGATGGGAGGTGCTAGAGTTAGACTACTAGCACTACACTGGAAGTGAACATAAATGCTGTCAAGTGGTGAGTTCTGCTTTCACTTATGTTAAAGGAGCAGGTCAAGGAAGTTGATCCATCAAGGTCTTTATTCTAAAGGACTCTTTACACATGGCTTAGTTTTGAAAGGGGAAGAATGGCAGGTGCATGATCAAGCTCTGGAAGTGATAAGCTGATCTTGAGGTGGAATGATATAATGCAGAGACATTATTAGTTTGAAAGCCAGGTAAACTTAAGTAGAGGAAACTTATTGTTTTGTTTTTACATTTATTAGTAGTCTCTGACAAAGATTCTCTTTGTCCTACTCACATCTCTCTACTGAGTCCAAAGAATGGCTTTAGAGATCACAATAAGTCAGTTTCATGACTCCTCCTCCTCTTTTTGTGAATCATGGGGCTTCAACTTGCCTGGGCACTGCTCCTGAGCTCTTCAGCTCCAGGCTACCTTGAGCCAAGCCCCATTTCCTATTTTTCTCTAGGGGTTAATTGGAGATAAGAGTCTCAGGTCCTTCTGTGCTTAGGTTGGCTTTGAACCTTGATCCTCAGATCTCAGCATCCTGAATAGCTAGGATTATAAGCATGAGCCACCTCGGCCCAAGCTCCTTCATCATGTGTCTCATAGTCACTACAGAAAATCCTATATTCTTTGGCACTTGCTTAAGATCTTTCTCGTAGTTGTGCTTCACATCCTTATTAAAGCCTCCAGGACCCACTGAGAAACCCAGGTCCTTCTCTGTGCAGTGTGGCATGTCAGAGATTAGTGAATGGCAGCCCTGCTTCTATTTCACAAACCTCCTTGAGTTCCATTTCTTCCCCTCTTTCACTAATCTTTTGTTAAAGTGATTTAAGTTCTTTTAATCTCTTTGTGTTTTTATTTCTTAAGCTTGAACAAGTAGTAAAGTTCATCTTCTAAAAAGGCAAATAATAGTGACAGGCCTTTAGAACCACGGGAAAGGCCTGTCAGCAAGCTGGGCAATCTGTGGCATAAATCCTCGCCTGGCAGCTGTGTGGGCCAGATCAAAGGCTAGTTTACTCGTAGTAGGACCTGAAATTAACCCAGCATCCTTTAGTCACAGAATTGAGAGGTAAGGAACAGTTTCTTCTAGATGGAAAAGGCTTGTTTTGAGTTTACTTAGTAGGGCTCGTCTTCCTAAGGCCCCCTCCTCAGAATGTCCTCTTCTGGCCACTCAGGAGGCAGCTTCAGGGGTATCTGTCAAACTCATCTCCTTTGCTTTCTGACTTTTTTCACACACTCCTCTTGTCCTCTTCTTATGCCTACTGAAATCACCACCTCCAGCATTCTCATTTCCCACCACAGGAAGCTCCAATGACCAGCTGCCCTGAGGTCTCTAATAATCAGCCTCTGCCAATCCCAGGAAGGGGAAAAATGAACACCATGAGATCAGAGGGAAAGAAGCAGACAGGCAGCTGCTAGAGGCTGTGAAGAGATGTGACCTGCAGGTGGTGCTCAGGGCAAGGCTGAAAATGGCCGGGCCTGATTCCATTTAGGAAAAGTATGAAGCTGGGACTAGAGAGTGCATAGAGAGGTTTATACATTATTCAGAACCTGGCTGGCACCCAACTCTCCTGCTCAGGATCCTGAGGAATGCTTTAGCTAAGCGAACCCAACTTTCTTGCCCTGACTTGAAGGTCATTTGCTTTTCTGGCTAGCTACAGCCCAACCTTCACCTTCCCTGTTTTCTATGTCCCATATGCCTTCACAGGGATTGGTTTTGAGGAAAAGGAATTTAGGATTCTGAATGGCAAGATCAACTAAAAAAAGGAAAAAAAAAATACAATGTAGGGGCCGGGAGTTTGGCCTAGTAGTAGAGTGCTTGCCTAGCATGCAAGAAGATCCAGGTTCGATTCTTCGGTACCACATACATAGAAAAAGCTGGAAGTGGTGCTGTGGCTCAAGTGGCAGAGTGCTAGCCTTGAGAAAAAGCCCAAGGAGGGGCCGGGAGTTTGGCCTAGTGGTTAAAATGCTTGCCTAGCATGCATGAAGACCCGGGTTCGATTCCTCGGTACCACATACATAGAAAAAAGCTGGAAGTGGTGCTGAGGCTCAAGTGGTAGAGCTCTAGCCTTGAGAAAGTCCAAGGACAGTGCTCAGGCCCTGAGCTCAAGCCCAGGACTGGCAAAAAAAAAAAGAAAAAGCCCAAGGACAGTGCTCAGGCCTTGAGTTCAAGCCCCACAACTAGCCAAAAAAACAAAACAAAACAAAACACAAAAAAACAACGTAAACAAATTCAGAGGGTTGGGGATATAGCTTGCTTATCATGCACTAGCCTCTGAGTCAGTCTCTAGTACTGCAAGAGAAGAGATCAACTATAAATTGGGCAACATATTTGTTCAAAATTGTGTTCAGGGGCTAGAAATGTGGCTTAGTGGTAGAGTGCTTGCTTAGCATGCATGAAGGTCCACATAAACAGAAAAAGCCAGAAGTGGCACTGTGGTTCAAGTGGTAGAGTGCTAACTTTGAGCCAAAGAAGCTCAGATACAGTGCCGTGAATTCAAGCCCCAGGACTGGGTCCCAAAAAACCCAAACTGAGGTAGGACATAAAGTACTATAGTTACCCAACAAAACCTAAGCTCTTACCTATGAGTGCATAGGACAGAAACTTGTTTACAGAGGTGAGAGCCAGGCCAGTGATAGGGCCAGTGGTATCTTCAGAGCGAATCACTTCCAGAAACGGACGAAGGAATATATTTGGCTCAATCTCTGAGAGTTCTACAAGAAAAAAAGAAAAAGAAAAAAATTAAAACTCACAGAGAGGGAGAAAATTTTTGCTAGCAAGTCAACAGATAAGGCATTAACATCAAGAATATACAGAGAACTCAAAAAATTGAACAGTAAGAAAACAGGTAACTCAATCAATGAATGGGCAAAGTAAATAGTTCTCACAAGAAGAAATACAGATGGCTAACATTCATAAAGAGATACTCAATACCCTTAAGCCATAAAGGAAAAGAAAATCAAAACCACATTTAGGATTCCATCTCATTCCAGCCAGAGTAGCAGACATCAAGTAAACAAATATGGGAGAGGATTCAGAGAAAAAGAATCCTTCACACACTTGGTAGAAATGGTGGTGCAGCCTCTGTGGAAATGGGAATGGAGGCTCCTCAAAAGACTAAAAGTAGATTTTTCCTGTGACCCCTATCACACCACTATTGGGCAAATAACAGGATATATCTTTACCTAGAGTTTAGTTTGTTTTTCTAGACTCTCATCTTTCAGAGCCAGTCTCTCTTATAGGCTTCCTAAATAAGGTAGAAACATTTAGAGATGTGATCTAAACTGTCCGATCTTAGAAACAAAAGGAAGCTGGGCTCCTGAGCACCTTTATTTTCATGTAAATGCTTGCATGGCATACTTCATTTCTACCATCTCCCTCCTTCCCTCACCTGACCCCTCCCTCTGGGGGTAAACATTCCCTGGGCTCCACAGTTTCCTAGATCAATGCTTTTATTAATTGGCAGGCTAGGTAGTATTTTGCATGCTTTTCAGTATACTGATCACATCTGCTACATAAAACATGACTCTGCTGGGTGTCAGTGGCTCATGCTTATAGTCCTAGCTACTCTGGAGGCTGAGATCTAAGGATCACAGTTCAAAGCCAGCCTGGGGGGGAAAAAAGTCCCCATGAGACTCCTATCTACAATAAACTCAGGAAAAGCTGGAAGTGGTGCTGTGGCTCAAGTGGTAGACCACTAGCCTTAAGTAAAAGATGTTGAACTCCAGGCCTGGGTCCTGTACCTGAAGTCCCAAGACCAGCAAAATAATACCCCCCAAACCAAAAAACATGCTTCTCACCTTGCACTGTCCATTCAGAGATATACAATTTGTACAGAAATGTGTTTGTTGGTGGTTATGGTTGAGATAGAAACAATGTGTTGGTGAAAGCACATATTCTATCTCCTAATCTATTTATCTCTAAATCTATTTATCTGCCTGCCCGCCTGCCTGCCTACTTACCTGCTGGTACTGGGGTTTGAACTCAGGGCCTTTGAATTTGTTACCACTTAAGCACCCTTCCCTCTTTCCCCCAGCCCACATAATGTATGTATATTTAAAATATTAACACAAGTAAACTCATGTATGGGTTGGTCTGTCATTTAATGTTTGATATATATGATAAAAATGTTCAGATGAAAGTAGCAATTATGAATGGGGCGAGAATCTAGAGTTAGAATGAGGAGAGAAAAGCTGGGCACTAGTATCTCACATCTATAATACTAGTTACTCAGAGGCTAAGATCAAAGCCTGCCTGGGCAAGAAAGTCTGAGACTCTTTTATCACTTTTTCTTTTTTGGCATTGGGGATTGAACCCAGGACATTACACTTGTTAGGCAAGTGCTTTGCCACTAAGCTGAGTACATAAGACTCTCAGCTCCAATTAATCACCAGGAAACCAGAAGCTTCTGAGGACGGGCACACAAAGACAAAGAGGGTCTCATTATGTAACACAGGCTGGTCTTGAACTCAGTTGTGGGATTACAGGGGTACTCCAACATGCCTGACCCTGCCTCTTGTTTTTGTTGGTAACAGTCTTTTATAAAACCACTACCAAAGGTAGGATATAGAACTATTTCGGAAAACTCCCTCTACCCTCCCATATACTCAGACCTTTCCGACAGTGCTAACCCCTGTCCAGTATTGATCTATTCTCCATCACCACTTTTATTTATTTATTTTTGTGGGTCATAGGGCTTGAACTTGGCCTGGGCACTCTCCCAGAGCTCTTCAGCTCAAGGCTACCACCTTTCCCTTGATCCAAGCCCCACTTTCCATTTTTTAGAGGTTAATTGGAGATAAGAGTCTCAGGTCCTTTTGTGCTCAGGCTGGCTTTGAACCTTGATCCTCAGATCTCAGCCTCCCGAGTAGCTAGGCATACAGGCATGAGCTATCAGTGCCCAGGTCATTACCACCTTTTATTAAGAATCTCATGAAAGAAATCATACAATGAGTAATCTTTTTTTTTTTTGCTTGAACTCAGGGCCTGAGCACCATCCTTGGGTGTCCCTCAAGGCCAGCTATGGCACCACTCCGGACTTTTTTCAGTGTATGTGGTACCGAGGAATCGAACCCAGAGCATTGTGCACGCTAGGCAAGCACTCTACCACTAGCCCAAACTCCCAGGCCAGTGAGTAATCTGAGGCTGGCTTCTTTCAACAAGATGCTTCTGAGATCTGTCCAAGCAAGAGCTTGGACAGGTATCAGTAGTTTGTTCCTTTTAACTGCTGAGTAGTATACTATTATGTGTATATGCCTATAGTTCTTTGTTATTTTAATCCATTTTCCAATTTGAGGCAAATATGAATGTTAAAAAACACTTGTGTTTTGTGTGTGTGTGTGTGTGTGTGTGTGTGTGTGTGTGTGTGTGTGTATACAGGTTTTAATTTCTCTAGGATAAGAATATAGGAACTGGACTTCTTTACAGCCAAGCTGTTTTCCAGTATTCTTTGCGTTCCTACCAGAAACAAGATTTCTAGTTTCTTCACATCTTCTTTAGTTTGTGGTATTTTCAAGATTTAAATATATATATTGGTGATAGGGAAGGGGGGAAAACAAGATGAGTGGAGGGGGTGGGGGAAGAGAAATGGGGTAAGAAAGGGTTGCAATGTTTGTAATGTACCTTCTATCTGGCAAATATAATGTAACCCTTCTATTAATTACAATAAATGTATTAAAATATATATTGGTTTATATCATTTATGGGGAGAGATTTCATTCTATATTTCCAGGTTAACACAGTATTCTCAATCCATTTCATCCCCTTCAACACACTCCCTGGCTCCCCTCCCTCTAAGAAACAGAATCCTCAACAGGTTTCCTTGTTCCTTTTTCATAGTTGCAAATAGTCTATTCATTTTTTATTCTCTTGCAGCTGTTCCCTATGCATAAAGCCTGTCTCTCTTCCTTCTAACTCCCTTTTGATCATCATCATTTGTTGAGTTTCTTCATTTTGCATCTTCACTTTTTTGTTGTTGTTCATGGGACTTGAACTCTAGGTCTGCGTGCTGTCCCTGAGCTCTTCACAGGCTGGCTTTGAACCATGATCTCAGCTTCCTCAGTAGCTAGGATTACAGGCGTGAGCTACTGTGCCTGGCCATCTTCACTATTTTTATAAAAGCCATTCATGTGGGTAGAGTAATATTTCTATCATTTACTAATTCATTTTGCCAGCACTGAGGATAAAACTCAGGGCTTTACAATTGCTTGCCTCACTTACCCACAGTTGGCCCTCTGCAACTTGAGCCATACCTCAAGCCCAACTCTTTGCTGGTTATTTTGAAGACACAGTCTGTTTTATAAACTTTTCTGGCTGGCTTTGAATTATGATCCTCCAGATTTTAGCCTCCCCAATAACCATGTCTCATCCTGCTTCCATATGGTTTATATTTGTATTTCTCCAATAGTATTTATCACTCATATATCCTTTTGGGTAATGTGCCTATTCAACTCTTTAGTGTTACTGCAAAATGGTAAGTTTTTAATCTATTCTGCATTCAGTCCTTTACTGGTGACAGAATTACAGATACTTCTCTAAGTCTTATTTTTTTTCATTCTTTTAACAATATCTTTTATAGAGAAGACATTTCAGCTTTTGATGAAGTCCAATTTTCCTTATTTATTTCATAAATTGTGTGTGGAATAGTGTCTAAATTTACAGGACTCAATCTCAGGATTTTTTTCTATGTGTGCCATTACCAGAACTTGAACTCAGGTCCTTAGATTTACTTGGCTTTGTTTAATGGTTTAATTGGAGATAGAGTCTTACATATTTGTGTGTTTGGGGGGAAGGGGGTCGTGGGGCTTGAACTCTGGGCCTGGGCACTGTCCCTGAGCATTTCAGCTCAAGGTTACTGCCCTACCCCTTGAGCTACAGAGCCACTTCCAATTTTCTGGTGATTAATTAGAGATAAGAGTCTTACAGGCTTTGTAGTGCCCAGGCTGGCTTTGAACTGCAATCCTCAGATCTCAACCTCCTGAGTAGTAGCTAAGATTACAGGAATGAGTCATTGGGTCCAGTGTCTTGCAGAATTTTATGCCCAGGCTGTCTTTAAACCTCAGTCTTCCAGGTCTCAGCTTCTTGAGCTGAGACCCACCAGCAACTAGTGGTTTCCCCCCCAACCCACCACAGGTAAGAGAGGGTCTCACCAGGTAGTCCAGGCTATCCTAAAACTTGCTGTGTGGCCCAAGCTGGCCTCAAACTTGAAATCTCCTTCCTGCTTCAGCTCTGAGTACTGTGATTACAGATATATACTGCTACACTTGACAGTATTTCTTTTTCCTATGTTTTCTTCTAAAAGGTTTTCAATTTTACATTTTTTTTTAGACCTGTGATCCATTTCAATTTTTGTGTATGAGGTCAGTGTTCATGTGTTTTGAGTATGGATGTCAAATTGTTCTATTACCGTTCTGTTGAAGTTGAAGCTTAGATACAATTTTTTTAGCCAGTCCTAGGGCTTGAACTCAGGGCTTGAGACCTGTCCTTGGGCTTTTTCAAGGCTAGAGCTCTACCATTTGAGCCAGAGCACCATTTCCGGCTTTTTCTATGTATGTGGTACTGAGAAATCAAACCCTGGTCTTTGTGCATGCTAGGCAAGCACTCTACCACTAAACCAAACTCTCTGCCTCAAATACTAAATTCTCATCTGCGTATTTTGTTTTTTAGACAGGGATAGTAAGACCTGAGCTCAGCCTGGTAAGTGAGGGGGGCCCACTTAAATAACTAACTAAATAAATAAACAAAAAAATCTATTTTTTAAAAAAAAGAAAATGGGAAGTGGGGCTTGGCACAAGGGTAGGGTGGTAGCTTTGAACTGAAGAGCACAGGGACAGTGGCCAGGTCCAGGGATAGGGTGGTAGCCTTGAGCTGAAGGGCTCAGGGACAGAACTCAGGCTGAGTTCAAGCCCTATGACCCACCAAAAAAAAAAAAAAAAGTATATGCTGTTGTTATAACCATTTCTTCCTGGAGGAGAAAGGTGAATAAGTAGAGATGGAGTGTTTAAAGGGCTGGGAGAGGTTTCGTAGCAGTCCTTCAATTGATGCTGTCTCTTTTTCAATATCTTTGCCTATTGATCTATCAGAATTGACCAATCATCTATAGACTTTGCTAACATTAATTCTGAATTTTCTTCTTTATTTCCTTCTTTATGTCTTCTCTTCAAGGCTCCTAGAAAAGACCTGACAGGATGGTGATTAATAATAAAATTGCAACTGTCTTCTCTTCTTGTTGCCATTACAATAACTTAAAAAAAAACAAAACAAGGCTACAAAAGGAGTTTGTTGAAAAAGCTGCTCTAAGTATAATGGACACATAAAGCTTGCATGAATTGTTCTGTTGTAAAGTAGAGCAGCAAAAGTTTGTAATTTCTCCTGGGCTTTCCAATTGCCTGCTTAGGTTTAGGTTTGTTCATGTGTAGTACAAGCAGGAAAAGCCAAACAGTGAAGAGCTTCAGCAGCTCTAGTTTGCCTGTAGGTTATAATCTAAGCGCTTTCCTTTCAATATGTGCCAATTTCCTCTAGAAGCAAGAGAACTAGCCTTTAGAGTTGATACCCAAAGAACTGTGGCAGTGAGGCAGATGGATTCGGTCTGTCCTCAGACCACTATGTATGTTTGAAGCCAGTCTTTATGGACTTCATTTATCCCTGCTCACCTTGTTAAGGGGGGGTCTCACTTTCCCTCTTGGATTAGGAGTGAATCTGGACAAACTTAATGCTTAATTTGTGTGACAGTACTACAATCAATAACTAACAGTGGTTAGTACTGGTTAGGAAGAACAAAAAGTATAGAATAAACTTTTTAGCTGCCATTTTAGTCATACAGTTGGGAAACCCATAAAGTAATAGTTTGATGTAACATATAAGAATATAATGCATAAGCCAGGTGCCAGTGGCTCAAGCCTAAAATTCTATCTATTCAGGAGGCTGAGATTTGAGGATTGGGGTTCCAAGGCTGTCCAGGGAGGAAAGTCCCTGAGACTCTTATCTCCATTTAACCACCAGAAAATGGGAAGTGGCACTGTGGCTTCAAATGCTATCATACTTAGTGTGTGACCTTAAGTAAGTCATTTAACCTCTCACAGCATTTGTTTCCTTATTTGTAAACAGAGACAATGTTACTGTTTTTCAGAGTTATTTGGAGAATAACTCTGGTGGCTTAGCTACAGAAGAGGCTGAGATTTAGAGGATTATGGTTCAAAGAAAAGTCCACGGGAAGCCAGGTACTGGTGACTCATGCCTGTAATCCTAGTTACACAGGAGGCTGGGATCTGGGGTTCAAAGCCAGCCTGGGCACTTTTATCTCCAATTAAAAACTAGAAAACTGCAAGTGATGCTATGGCTCAAGAGGTAAAGCAGTAGCCTTGAGCTGAAGAGCTCAGAAACAGTGCTCAGGCCCAATATTCAAGACTCACAACCAACCCCCCCCCCCAAAAAAGAGGAAAATAAAAGAAAAAAAAGTCCATGAGATTCCATTTCCAGTTAAGTAACAAAAGCCAGGCTAAAAAGCCTGGCTCAAGTGGTTAGAACAAGTAAGCTGAGAGCATGAAGCACAGAACCAGCAACCAATAAAACCCAGAAAACCCCTGGGCATAAGAATTATATTTGGTTTGATTTTGGCGTGAGGTCTCACTATGTTGGGCATAATGGCCTTAAACTCTAGGAGCCAATGAATCCCCCAGCCTTAGCCTGAGTTGCTAAGATCACAGGTGTGCATCAAATGCCTGCCTTGATAATTATACTTAATATACATAGCTATTGCTGACTTCCAAGGGAAATTAAGGTTAATCTTCTGAGAATTGTAATACATTTCTAAAATTGACAGACAATAGATCCAGCAGCCAGGTAACCTGATTCGTTAATGGGAAGGTCCAAACTGGTAAGGTCATTCTCATTCTAATCAAGATTCACACATCATATTGGGCAAAATCATGTATGAAACTATTTTCCTCTGCCTATGCTATGTTTAAGCTCTTGTCAAATCTTTCTAAAGTGGAAGCTAAATTTGATCTCAGGAAGACAGGCTGGCCCCACTTAACAAGAAAGAGATAGTAAAAATAAGATCTTTGGGAGCAGATATTTATCAGAGAAAAGAGTATATTCCCCAGACTGACACATGCTATGACACATGCTGTCAGGGTTTTCATACCTGGCAAAAAGACATCCCCTTCCTATTTTCTCTCTCAGGAGAAGCTGAGCTACTTTACAGATAGATATGGCCAAGACCCCAATAAGGTGTTTAAGCTAGAGAGAATAAGTACATGCAATTTCTTTCTTGGTCACTTAGGAAGCTGAGATCTGAGGATCAAGATATAAAGGCACCCAATGAAAAAATGTCCAAGAGACTCTGCTCAATTAGCCAAAAAGCTAGAGTGGAGGTGTGGCTCAAATGGTAGAGCACCAGCCATGAACAAGAAAGCGTGAGGCCCTGAGGTCAAGCCCTAGTATTAAGAAAAAAAAAAAAAAAAGGACGGACCAGGAGTGTGACCTAATGGTAGAGTGTTTGTCTAGCATGCATGAAGCTCTGAGTCCGATTCCTTGGTACCATATACACAGAAAAGGCTGGGAGTGGTGCTGTGGCTCAAGTGGTAGAGCACTAGCCTTGAGAAAGCTCAAGGACAGTGCACAGGCCCTGAGTTCAAGCCCCAGAAATGGTTTAAAAAAATCTACTTAGAAAGGGTATCAATGTTTGTGAAGTAATGCTCCTTCTATCTGATGAATATAATGTAACCCTTCTATTAATTACAATAAAAAATATGCTCCCCCCCAAAAAAAAAATCTAGTTAGGGGCCGAGAGTTTGGCCCCTAAGAAAGCGTGAGGCCCTGGGGTCAAGCCCTAGTATTAAGAACAAACAAACAAAAAAAAAGATGGACCAGGACTGTGACCTAATGGTAGAGTGGTTGCCTAGCATGCACAAAGACCTGGGTTTGATTCCTCGGTACCACATACATAGAAAAAAAGCTGGAAGTGGTGTTCTGGCTCAAGTGGTAGAGCCTCAAGATAAAGTCTAAGGACAGTGCTCAGGCCCTGAGTTCAAGCCCCACGACTGGCAAAAAAAAAAAATCTAGTTAAATTATTATCTTTATACTCCTCAGGAAATCCCAGTATATGGGGAAACTAGGGCCTAGAGAAGAAACGTAATTTTGCCAAAGTCACAAAATTAGTGACAAAAGGCCTGGGCCTAGAACATTTCTCTATTACATTTCTCCTGCTGTATAGGGCAGGAATACAGAGGCCTATATGGGTTGGTACTAAGTCTAGGCTAGTAAGTAAGATCTGTGGAACCTGATATTTAGCAGTATTTTCTAAGACTAAATGCCTACCTGACCACACTACAGTTCTTGATAACTGAAGTTATGCTCTCAGCCCAGACATATATAATCTAGAGGCTTCTAGCTTTGCTTAGTTTGCTCATTCTTTGAGTTCCTACTTTTCTTTTCTTCTTCTTCTTTTTCCCCCCCTGGTCCTGGGGCTTGAACTCTGGGCGTGGGCATCGTCCTTGAGCTTTTGTTCTCAAGACTAGTGCTCTATCACTTGAGCCACAGCTCCAATTCTGGCTTTTTGTGGTTAATCTAAGGTAAGAGTCTCACTTTCCTGCCCCAGCTGGTGTTAAATCATGATCTTTGGATCTCAGCTTCCTAAGCAGCTAAGAAGAAGCATGAGCCACCACTAGCTCACAGGCTGGACTACTATTTCTTTTTTTGTGTGTGTGGGTCATGGGGCTTGAACTTGGCCTGGGCGCTGTCCCTGAGATCTTCAGCTCAAGGCTACCACCCTATCCTTCAGCCAAGCCCCACTTCTCAGTTTCTAGAGGTTAACTGGAGATAAGAGTCTCAGGTCCTTTTGTGCTCGGGCTGGCTTTTGAACTTTGATCCTCAGATCTCAGCCTCAGATCCTGGGTAGTTAGGATTACACACGTGAGACTCTTACCTTCAATTAACTACCAAAAAACCCAGAAATGGCACTGTGGCTTAAGGGGTATGATGGTAGCCTTGAGCTGGAGAGTTCAGGGACAACGTGCAGGTCCAGAGTTCAAGTCCCACGACTGACCAAAAAAAAAAAATATTCCTATATACAGCAGAGTCAGAAAAGTAGAAAGTGAGGACCTAACACTTGTTCCTAAAATAGAATGTACCAGGACAGAAACCCCAAAAGGTTCTGTGCTCAAATAACTTTGCTCTCTGCCACTGGATAAAGAAATGTCAAGAGGGGTAAACATAGCAGGCTTCTGCTTTTATCATGTTTTGACTTATTAGTTTGTTATATTTGGTCCATCTTGTGGATGATGACATTCTATCTCTAGGAACACCGGCCAATATTTACAGGATGAAGACTTTTGGAGGCAGGTTGGTAACCCTCTAGGAAGCAAGAAAAGAGCAGAAGTAGACTCTGAGGGCAAAGGGGTCGAGACAGGCATTTCTAAAGCCAAATAGTGTTGAAATAATATACCGCAGGCCTTTTTTCTTGTTAGCATAATCCAATTGAGAATGCCCAACTGCCCCTGATAAGAATCACTCAGGAGTGAAGAGTTTCACTACCAGGGAAAGCAGCTTATGTGTGCATTTTGGCTCAGGAATGTGCCAGCCCAACGTTGGCCAAATGAGAAAAGGCTGCTACAGGCTGGAGAACACGGTCTCCTGGGAGGGGATGACTGCTCAGAGAGTAGGCTAGATGATGTTCTTTTTTGTCCAAGGCCAGTGCTTGAGGCCACACATTGAGGCCTTTCACACAATTTACTAAAAAGTATGGTAGCTCTGACATAAAGAGAAAAGTGTCAGGATTCATTGTCCCTTTTAGTCAGGTCACACTCATCATTTGAAAAGACAGGAGACTTGGGGGGAAGTGGCAGATTTTTTGACAAATGGCCAGTTTGGAACTTCTATTTTAACATCCTAATATAGGGAGCAGGGTACTCTTCCCACTCATGTTGAGCCAACAATGAACAGAACAGCACCATGACATCTCCAAAGGGCTTCACTAGCCTTGGGTCGAAGATGCCCAGAATTAATTCTTGTTATAATTTGGCATTTACGGACTAGAAATTGGACCGGAACTACAGGAAAACCTGAAGTATTATTTCTCTAGTGAAAGATGCATTTCCCTTCCTCCGATTTGTTTCCACAGCTCCCCCACCCCCACTCCCAATCCTACAATATGAACAAGTCACCTTCAGATTACCCCTCTTCCTAATCTGCACTGTTTGTTTACTGGACTGTTTGTGCCTTGAGGTTGACAGTCTTCCAGGGCGGGAATTTTGGCTGCTTGGCTGTAGTGTCAGATGTCTCCTTGGTTGTGAAATTACTCAGCCTGCTTACTATGAGCAGCATCATGATACTTTCCTTCTGAAGAACTCAGGCAGCAGCAGCTCAAGCAAATAAAATCCTGTCTCTGGTCAGGCCAAAACTGTAAAACACCAGAAACTATTCTTTCTGTTGTGGCCCACTAGTGAGTCACAGAGGGGTAGAATAGCTACAATTAGCTAGCTGCATGCTTTTTAACGGGTAGACACATTTACTTCTCTTTCCTAACATTTTTATCCACAAAATGTAGATTATTATGAATAGAAGACATGTAATATGTTTAGCACTTGGGATGATACAAAGTAATAAACAGTAGCTACTGTAATTATTTTTATCTCTTCTAAAAGGACAGTAAGTATTCCAATCAAGAGGAACCTATCAAGAATTCTCTGGAGGCTCTGGATGTAGTGCTCATACAAAATGCAATCCAGTCAATGAATGAGAGATGAGTTAATTTCACAGGGCTACTGATCCAGAACAGGAAAACAAGAAAGAGTATTTCTCTTTTCTGAGAGTATACCTATCCCAAAGTGCACCATATATAACAACCAAGTTGTCTTTGTATTTATCCTTAATTTGTATTCCTGTTTCTCCTTTATATTTTTTATTACCATATAGTAATCATACAAAGGGGTTTTCATTGTTTTGTGTCTTATATGCATATTTACAGTATACTTGGATTTACTGATCCTTTTTTTTTTGCCAGTCCTGGGCCTGAGCTCAGGTTCTGAGCGCTGTCCTTGGACTTTCTCAAGGCCAGAGCTCTATCACTTGAGCCTCAGCACCACTTCTGTTTTTGTGTGTGTGTGTTTTTTTTCTATGTATGTGGTACCGAGGAATAGAACCTAGGTCTTCGTGCATGCTAAGGCAAGCACTCTACCATTAGGCCAAACTCCCAGCCCTTACTGATCCTTCTTAATACTTACCTTTGGTAGTGTTAGGGTTTGAACTCAGGGCCTTATACTTGCTACACAGGTATTTCACCTCTAAATCATGCTTCCCAGACCTTTTTGTGATGATAATTTTTAAGATAGGGTTTCACTTCCTGTCCAGGAGTATACCTGGACCATGATCCAACTTTTAGGCTTCTAGTTGTAATTGGGATGATAGGCTGTACTAATACAATCTGAAAGAGTAATACCATGTATGTTGATTCTACTAAGAAAAGAAAAAATGTTGTGGCTCATGCCTATGATCCTAGCTACTCAGGGGGTTGATATCAGAGGATTACAGTTTTAAGGCTACCTAGGCAGAAAAGTCCATGAGATTCCCCACATCTCCAGTAAATCAGCAAAATAAAGCCAAAATAAAGTCAAGCGGTAGTATGTTAGTCATGAGCAAGCTAGTGGAGGGAAAGCATGAAGCCTTGAGTTCAGGCCCTGGCACAGGAGGAAAAAAGCTTATATTGCCTTTTAAGATCATCTTTATTCCATTTTTATAATACTGTGAGTCTGCAAAGGATTGGCATAAAGAAAAAGACAAAAGGAAAAAAAAAAAAGGGGGAGCCCAGTGTGGTGGTTCATGCTTGTAATCCTAGCTATTCAGGAAGCTGAATCTGAGGATCAAAGTTCAAAGGCAGCCTAGGAACTAAAGAATGTGAGACTCTCATCTCCAATTTACCACTAGAAAACTGGAAGTGGCACTGTGGCTCAAGGGGTAGGGCGGTAGCCTTGAGCTGAAGAGCTCAGGGACAGCACCCAGGCCCAGAGTCCAAGCCCCAAGACTGAAAAAAAAAGGATGGGCTGGGAGTTTGACCTGGTGGTAGAGTACTTGCCTAGCATACACAAAGACCCTGGTTCGATTACTCAGTACCACATACATAGAAAAAGTTGGAAGTGGTGCTGTGGCTCAAGTGGTAGTGATCTAGCCTTGAGAAAGCCCAAAGACAGTGTTCAGGCCCCGAGTTCAAGCCCCAGCACTGGCAAAATAAATAAATAAAAATAAATGTTACTCTTTAAAAAAAAAAAAAGGAATTGGCACTTTATCACAGTTTGAGAAGCACCATTTTAGAGGTCTACCTGAACATCTCATGAAAATTATGAACTGTTCTTTGCTTGCATGTATCCAAGAAGTACGTCCTAAATTAGTAATGTTGTTACTGAAGTCCTGCTAGGAACATAACCAGCAGTTGTAGGAATGCTCTTGTCAGAGCTTCTCTGATGCACCAGCACTTGAAACTAGAGGACAACCTCCATTCCTGTTTAGAAATGTCATGAGAAAGTTAATTGTATCCAGGGTTGGAAAATGTCCAACCTATGGGTCACATAGACTTCAAAATCGTCTTGTACATGACAGGACATATTCAATGCTTTGAGTTGGTTGCACGCAGCCCACCAACCTACATTGATAATTTCATATGGCTCATAACAATGTTATTATGAATAGCCAAATGACTCTGAGCAGGGGAAAAAAAAGGTTCTCTCTCTTTTTGTTACCAGTACAGGGTCTAGAGACTGTCATTTAGCTTTATTTGCTCAAGGCTGTTGTTCTACCTTTCCAGCCACACCTCCACTTTCAGCTTTTTAGTGGTTAATTGGAGGTTAACCACTCATGTCCACTCTCATGGACTCTTCTTCCCAAACTGGGTTTCAACCAGAATCCTCAGATCTCGATCCCATGGAGTAGTTTAGATTACAGGCATAAGCCACAAGTGCCCAGCAATGGTTTTCTTTTTTGGAGGAGTGAGGGATTGAGGATGATAGCAAACATTCCTGGTGGCCTCACTAAAAACATCTAGTCCTTCTAGTTGTTTTTATCTTTTTCTGAGACCAGGACTCCAACTTGGACTTTGACGCTTGCCTTCATTCACTGGCTGGTGCTCTACCACCTGAGCCATACCTCTAATTTCCTTCTAGGTTTTGTTTGTTTGTTTGTTTTTATTTGATTTGTTTTGTTTTGTTTCGTTTGCCAGTTTTGGGGCTTGAACTAAGGGCCTGACTGTCATTGGACACATTTTGTTCATGGCTAGCACTTTGACAATTGAGCCCCAGCACCACTTCTAGCTTTTTCTGAGTATGTGGTATCAAGGAATCAAACCCAGGGCTTTGTTCGTGCTAGGCAAGCACTCTACCACTAGATTACACTCCCAGCCCTCCTTCTAGTTTTTTATTTGTAAATTTCTACAAAGTTTTGCCTCATGAACTGAAAGTATTTGAGTGAATCTTTTTCTTTTTGCCAGTCCTGGGGCTTGAACTCTGGGGCCTGGGTGCTGTACTTGAGCTCCTTTTTTGTTCAAGTCTAGTGCTCTACCACTTGAGTCACAGCACCTCTTCAGCTTTTTCTGTGATTTAATTGGACATAAGACTCTCACAGACTTTTCTGCACATTTGGCTTTGAGCTGTGATCCTCAGGCTCCTGAGTAGCTAGGATTACAGACATGAACCACTGGGGTCCAGCTAATTAATCTATCTTAATAGCCATAACTTCCAAATTGATGGATTAAAAATGTGGTTATCATTTGTCTAGCACTCTCATCCATTGGCTGAATTGTATATTGTATGAGGCCTATAAGCAAAGCTTCCGTGGAGAATTCTCCATGGGACTTTGTACAAGTCTATGTGTGGTACCACTCCTGCCTCCCAAGTCTCCAATGCCATAATAAGCTTTTTTATTTAAGTGGCAGATTAGCAAATCAAAAATAGAAATATGTAAAAGGAATAATATGCCAAGATTAAATAAGGTATGAGAATACAAGGCTGATTCAATATCTGAAAAACAATCACTCTAACATCAGTATACTATAGAAGACAAATAACATATTAGATGAAAAAAGTATTGGATAACACCCATTCATGATAATAAACATCTACAGAAAACTGATAGATATGACTGAAGGCATGGCTCAAACTATAGAGTATTACCAGTTATGAACAGGAAAGGAGAGAGGTCTTAAGTTCAAGCTCTAGTACTGATACCAAAAAAGCAAAGAAACAAAATTTAAAAATGCTGATTTATTGCATTCATCCTAAAACTAGGAACACGGGAGGATGTCCATTTTCTTAGAAATCCTAATCAATGTAATTAAACAAGAAAATAAAACAACATGCCGGCCATGGTGGCTCACACCTGTAATCCTAGTTACTCGAGGCTGAGATCTGAGGATTGCAGTTCAAAGCCAGTCTGGGCAGGAAAATTTGTGAGACTCTTATATCCACTTAGCCACTAGAAAACCAGAAGTAGCACTCTGGCTCAAGTGGCAGAATGCTAGCCTTGAGCAAAAGAGCTCAGGGACAATGCCCAAGCTCTGAGGTTCAAGCCCCAGGACCAAAAAACAAAAAAAGAGAGACAAGAAACAAAACAGAACAAAACATGTACACACACACACCCCCCAAACCCAGCATGTAAATTAAGAAGAAATAAAACTTATATGTACACATTTTGATTTTTTTTTCTGGTACTGGGTCTTGAACTCAGGGCCTTGCACTTTTGCTTGGCTACTTTTCTCACAGCTCAACTTCTGGCTTTTTGCTGGTTAACAAGATCTAAGAGTCTCACAGGCAGAATGCCCCAGCTGGCTTTGAACTGGACTCCTCAGATCTCAGCATCCTGAATAGGTAGGATTATTAAGTGTGAGCCACCAGCACCTACCCATTAGACATCTGAAATTGGAACCCATTCTTTTAAAGTCTTCAGTTGAGGCAATCCTTTGAAAGTCACACTTCCATTAATTTCAACTACAGAAACTGCTGCTTTGGCTAACTTTCAATTTCCTAGTGTGTGTACATGCCAGTCCTGGTGCTTGAACTCATCACCTCACTATCACTTTTGCTGTTGTTGTTTTTTTCTGCTCAAAGATGGCATTTATCATTTGAGTTACTTCCCTGTTTTAACTTTTTTTTTTCTTTTTCTTGGTCAGTTATGGGGCTTGAATTCATACACTGGGCACTATCCCTGAGGTTTTTTTGCTCAAGGCTTCTGCTCAACCACTTTGGGCAATAGCTCTACTTCCAGTTTTCTGGTGAGATAAGAGTCTATGGAAACCTAGCTCCTGCTTTAACTCTTTTTTTTTTTTTTTTTTTTGCCAGTCTTGGGCTTGGGCTCATGGCCTGAGCACTGTCCTTGGACTTTCTCAAGACTAGAGCTCTACCACTTGAGCCTCAGCACCACTTCTGGCTTTTTTCTATGTATGTGGTACCGAGGAATCGAACCTGGGTCTTCGTGCATGCTAGGCAAGCACTTTAACCACTAGGCCAAACTCCCGGCCTCTGCTTTAACTCTTGACACAAGAGAATTATTAGTTTCTCAAGTCCTGACTAAAACAGAATTTACTATGGTATAATTTATTTTCTATCATATTTGGTACAAAGGTACTAAGTCATACTCAGCAAAAGGCCACTGGTAATATTAACTTTACTAAGGGTAATGCTGACTCCACTGTATATACAGATTTGAGAAGAAAAGACACATCCATGCTTCTTGGTAAGATTACGAAAGGTTTTCATGTGATGCATAGCCTAATTACTCCCTACTCAAGAAGAATTTGGGCTAGGCACCAGTGACTCACAGCTGTAATTCTAGCTACTCAGGAGGATAAAATCTAAGGATCATAGTTCGAAGCTAGCCTGGCTAGGAAAAGTCTGAGAGACTTTTATCTTCACAACCATAAAAAGTCAAAAGTAGAGCTGTGGTACAAGTGGTAATACATTAACTTTAAGCAAAAAAAAGCTCAGAGACAGTGCCCAGACCCTGAGTTTAAGCTTCAGTACTAGTAGAGGGAAAAAAGGTCAGGGGGCCTCTTACAGGACAATGTTCACTCACCTGTTTCGAACATTAACAGACCATAGTATATATACTATTATATAGTTATGTTCTACAGAAGCCTCTAATCCAGCCCCATTTGATTACTACCCAATTCTTCTGGCCAAGCCTTAGCCTCTCAGGGAGTTGGCACGGAAGAGAGAAGCTGGAGTAGCATTTCAAACACCTGTTTCAGCTTTTTAAATGTTCGTTTCAGGCCACTATGCTCTGACAGCAAAGACCCTGATGACATGACTTCTCTCCTACCAAATATTCTCACAAAAGAAAGAAGACCTGGGGATATAGTCACGATGAAGAACTATTTCCTTTAAGGTTAAATATATGCTATCCTATTGGCCCACTAATTTACTCTTATTTATTCAGCAGAAACTAAAACACGTTCAAAAAGACTGTTCACCCAAGACATGAGAAAGCGTATCAATGTTTGTGAAGTAATGCACCTTCTATCTAGTGAATATAATGTAACCCTTCTATCAATTACAATTACAATAAAAAACATATGATAAAAAAGATGGTTCACAAACAGTATAATACTATTTGTATTAATACTAACAAAAATAAAAACCTGAAAGCCATGTAATGTCTTTCAATAAAAGAATGGATATTTTCTTTAGATATATCCATATACTTGAATATATAGCTCAGAAAAAAAACAACACAAAACAAAAAAAAATTCATGTCACAACAGATGACTTCCAAAAATGTGCGAAGCACAAAGAAGTTACATACAAAGAAGTACACCCTGTGTGACTCTATTCAAATGAAATTTCAAAACTAACCTATGGTGATAGAACTCAGAAAGTGGGGTTCTTTGGTGTGGATGGGTAAGCTAAAGAGAGCATGAAGGAACCTCAGGGAATAGTGAAAATATTCCTTAGTTCTTTAGTTGTTTATTGACAGAAATTTGTATTTCAGCTTGGGTACCCCAAGCTGTCCTTAAACTTGTGATCCTCCTGCCTTAGCCTTCCAAGTGCTAGTAGTACCAGGAGTGCTAGAACTGTACCCAGTTCTAGCTGCCAAGTTGTATCTTTTTATTTTTTTAAGATGCTAGTTACATAATTTACAAATTAGCAAAGCTTACCAAATGAACATCCAATCTTGTATATGTTGTTGTATGGATCTCAGGAAACAACAACATGAAGGATAGGGATATAGCTTAGTAGTGCAACATACAGCATACATGAAGCCCTGAGTTCAATCCGTAGCATGGCCAAGTTTGTGGTTTTGTTTTGCCAGTCCTGGAGCTTGGAATCAGTGCCTAAGCACTGTCCTTGGGCTTTCTCTACTACTTGAGCCTTAGCACCACTTCTAGTTTTTTCTGTGTATGTGGTACCGAGGAATCGAACCCAGGTCTTCGCACATGCTGGGCAAGCACTCTACCCGTAGGCCAAACTCCTAGCCCTCTGATAAGTTAAAAAAAAAAAGGGGGGGGAGGGTGTTTCATTTTGTTTTGTTTTGTGTCATGGGGCTTGAACTCTGGTCCTGGGTGCTGTCTCTGAGCTCTTCAGCTCAAGGCTACTGCCCTACCCCTTGAGCCCCACTTCCCCTTTTCTAATGATTAATTGGGGATACGAGTCTCACAGTCTTTAGTGCCTGGGCTGGCTTTGAACCGTGATACTCAGATCTCAGCCTCCTGAGTAGCTAGGGTTACAGGCATGAGCCACCATGCCCAGCTAGTTTTTTGATAAGTCTCCCCTACAGGCATTAGAATAGAGACAGAACAAATATGCTTCCCAATTCACAATCCTGGGAACAGAGGCTCAACAGCCAGTTGAGCTGCCACCTCTGTGCCCTTTGAACAACCTTTGAGGAGAGAAGAGATTGTCAAGTATAACTTCCCAAAGAAGGGTCACCGATACACTTTAAATGGTATTTACTTTCCTGTTATTAACATATGACTAGGGCTCAATTAAGAAGAAAGTTCACATATAATAGGCCTTGAGAACTTATAAGTACAGATACAAGTCAGAGCACGCGCTCGCTAGCGCGCGCTCTCTCTCTCTCTCTCTCTCTCTCTCTCTCTCTCTCTCTCTCTCTCTCTCTCTCTCTCTCTCTCTCTCTCTTTCTCTCTCTCTCCCCCCTCCAGTCCTGGGGCTTGAACTCAAGACCTGAGCAATGTCCTTGGGCTTTCTCAAGGCTGTCCTCTACTACTTGAGCCATAGCACCACTGCTGGCTTTTTCTGTGTATGTGGCACCAAGGAATTGAACTCAGTGTTTCGAGCATTCGAGGCAAGCAGTCTACCATGAGGCAAGGCTCCCAGCCACAGAGCTCTAATTTTTTAGGTACCACTACTCTGTCTTGCACAAAACATCATGTTCTCTGTTCCACAGTTCTTTCTTTATACAATGTAGTTGGTGACTTCTCTACTTCACTTTAGTAACTCTGTACTAGGGATTGAACCATGGCTTGTATATGTTAGCTTGCCTGCTATTCTCAAACTGCAGTCCTGCCTCTGCCTCCTGAGTGGCTAGGATTACAGGGATGAACTGTCAGGTCCACCCTCATTTTAGGTTTTAACACTGCATGAGTTTAGAACTCTTAGCAGTTTACTGACTTACAGGATCAGTTGAGGTAGGCATGGCATGGCCTTCCTTAGTATCTACACAGAGACCACCTGTCTTTTGGCTTAACAAGGCCATCCAAAGGAATTCTGCACACCATGTAAAATAATTCCTTTAACATACTTCTAGATTAGAGCAAAGAAATTAAGATGTGAAATGATGCTAGCATGGCAAACTCAATGTTTCATGGAATGAAAGAGTAAATACCTTGAAAACACAGAACACTGAAAAGCAAACATGCATAAAGTATTATTGTGCGAGGTATGCATTGTACTAAAAATTTTGTACACATAATTACATTTAATCCTCACAAGAACTTATATGGCAAGTTTGCTAAAGATTGGATTTGAACTCATGTTCAAATGTGCTTTTTTTCTACTGTCATTTGGCAAGAAATAAGTTAGAGATCATGGATCCCAAAGGAGCTCTGTTAAACCGTAGCATTTCTACTTCTTACACATAATCCATTCCCTGTTCTTTGGTAGTTTATGGCATTACACAGAAGAAAGGGTTAAACCTACAGTTAGGAAAAGGAAATTCCATGGAAAATTGGAACACATGCTGTGGCTCTGACTAAATTTCACACTCATTTGGTTGAGCAACATCCATAGTGTGTGAGAAAAGATTCTTTCCCTCTGCAGCCTCCCACCCTCATCGTTTATGCATTCCATCACCTGCTGCCTTCCTTCAGACTAAGCTGAGGGAGAGGAAGGGAAGACTATACATCTTTGCTTGGAGGATATTTAAGCCAGAGGTTAAAAAACTCAGTGTAGAAGATGTACTGTGTGAAAAAAGAAAAGGAATATTACTCTTTGGTTTCCACTTGGCCCAGTTTAGGAAAGAGCTCTTGGGACTAACTGTAATAAAAGAAGGGGGGTGGACT